>NC_135235.1:682451423-682793923 GCF_051348905.1 Ranitomeya variabilis | reverse complement strand
GATCCAGGAAGTTGATAGTGCTGTCACTTATGGTAGGTGTGAACTCCAAGCCAAAATTATTGGTGTTTAAACCAAGGATAAATGTGTCTAGATCAGACCTGGTGCCCTCCCAAATAAGTATGACGTCGTCAATAAAACGACGCCACAATACCACTCCCGTACGTAATTGGCCGTTTTCGTAGATGGCCGACTCCTCCCACTTGGCTACGTATATGTTTGCAAAACGCGTCCCCATTGCCGTGCCCCATTGTTGTAGGAAAAAACGTCCCTCATACATGAAATAATTGTGCTTGGTAATAAACATTATACATTCCTGTATATACTCAATTTGATTACTGGAGTATACCCCTAATTTTTTCAAAAAATCCCCAGATGCCTGGCATCCCATGTCCTGATTGATGACAGTATATAAGGATTTAATATCCAACGTTGCCAAAATATACTTGGGATTCCACTCAATTGTTTCTAAAATCTCTAAGGTGTGGCCCGTGTCCTTTAGGTATGCTGGAATTAAGGGCATACATTTCTGTAGGTGTATATCCACGTACTGAGATAAATTTGCCGTGAGGCTGCCAATGCCTGAAATAATGGGCCTCCCTGGAGGGTCTAACAGGTTCTTGTGCACCTTAGGTATGTGATAGAAAAAGGCCACGTTTGGACTGGGGTTAGTTATAAATAGATACTCCTTCTTGTCAAGAATACCTGATGATTTTCCCTTTAGGCCCAAAAACTTCAATTTCTTCACATATTGTGGAGTTGGGTCCCCCATTAGTTTTTTATAGGTGGTCATATCCCCAAGGAGCCGTTCTGCTTCCTCCTGATATTTGGTTTTGTCTAAAATAACAATTCCCCCACCCTTATCTGCCGGGCGAACAATGATATCATTGTTAGTTTGCAGACTCCTTAGGGAACTTCTTTCTTGGAAATTCAGATTATGAGATCTATATATCCTTTTACCCTTCTGTAATTTCCTAATGTCTGCAGTTACCAGTGTATCAAATGTGTGGAATGCATTGGAATACTCCTGTATGGGGTTAAAGGTGGACGGGTTGGATAATGTGGTATGGATGAATCGAGATGACTCCTGCACACTACTCCTCAGGGCCGTTTGCTCCTTTTTCAAAAAATATTTCTTCAAAGCCAAGTTACGCAAGAACTTTTTCATCCCAATATACAGATTAAAGGGTTTAGTGGAAGTGGTGGGGGCAAATTTGAGGCCCTTTTGTAGAAGTGAAACATCACTGCTTGATAACTGGTATGAACTTAGATTATATATTTTTTGAGAATTATTGGATACAGTCCCTATTTTCTTTTTGGCGAGTTTCCCTCCCCTCTTACCTCTTTTGGTTTTAGAGGTCTTACCCGGAAAAAATCCTTATTGAGTGGTGTATATACTCCTGATCCCTTCAATCTTTTATGTACGGGGGCAGGGCCCTTTTCCTTCCCTTTCCCTTTTATGCCAGATGTAGGTCCATTACTGGCTGTAGTTCTTAATGTATGTGCCCTGGGTTTTGAAGTTTTAGTCTTATTGAGAAGGGTGGTTACTCTATTTGACCCGTGACCTACCTCCGTATCATTCCTTGCCCCTAGTCGGGCAGTACTACAACACGCTTCCCCTATTGTAGAAGTAATAATATGGTCCTCTTCTCTATATGAGGACAAAGGGGAAAAACGATTAGATACCGGGACCGGGACAACTGTCTCGATATTACGGTCTAATGGGGAACTAGGCTCCGTGAGGCTACCTGAGCAGACATATAGTGTCCACCCTATACGGAATAATAGAGGTAATGAATCCAGTATTGATCGACAGCTGGATTCCAGCCAGCTGGTGATCCTGGATGAATATTTTTCAGAATCTCGACACAATGGAATAGATAGTCCAATCAATGTATCACTATATGCCGACTCTAACTCTACGCAGTATACACCGGTTCGTGGAAGAGACCAGAATTTAGAACCGAGTCCCTCAGGCTGGAGCGAAAATCCGCCCAGGTATCCTCCTGACCCCATTGATCAAGATAGAACCCTGGAGTTCTCCATATACCCCAACACACCTGTGACCACGGAGCCTAGTTCCCCATTAGACCGTAATATCGAGACAGTTGTCCCGGTCCCGGTATCTAATCGTTTTTCCCCTTTGTCCTCATATAGAGAAGAGGACCATATTATTACTTCTACAATAGGGGAAGCGTGTTGTAGTACTGCCCGACTAGGGGCAAGGAATGATACGGAGGTAGGTCACGGGTCAAATAGAGTAACCACCCTTCTCAATAAGACTAAAACTTCAAAACCCAGGGCACATACATTAAGAACTACAGCCAGTAATGGACCTACATCTGGCGTAAAAGGGAAAGGGAAGGAAAAGGGCCCTGCCCCCGTACATAAAAGATTGAAGGGATCAGGAGTATATACACCACTCAATAAGGATTTTTTCCGGGTAAGACCTCTAAAACCAAAAGAGGTAAGAGGGGAGGGAAACTCGCCAAAAAGAAAATAGGGACTGTATCCAATAATTCTCAAAAAATATATAATCTAAGTTCATACCAGTTATCAAGCAGTGATGTTTCACTTCTACAAAAGGGCCTCAAATTTGCCCCCACCACTTCCACTAAACCCTTTAATCTGTATATTGGGATGAAAAAGTTCTTGCGTAACTTGGCTTTGAAGAAATATTTTTTGAAAAAGGAGCAAACGGCCCTGAGGAGTAGTGTGCAGGAGTCATCTCGATTCATCCATACCACATTATCCAACCCGTCCACCTTTAACCCCATACAGGAGTATTCCAATGCATTCCACACATTTGATACACTGGTAACTGCAGACATTAGGAAATTACAGAAGGGTAAAAGGATATATAGATCTCATAATCTGAATTTCCAAGAAAGAAGTTCCCTAAGGAGTCTGCAAACTAACAATGATATCATTGTTCGCCCGGCAGATAAGGGTGGGGGAATTGTTATTTTAGACAAAACCAAATATCAGGAGGAAGCAGAACGGCTCCTTGGGGATATGACCACCTATAAAAAACTAATGGGGGACCCAACTCCACAATATGTGAAGAAATTGAAGTTTTTGGGCCTAAAGGGAAAATCATCAGGTATTCTTGACAAGAAGGAGTATCTATTTATAACTAACCCCAGTCCAAACGTGGCCTTTTTCTATCACATACCTAAGGTGCACAAGAACCTGTTAGACCCTCCAGGGAGGCCCATTATTTCAGGCATTGGCAGCCTCACGGCAAATTTATCTCAGTACGTGGATATACACCTACAGAAATGTATGCCCTTAATTCCAGCATACCTAAAGGACACGGGCCACACCTTAGAGATTTTAGAAACAATTGAGGGGAATCCCAAGTATATTTTGGCAACGTTGGATATTAAATCCTTATATACTGTCATCAATCAGGACATGGGATGCCAGGCATCTGGGGATTTTTTGAAAAAATTAGGGGTATACTCCAGTAATCAAATTGAGTATATACAGGAATGTATAATGTTTATTACCAAGCACAATTATTTCATGTATGAGGGACGTTTTTTCCTACAACAATGGGGCACGGCAATGGGGACGCGTTTTGCCCCATCTTTTGCAAACATATACGTAGCCAAGTGGGAGGAGTCGGCCATCTACGAAAACGGCCAATTACGTACGGGAGTGGTATTGTGGCGTCGTTTTATTGACGACGTCATACTTATTTGGGAGGGCACCAGGTCTGATCTAGACACATTTATCCTTGGTTTAAACACCAATAATTTTGGCTTGGAGTTCACACCTACCATAAGTGACAGCACTATCAACTTCCTGGATCTTCACATCTTTATAGAAGGGGGCCATCTGCGCACAAAATGTCATCGCAAGGAAGTTGACTCAAATAGTTTTATTCATACCACCAGCTGTCACCTACCGGTGTGGCTCACGAATATCCCGAAGGGGCAATTCACCAGGATTCGGCGCAATTGCACCAACCTTAGTGATTTCGAGCAGGAATCTGAATACCTCACACAACAGTTCCTGGAGAAGGGTTATGCTCTGCCATTGGTCGAACGGGCAGTAAATGAAGCAAGGGCTATACCCAGGAGCACCCTGATACATAGATCCAGATCCGATTTCCAAAGAACGGAAACTATCCCTGAACAAATTAAACAACTGCCAATTATTACACAGTTTCATGCAGGATATAAGCAATTTCAGGGTATCATACGTAAACACTGGGCAATTCTTCAGAGGGATAGGATCATAGGGGAGCATTTACCATCATATCCCAGGTTTGTATACAGGAGAGCCCAGACTTTAAATAATCTTCTGGCCCCTACAGCGAAACTGGCTGGCCATAAGCAGGAGTTGGTGCGCAGCCAGCAACCTGATCCTAACATGGGTTTCACACCATGTGGGGGGTGTTTTTGCTGTATTAGTACAGGTTTAAATAGGAGGTGCCAGGCTACATTTAGGAATTCGGATAATACTGAAATATTTGAGATTCAGGACAAAATAACATGTTTCTCATCAGGAATAATCTACCTAATTCAATGTCCATGTGGGAAATTGTATGTTGGTAGGACTAAGAGGAAATTAGTGGTACGAATAAAGGAGCATCTGAGAAATATTCAGAAAGGGTTCCTAGGTCACCCCCTATCCCGTCACTTTAAAGAGAAACACAATATGAGTGTCAAAGGGGTGCAATTTTGTGGGATCCAAAAGGTCCGTCAAAATCCAAGGGGGGGCGATTTCCTGAAACAGATGTCAAAAATTGAGTCTGAGTGGATATTTAGGTTGGACTGCCTTACTCCCAAAGGCTTGAATCACGACTTTGAACTATATGCCTTTTAATGACACGTGTGGAGTTCTGTGCCCAAGTGGCACGTTTAAATCTGTTATGGTCACTTTTAAATAAGGTCTGGAGGTAGTGGAGATACATTTATATAAATAATTTAGGGACATGTTTTTTAGCATATTTTAAGTACTGGTCCATGTTTGAATCCATGAGGATTGTACATGGTTTTAAATAATAAAGATCGTTTTTACATATTTTGTATTTTTCCTATATTTGTATTTTTATATTTTTATGCATATTTGCTCATTGTGGCAAATAGCCATTTAATAAACACATATTTATATTTTTAATGCGGTATATACCATTCTGAATATGGTCCAGAGCGAGTTTTTGTTTGGAGGTCCTAATAATAGTTGATAGGAAGCGTATATTCTTTCACAACCCTGATATGATAAGGTAACATCAATGTGGTGCGACAAATAGGTTGCTCAGTTTCTTCCTGAAAATGATTGCAAACACAAATTCTTTGGTATTATTGTCTTCATTTCATTTGTCTTAAATGAAAAAACACAAAAAGAATTATCCTAAAGCCAAATTGAATATAATTCCACACCAAACATAAAAAAGGGGGTGGACAAAAGTATTGGCACTGTTCGAAAAATCATGTGATGCTTCTCTAATTTGTGTAATTAACAGCACCTGTAACTTACCTGTGGCACCTAACAGGTGTTGGCAATAACTAAATCACACTTGCAGCCAGTTGACATGGATTAAAGTTGACTCAACCTCTGTCCTGTGTCCTTGTGTGTACCACATTGAGCATGGAAAAAAGAAAGAAGACCAAAGAACTGTCTGAGGACTTGAGAAACCAAATTGTGAGGAAGCATGAGCAATCTCAAGGCTACAAGTCCATCTCCAAAGACCTGAATGTTCCTGTGTCTACCGTGCGCAGTGTCATCAAGAAGTTTAAAGCCTATGGCACTGTGGCTAACCTCCCTAGATGTGGACGGAAAAGAAAAATTGACAAGAGATTTCAATGCAAGATTGTGTGGATGTTGGATAAAGAACCTCGACTAACATCCAAACAAGTTCAAGCTGCCCTGCAGTCCGAGGGTACAACAGTGTCAACCCGTACTATCCGTCGGCATCTGAATGAAAAGGGACTGTATGGTAGGAGACCCAGGAAGACCCCACTTCTTACCCTGAGACATAAAAAAGCCAGGCTGGAGTTTGCCAAAACTTACCTGAAAAAGCCTAAAACGTTTTGGAAGAATGTTCTCTGGTCAGATGAGACAAAAGTAGAGCTTTTTGGGCAAAGGCATCAACATAGAGTTTACAGGAGAAAAAAAGAGGCATTCAAAGAAAAGAGCACAGTCCCTACAGTCAAACATGGCAGAGGTTCCCTGATGTTTTGGGGTTGCTTTGCTGCCTCTGGCACTGGACTGCTTGACCATGTGCATGGCATTATGAAGTCTGAAGACTACCAACAAATTTTGCAGCATAATGTAGGGCCCAGTATGAGAAAGCTGGGTCTCCCTCAGAGGTCATGGGTCTTCCAGCAGGACAATGACCCAAAACACACTTCAAAAAGCACTAGAAAATGGTTTGAGAGAAAGCACTGGAGACTTCTAAAGGTGGCCAGCAATGAGTCCAGACCTGAATCCCATAGAACACCTGTGGAGAGATCTAAAAATGGCAGTTTGGAGAAGGCACCCTTCAAATATCAGGGACCTGGAGCAGTTTGCCAAAGAAGAATGGTCTAAAATTCCAGCAGAGCATTGTAAGAAACTCATTGATGGTTACCGGAAGCGGTTGGACGCAGTTATTTTGGCTAAAGATTGTGCAACCAAGTATTAGGCTGAGGGTGCCAATACTTTTGTCTGGCCCATTTTTGGAGTTTTGTGTGAAATGATCAATGTTTTGCTTTTTGCTTCATTCTCTTTTGTGTTTTTTCATTTAAGACAAATTAAATGAAGATAATACCAAAGAATTTGTGATTGCAATCATTTTTAGGAAGAAACTGAGTATTATCTGACAGAATTGCAGCGGTGTCAATACTTTTGGCCACAACTGTAGCGATGGTGAGGAGGCAGGGAGGAGTTTGAGTGGAAAATGGAGAAGCCGTGCCAAGTGCGGGCTCACGGGACACTGCAACGCATGACGGAGCTTGTAGTATTAGGCTATGTGCACACGTTGCGGGTGTTTGACACTGCAGATCTGCAGCAGTTTTCTATGCCTTAAGAATATGTTGACACGCTGCGGATTACTCTGCAGACTTACTGTGGAATTACAGCTTTTTTTTGTGGTTATTGTGTGGATTCCACCTGCGGTTTTACATCTGCGGATTCCTATTATGGAGCAGGTGTAAACCGCTGCGGAATCCGCACAAAGAATTGACTGCGGAATAAACAATGCAGCGTTTCTGCAAATTTTTTTCCACAGCATGTGCACTGCGGATTTTGTTTTCCATAGGTTTACATGGTACTGTAAACACATGGGAAACTGCTGCGAATCTGCAGCGTTTTCACATACCCTTACAGTAGCATGTAAACCTGCACATGCTGCGGGAAAAAAATGCGCGGAAACGCAGTGATGTTTTTTCCGCAGCATGTCAATTCTTTGTGCAGATCTGCAGTGTTTCTGCACCCATTGACTTGCATTGAGTCAGGCACATCAGCAGCAAACCGCAGATGTAAAAAAGATCTGCGGTTTAGCTGCAGATGAAACGCTGCAGATCAGGAGGAGGGAAGTGTGTGGGCAGAGACTGTGCGTGTATGTGTGTGGGCAGAGACTGTGCGTGTATGTGTGCGGGCAGGGTCTGCAGGCTGTCTGTGGGTCTGCCGGGGCATCTGCGGGGCGGTGTGTGTGTGTGGGCATCGTCCGATGGGACTACAAGTGCAGTACAGTATAGACCAAAAGTTTGGACACATTCTCAGTTAAAGATTTTTCTGTGTTTTCATGACTATGAAAATTGTACATTCACACTGAAGGCATCAAAACTATAAATTGACACGTGGAATTATATACTTAACAAAAAAGTGCGAAAGTGAAAATATGTCTTATATTCTAGGTTCTTCAAAGTAGCCACCTTTTGCTTTGATGACTGCTTTTCACACTCTTGGCATTCTCTTGATGAGCTTCAAGAGGTAGTCACCGGGGAATGGTTTTCACTTCACAGGTGGGCCCTGTCAGGTTTAATAAGCTATTTTAATAGCTAGTGATGAGCGAGTATACTCATTGCTCGGGTTTTCCCAAGCACACTCGGGTGATCTCCGAGTATTTATGACTGCTCGGAGATTTAGTTTTCAACCAGGCAACCCTCACATGTACACAGACTGGCTACCAGCCGTAAATCATCCACCTGAGGCAAGGAAAACTAAATCTCCGAGCAGTCAAATACTCGGAGATCACCCGAGCGTGCTCGGGAAAACCTGAGCAACGAGTATATTCACTCATCACTATTAGCCAGTGAAGGCTATGCAGACAGCTGCGGGCTGATATTCATAGCCTAGAGAGGGGCCATGGATATTGCCCCCCTGCGGCTAAAAATATAAGGCCCCCGTCAGTCAGCTTTCCCCCTCTGGCACAGAAAATTACGCGGGAGCCCATGCCATTTTTCCCCCGTTTTTTGAGAAAATTACACATTGTTCATTAATAAACATCGGCCTTGGTATTATATATATGGATAGATATATCTAAATCTATCTCATTCCTTCTATCGGAATGATATGGATCGATAGAAGGAATGAGATAGATAATAGAAGGAATTATTATTTTTTTCAATAATATATCTTTATTAAGCTTTCAAAAACGCATACAAAACCACATCAAAAAAACGCATCAAAACCGCAAAAAAAAACCCACATCACAAGCGCACATGCGTTTTCTGCCAAGAGGTGCGGATTCAGTGCGGAAAAATCCACGGGCAAATCTGCAACATGTGCACATAGTCTTAGAACACAGTACGCTTGGGGACAAGAAGTCATTGATAAACATCAGTGTTGCATCTGGAAGACATATGTGATGCTATCTGCATGATGAAGTACTATAATAAGAGTATATAAAAGAGAATCTTTATTTTTACAAAATATTAAAATCAGGACATAAGTAGTCGTACTAAGTTTTCCACAACACTACATATGCATAAACAGTAAGCACCATATGGCAAAAAGTCGCACGGGAAGCAAAGAGCAGGAAGAAAACTGCTGTATAAATATTCAGCAAAACGTCCAGGGCAAGTGCACCAATAAATCATAATAAATAGCCCAAATCACAGCAGCAACAAAGTGCAAAGTGCAGACCATGCTTACCCATGCGAAGGGGGGGAGAGGAGAAGGGATCCCGCCAGTGAATTGACCCCGACGCGCGTTTCGCAGCGTGTAAACGCCGCTTCCTCAAGGACTTTTTGCCATATGGTGCTTACTGTTTATGCATTCACATAAGATTACTCCCTATGGCTTTTATTATATGATGTACATTGCTCACATTTGTCTATACTAGTATTTCCTGTAGCCTTGGGGCGGTCAGGTCTAGGGGTTTTTTCCTCCCTATATGTAGTGTTGTGGAAAACTTAGTACGATTACTTATGTCGTGATTTTAATATTTTGTAAAAATAAAGATTCTCTTTTATATTATTGCATTTCTGGCTCCTAGTTCTCCTTTCTTCCTATATTCATGTTTGGAGCAATGATTTGAATAATCCGGGTTATTACCATATATACACTAGTACCTCGTCCCGGGTGTGTTTGCTATGTATTCGGATTATTTACTGGCACATAATAGATTAATGAATAAAAAAACGAAACAAATGAGGGTAGTGGATAACTTTTTTTAATATTTGGTACAGAAACCTTTGTTTGAAATCACAGAGGTCAGACATATCCTGTAGTTCTTGACCAAGATTGCACACACTGCAGCAGGGATTTTGACCTATTCCTCCATACAGATCTTCTCCAAATCTTTCAGGTTTCGGGGCTATCGCTGTGCAACATTGATATTCAGCTCTCTCCAAAGATTTTCTATTGGTTTCAGGTCTGGAGACTGGCTAAGCCACTCCAGGACCTTGAAATGCTTCTTACTGAGCCACTCTATAGTTGCTCTTGCTGTGTGTTTCAGGTCATTGCCATGCTGGAAGACCCAGCCACGACCCATCTTCAATGCTCCTACTGACAGGAGATGGCTGGTCAAAATCTTGCGATCCATCAACCATCCATCCTCCCTTCAATACAGTGAAGTCATCCTGTCTGCTTTGCAGAAAAGCACCCTCAAAGACTGACCTTAGCAATGATGTACAATGTGTGGGATAAAGGAGAGACTGTTGTGGATAAGGGAATACTCTAATTTTACCATTATGGCAAAATCAGAGACTGGTGGACATTGACAAATTTACTGGTTTCAGAGGTTTGGAATCAAGGGGAATTCAGACTTTAGATCAGTTAGTAGAAAATGGAACACTTAAAAGCTTTAAACTACAAGAGTTTGGATTGCCTCACGGCCTCTTCTTTCGATACCTACAATTTAGGCATGCATATCTATCTCAGTTTAGTGCTGCAGCACCAAATATACAAAAAAATATCTACTAGACTCAATAGCAGCGGCAAAATACACCACTGATTTAATTTCAAACGTCTATCAGAAACTCTCACAGTCTCGCATGGGAGACCATCCCCTAACAGCTATAATTAAGATGCAGCGGTGAGGTTTATTACGGAAGTTTTGAATCCCCATTGGCTGTAGGTTTTTCGCTAACATTGTATCAAGCTTGCAAACTTATTGCACAACATTGGCCAACGTTGGCTCAATCACCAACAGTTAATGAGTTAATAAATAAGCAAAACAATATTATTTGGTTGGAAATTTGACAACATCTGGGGACCCTGGCTGAATGCTCCAGGTCTACAATATGGAGTATTCCCGAGACATAACATACGGCAATTTCTGGCTTCATGTACACTTGTAGTATCATCAATCCAGGTTAAATGATATAAGTAGAGCCAGTACACATGCAAACTCATCATGATAACTGAATGGCAGATATTCCAATGTATACACATCATAAAAAAATAACAGTATGAATACAGATCAGGAGCGTTAGCGGGAAGGTTGTATTAGTTTGAAAAAAAAAAAAAAAAAAAAATCGAATCCGTGGAAGATGACAACTTTATTGTATTTTATGTACAACATATTGTATTTTATGTACAACAATAACAATGATTAGTGATGAGAGATAATTCTCGTTGCTCGGGTTTTCCTGAGCACGCTAGGGTGGTCTCCGAGTATTTGTTAGTGTTCAGAGATTTAGTTTTCATCGCCGCTGCTGAATGATTTACAGCTACTAGCCAGGCTGAGTACATGTGGGGGTTCCATGGTTGCTAGGTAATCCTCACTTGTAATCAAGCTGGCTAGTAGCAAAAAATCATTCAGTTGCCGCGATGAAAACTAAATCTCCGAACACTAATACTCGGAGACCACCCTAGCGTGTCCAGGAAAACCCGAGCAACGAGTATACTCGCTCATCGCTAATAATGATACCACGTAACATTGAAAATATCTTTGTTCTACAGATGTCTCTTTGTAAAAACGTTAGTGTAATTTTCTTAATAAAAATGTGATAAAAAAAAAAAGTGTCTTCTAGTCCAAGAAATATGGTAAGTTCTGAAGTAATTTCCCTTTTTCATTCACTAATTATACATCTGTCTGTTGTACTGTGTTTTTGTACAATTTGTCATCATCGTATATAGTTTGAGTTATTTTTGATGGTCTACAAAATACTATTTTCCAGTAATTCATATTTCACACACTAGCTATGATAATGTCTTCTCTTCTGTGTGGGATTTTGAATGCTCATTCCTCATGTTTGGTCTTGTTAAAATAAAAACACATCTTGCACATCTTGCCACAGGTATGCAATCCTTGAGCAGCCGGTCGAGGGTGCATACTGCTGTGCGAGCTCGTTGTGCATTTGGAAGCCCAGATTCTGAATCTAAATGTGCAGCTGGCAACACTGAGATCCATAGATAATGTGGAAAGGAGTCTTCTGCTCACTGAGCAGATGCTCAATGGGATAGATGAGGGGGGGATGGTAAGATGGAGCTGCAGGACAGTGGAGCAGCAAGCTGGGTGAAAGTTAGAAGGCCGGGTAGAGGGAAGAGTGCCAGGGAGGCTAGTCCTGATCTGGCACACCCCAATAAGTTTGCTAAGTTGGCAGATGAGGGGGGTGCCAGTACAGGGGTAGCACTGCTGCAGCCAGGCATGACCTCTGAAAGCCGGAAGAGTGACTGCTACAGTAAGGAGGGAAATAGGAGAGCAGGGCAGGCCAGACAGGTGCTGGTAGTGGGGGACTCAATTATTAGGGGAACAGATAGGACAATCTGTCACAAAGACAGGGATCGTTGAACGGTATGCTGCCTACCTGGCACTCGAGTCCGACACATCGCTGATTGGGTGGACAGATTACTGGGAGGGGCTGGTGAGGACCCAGCGGTTATGGTGCACATTGGCACAAATGACAAAGTTAGAGGTAGGTGGAAGGTCCTTAAAGATGATTTCAGGGAATTAGGCTGCAAGCTGAAAGCAAGGACCTCCAACGTGGTATTTTCTGAAATACTGCCTGTACCACGTGCCACGCCAGAGAGGCAACGGGAGATTAGGGAGGTTAATAAGTGGCTCAAGAATTGGTGTAGGAAGGAGGGGTTTGGGTTCCTGCAGAACTGGGCCGACTTCTCAGTTGGCTACAGGCTCTACGCTAGGGACGGGCTGCACCTCAATGGGGAAGGTGCAGCTGTGCTGGGGGAGAAAATGGCTAGAAGGTTGGAGGAGTGTTTAAACTAGGGAATGGGGGGGTGTATTCATTTTATAGCATGGGAAGATAGTGCAGATAGAGACCTGGGCACAAATAAGGAAGTTGGGGGTGACGGTGGCATGGGGGTGGGGTTAGAACAATTAATTAGAGGTGCAGAGAGATACATAAAGTGCTTGTATACTAATGCCAGAAGCCTCACCAACAAAATGGAAGAATTAGAATTAATGTTGTTGGAGCATAATTATGACATGGTGGGGATATCTGAAGCATGGCTGGATGACAGCCATGTCTGGGCTGTTAACTTGCAGGGCTATAGTCTGTTCAGAAATGACCGAATGGATAGGCGAGGGTAGGGGTGTGTCTATATGTAAAATCATCCTTAAAACCCATCCGGCATGATAATATAGGTGAATTTAATGAAAATGTAGAGTCCCTGTGGGTGGAGATAAGGGGAGGGGGGAAAAATAATAAATTACTGAGGGGTTTGTTATAAGTCTCCAAAAATAATGGAAGCAACGGAGAATATCCTCGTAAAGCAAACAGATGAAGCTGTGACTCAAGCAGAAGTCATTATCATGGGGGACTGTTGTGAATTCTGCTCTTGGGTTCCCTCCGGTGGTTGCTGGTGGTAATACAGTTGTCCCTGGGTTGCAATCCTGGGCAGGTGTTCCTGCTGATTGCAGCTCTGACTGGGGTATTTAGGTGTGCAGGATTCATTAGCCCTTGCCAGTTGTACATTGTTCTGGGAGGTTTTGCATCTCTGTCTGGTTGCTCCTGCCCTGCTGCCAAATCAACAAAGTGTCTGGTTTTTGTTTCTGCAGCACACATGCAGTGTGCTTTACAATTCAGTGCTATTCATTGTTTTTTCTTGTCCAGCTTAGACTGTGTTTGGATTTTTTCAGTCAAGTTGGATTCTCAGGAAATGCAGATATACATTCCATGTCTTTAGTTAGATGGTGGAATTTTTGTATTATCTGCTGTGGATATTTTTAGGGTTTTAATACTGACCGCTTAGTATTGTCCTATCCTTTCCTATTTAGCTAGCACGGCCTCTTTTGCTAAATCCTGATTTCTGCCTGTGTGTGTCTTTCCTCTAATACTCACAGTCAATATTTGTGGGGGGCTGCCTATCCTTTGGGGTTCTGCTTTGAGGCAAGATAGAATTCCCATTTCCATCTATAGGGGTATTTAGTCCTCCGGCTGTGTCGAGGTGTCTAGGATGTGTTACGTACACCCCACGGCTACTTCTAGTTGCGGTGTCAGTTTAGGGTTTGCGGTCAGTACAGGTTCCACCTACTCCTGAGAAAGTCTCATGCGGCTCCAAGGTCACCGGATCATAACAGTACAATTGGCCAACAATGAGGTTTTTTTTTCTGTAGCCTGCTTTGTCTCTTCTTCCCTCTTTTTCTCTGGGTGGCTGAGGAGTCTTGTGCTAGCATGGATGTTCAGGGATTAGCTTCTCGTGTGGACCAGCTTGCTGCTAGGGTACAGGGTATTTCTGATTATATTGTTCAGACTCCAGTTTTGGAGCCTAGGATTCCTACTCCTGATTTGTTTTTTGGGGACAGGTCCAAATTTTTGAGTTTTAAAAACAACTGTAAACTGTTTTTTGCTCTGAGACCTCGATCCTCTGGTGATTCCATTCAGCAGGTTAAAATTGTCATCTCCCTGCAGCGTGGCGATCCTCAGGATTGGGCATTTTCCCGGGAATCTGGGAATCCGGCCTTGCTTAATATAGACGCCTTTTTTCAGGCTTTAGGATTATTATATGATGAACCAAATTCTGAGGATCAAGCGGAGAAGACCTTGTTGGCCCTGGTTCAGGGTCAAGAAGCGGCAGAATTGTATTGTCAGAAGTTTAGAAAATGGTCTGTGTTGACTAAATGGAATGATGATGCTTTGGCGGCAGTTTTCAGAAAGGGTCTTTCTGAATCCGTCAAAGATGTTATGGTGGGGTTTCCCACGCCTTTCGGTCTGAGTGATTCTATGTCTCTGGCCATTCAGATTGATCGGCGCTTGCGGGAGCGCAGATCTGTGCGCGCTGTGGCGTTGTCCTCAGAGCAGATGCCTGAGCCAATGCAGTGTGATAGGATTCTGTCTAGAACGGAACAACAAGGATTCAAACGTCAGAATAGGTTGTGTTTTTATTGTGGCGATGCTTCTCATGTCATTTCAGTCTGCCCTAAGCGTACAAAGAGGATCGCTAGTTCATTTACCATCAGTACTGTACAACCTAAATTTCTGTTATCTGTGTCCTTGATATGCTCATTGCCATCATTTTCTGTCATGGCGTTTGTGGATTCAGGCGCCGCCTTGAACTTAATGGACTTTGAGTTTGCCAGGCGTTGTGGTTTTCCCTTGCAGTCTTTGCAGAACCCTATTCCTTTAAGGGGCATTGATGCTACACCTTTGGCTAAAAATAAGCCCCAGTTCTGGACACAGGTGACCATGTGCATGGCGCCAGCCCATCAGGAAGATTGTCGATTTCTGGTGTTGCATAATTTGCATGATGCTATCGTGCTGGGTTTTCCGTGGTTGCAGGTACATAATCCTGTGTTGGATTGGAAGTCTATGTCTGTGACTAGTTGGGGATGTCAGGGGGTTCATAATGACGTTCCTTTGATGTCAATCTCCTCTTCCTCCTCTTCTGAAATTCCAGAGTTTTTGTCTGATTTTCAGGATATATTCGATGAGCCCAAGTCCAGTTCCCTTCCACCGCATAGGGACTGTGATTGTGCGATTGACTTGATTCCAGGCTGTAAGTTTCCTAAGGCCGACTTTTCAACCTGTCTGTGCCGGAACATACCGCCATGCGGAGTTATGTTAAGCAGTCTTTGGAGAAAGGGCATATTCGGCCATCTTCTTCACCGTTGGGAGCGGGGTTTTTTTTGGTTGCTAAGAAGGATGGCTCCTTGAGACCCTGTATTGATTATCGCCTCTTGAATAAGATCACGGTCAAGTTTCAATACCCTTTACCTCTGCTTTCCGATTTGTTTGCTAGGATTAAGGGGGCTAGTTGGTTTACGAAGATTGACCTTCGGGGGGCATATAATCTTGTTCTTATTAAGCAGGGTGATGAATGGAAAACTCCGTTTAATACGCCCGAAGGCCATTTTGAATACCTTGTGATGCCATTCGGGCTCTCTAATGCTCCATCTGTTTTTCAGTCCTTCATGCACGATATCTTCCGGACTTATCTTGATAAATTCATGATTGTATATTTGGATGACATTTTAATTTTTTCCGATGATTGGGAGTCTCATGTGGAACAGGTCAGGATGGTATTTCAGATCCTTCGTGATAATGCCTTGTTTGTCAAGGGGTCTAAGAGTCTCTTTGGAGTGCAGAAGGTTTCATTTTTGGGCTTCATTTTTTTTCTCCCTCATCTATAGAGATGGATCCGGTTAAGGTTCAGGCCATTCATGATTGGATTCAACCCACATCCGTGAAGAGCCTTCAGAAATTTTTGGGCTTTGCTAATTTTTATCGCCGTTTCATTGCTAACTTCTCCAGTGTGGTTAAGCCCTTGACCGATTTGACGAAGAAAGGCGCTGATGTGGCGAATTGGTCCTCTGCGGCTGTCTCTGCCTTTCAGGAGCTTAAACGCCTATTTACTTCTGCCCCGGTGTTGCGTCAACCGGACGTTTCTCTTCCGTTTCAGGTTGAGGTTGACGCTTCTGAGATTGGGGCAGGGGCCGTTTTGTCTCAGAGGGATCCTGTTGGTTCCTTGATGAAACCGTGTGCCTTCTTCTCCCGTAAGTTTTCACCCGCTGAACGCAATTATGATGTCGGCAATCGGGAGTTGTTGGCTATGAAGTGGGCGTTTGAGAAGTGGCGACATTGGCTTGAGGGAGCGAAGCACCGTATTGTGGTCTTGACTGATCATAAAAATATGATTTACCTCGAGTCTGCCAGACGGTTGAATCCTAGACAGGCTCGATGGTCCTTGTTTTTTTTCCCGTTTTGATTTCGTGGTCTCGTATCTTCCGGGTTCTAAGAATATTAAGGCTGATGCCCTCTCTAGGAGTTTTTTGCCCGATTCTCCTGAGTTCCTTGAACCGGTCGGCATTCTGAAAGAAGGGATGGTCCTTTCTGCCATTTCCCCTGATTTACGACGGGTTCTTCAGGAATTTCAGGCTGACAAACCTGACCGCTGTCCAGTGGGGAAACTGTTTGTTCCGGATAGATGGACTAGTAGAGTGATTTCTGAGGTTCATTGTTCTGTGTTGGCTGGCCATCCTGGTATTTTTGGTACCAGAGATTTGGTTGGTAGGTCCTTTTGGTGGCCTTCTTTGTCACGTGATGTGCGTTCTCTTGTGCAGTCCTGTGGGACTTGTGCGCGGGCCAAGCCTTGTTGTTCCCGTGCTAGCGAGTTGCTTTTGCCTTTGCCGGTCCCTGAGAGGCCCTGGACGCATATTTCTATGGATTTTATTTCTGATCTTCCGGTTTCCCAGAGGATGTCTGTTATCTGGGTGGTTTGTGACCGGTTCTCTAAGATGGTTCATTTGGTGCCTTTGCCTAAATTGCCTTCCTCTTCTGATTTGGTTCCGTTGTTTTTTCAGCATGTGGTTCGTTTGCATGGTATTCCGGAGAATATTGTGTCCGACAGAGGTTCCCAGTTTGTTTCTAGGTTTTGGCGGGCCTTTTGTGCTAGGCTGGGCATTGACTTCTCTTTTTCTTCCGCATTTCATCCTCAGACAAATGGCTAGACCGAGCGAACTAATCAGACCTTGGAAAGTTATTTGAGATGCTTTGTGTCTGCTGATCAGGATGATTGGGTGGCTTTCTTGCCATTGGCCGAGTTTGCCCTTAATAATCGGGCTAGTTCGGTTACCTTGGTTTCGCCCTGCTTTTGTAATTTTGGTTTTCATCCTCGTTTTTCTTCGGGGCAGGTTGAGCCTTCTGACTGTCCTGGTGTGGATTTTGTGGTTGATAGGTTGCAGCAGATTTGGGCTCATGTGGTGGACAATTTGGTGTTGTCTCAGGAGGAGGCTCAACGTTTTGCTAACAGTCGTCGGTGTGTTGGTTCCCGGCTTCGGGTTGGGGATCTGGTCTGGTTGTCTTCCCGTCATGTTCCTACGAAGGTTTCTTCCCCAGAGTTTAAGCCTCGGTTTATTGGTCCTTATAGGATTTCTGAGATTATTAATCCGGTGTCTTTTCGATTGGCCCTTCCGGCCTCTTTTGCTATCCATAATGTCTTCCATAGATCTTTATTGCGGAAATATGTGGTGCCCGTTGTTCCCTCTGTTGATCCTCCGGCCCCTTTGTTGGTTGATGGGGAGTTGGAGTATGTGGTTGAGAAAATTTTGGATTCTCGCTTTTCGAGGCGGAGGCTTCAGTACCTTGTCAAATGGAAGGGTTATGGCCAGGAGGATAATTCTTGGGTTTTTGCCTCGGATGTCCGTGCTGCTGATTTGGTCCGTGCCTTTCATCTGGCTCGTCCTGATCGGCCTGGGGGCTCTGGTGAGGGTTCGGTGACCCCTCCTCAAGGAGGGGGTACTGTTGTGAATTCTGCTCTTGGGTTCCCTCCGGTGGTTGCTGGTGGTAATACAGTTGTCCCTGGGTTGCATTCCTGGGCAGGTGTTCCTGCTGATTGCAGCTCTGACTGGGGAATTTAGGTGTGCAGGATTCATTAGCCCTTGCCAGTTGTCCATTGTTCTGGGAGGTTTTGCATCTCTGTCTGGTTCCTCCTGCCCTGCTGCCAAATCAACAGATAAGTGTCTGGTTTTTCTTTCTGCAGCACACATGCAGTGTGCTTTACAATTCAGTGCTATTCATTGTTTTTTCTTGTTCAGCTTAGACTGTGTTTGGATTTTTTCAGTCAAGTTGGATTCTCAGGAGATGCAGATATACATTCCATGTCTTTAGTTAGATGGTGGAATTTTTTTATTATCTGCTGTGGATATTTTTAGGGTTTTAATACTGACCGCTTAGTATTCTGTCCTATCCTTTCCTATTTAGCTAGCACGGCCTCTTTTGCTAAATCCTGATTTCTGCCTGTGTGTGTCTTTCCTCTAATACTCACAGTCAATATTTGTGGGGGGCTGCCTATCCTTTGGGGTTCTGCTCTGAGGCAAGATAGAATTCCCATTTCCATCTATAGGGGTATTTAGTCCTCCGGCTGTGTCAAGGTGTCTAGGATGTGTTAGGTACACCCCACGGCTACTTCTAGTTGCGGTGTCAGTTTAGGGTTTGCGGTCAGTACAGGTTCCACCTACTCCTGAGAAAGTCTCATGCGGCTCCAAGGTCACCGGATCATAACAGGGGACTTCAACTACCCTGAAATAGATTGGGGAACCGAAACCTGCAGTTCCAGCAAAGGTAATCAGTTTTTGACAACTATGAGAGACAACTACCTTTCACAACTGGTTCAGGACCCAACAAGAAGGGGGGCACTGCTAGACCTAATATTAACCAACAGGCCAGACCGCATAGCAAATATAAGGGTTGGGGGTCACTTGGGGAATAGTGATCACAAAATAATAAGTTTTCCTGTATCCTTTAATAAGATGTGTAGTAGAGGGGTTACAAGAACACTAAACTTCAGGAAGGCAAGTTTCTAACGGATGAGAGATGATCTTGGTGCAATTAACTGGGACGATATCCTGAGACATAAAAATACACAAAGAAAATGGGAGACGTTTATTAGCATCCTGGATAGGACCTGTGCACAGTATATACCGAATGGGAATAAACATACCGTATATACTCGAGTATAAGCCGATCCCCCCAATTTTGCCACAAAAAACTGGGAAAACTTATTGACTCGAGTATAAGCCTAGGGTGGAAAATGCAGCAGCTACCGGTAAATGTCAAAAATAAAAATAGATACCAATAAAAGTAAAATTAATTGAGTGTTTTTGAATATCCATATTGAATTAGGAGCTCCATATAATGCTTCATACAGTTCATGATGGGCCCCATAAGATGCTCCATACAAAATACGCCTCATATAATGCTCCATATTAAAATACGCCCCATATAATGCTCTATATTAAAATATGCCCCATATAATGCTGCATAAAGGTTGATGGTCCCATAAGATGCTCCACACATTGTGGCCCCATAAGATGCTCCATACATTGTGGCCCCATATGATGCTCCATACATTATGTCCCCATACAATGCTCCATACATTGTGGCCCCATACAATGCTCCATATATTGTGGCCCCATACGATGCTCCATATATTGTGGCCCCATACGATGCTCCATATATTGTGGCCCCATACAATGCTCCATATATTGTGGCCTCATACATTGTGGCCCCATACAATGCTCCACACATTTGCCCCATATGCTGTTGCTGCGATTAAAATAAAAAAAAAAATCACATACTCACCTCTCGTCGCTCAGGCCCCTGGCACTTTCGATAGTCACCTTCCTCGTTCCATGCGCCGCTCTGTCTTCCATCTGCACTGACTGTTCAGGCAGAAAACGGCACGCACACTTATCGCGTCATCGCGCCCTCTGACCTGTACAGTCACAGCCAGAGGACGGAAGACAGAGCAGCGTGCAGCGATGGAACGAGGAAGGTGACTATCGCGCAATGCTCACCTCCCCCGATATACTCACCTGCTCCCGGCGCGGTCCCCTGGCAGCGTCTCACTGTCAGATGGTCTCCGGGAGCCGGCGGCATCTTCCTGTGTTCAGTGGTCACGTGGTACCGCTCATTAAAGTAATGAATATGCACGCATATTCATTACTTTAATGAGCGGTATGTGACCGCTGAACACAGGAAGATGCCGTCGGCTCCCGGAGACCATCTGACTGAGACGCTGCCAGGGACCTCGCCGGGAGCAGGTGAGTATGTCACCGCGCCGCTCCCAACCACCTCCGCTGACAATGACTCGAGTATAAGCTGAGAGGGTCACTTTCAGCCCAAAAAAGTGGGCTGAAAATCTCGGCTTATACTCGAGTATATACGGTACTAGAAATAGGAGGAAACCAATATGGCTAAATAGAGATGTAAGGGTCGCAATAAGTGACAAAAAGAAAGCATTTAGAGAATTAAAGGAAGTAGGTAGTGATGAGGCATTAAATAAACAGAAAATTAAATAAATTCTGTAAAAAGCAAATCAAGGCAGCGAAGATTGAGTCAGAGAGACTCATTGCCAGAGAGAGTAAAAATAATCCCAAAATATTCGTTAACTACATAGATAGTAAGAAACTAAAAAAATGACAGTGTTGGCCCCCTTAAAAATAGTCTGGGTGAAATGGTGGATGAGGAAAAAGCCAATATGCTAAATGACTTTTTTTCAACAGTATTTACACAAGAAAATTCCATGGCAGACAATATGATCAGTGATAACAAAAATTCTCCATTAAATGTCACCTGCTTAACCCAGCAGGAAGTACGTCGGCGTCTAAAAATCACTAAAATTGACAAATCTCCGGGCCCGGATGGGATACACCCCCCGAGTACTGCAGGAATTAAGTACAGTCATTGATAGACCATTATTTTTAATCTTTAAAGACTCCATAATAACAGGGTCTGTACCACAGGACTGGCATATAGCAAATGTGGTGCTAATATTCAAAAAAGGGACAAAAACTTAACTCGGAAATTATACGCCAGTAAGCTTAACCTCTACTGTGGGTAAAATCCTTGAGGGCATTCTAAGGGATGCTGGAGTATCTGAAGAGGAATAACCTCATGACCCAATATCAGCATGGGTTTACTAGGGACCGTTCCTGTCAGATTAATCTAATCAGTTTCTATGAAGAGGTGAGTTCCGGCCTGGACCAAGGGAACCCAGTGGACGTAGTGTATATGGACTTTTCAAAAGCTTTTGATATGGTGCCACACAAAAGGTTGATACAGAAAATGAGAATAATGGGGATAGGGGAAAATATGTGTAAATGGGTTAAGAGCTGGCTCAGGGATAGGAAACAAAGGGTGGTTATTAATGGAGCACACTCAGACTGGGTCGCAGTTAGCAGTGGGGTACCACAGGGGTCAGTATTAGACCCTCTTCTTTTTAACATATTTATTAATGACCTTGTAGAGGGCATACAGAGTAGAATTTCAATATTTGCAGACGACACTAAACTCTGCAGGGTAATCAATACAGAGGAGGACAATTTTATATTACAGAATGATTTATGTAAGCTTGGGCTGATAAATGGCAAATGAGCTTTAATGGGGATAAATGTAAGGTCATGAACTTGGGTAGAAGTAATAAGATGTATAATTATGTGCTTAATTCTAAAACTCTGTGAACAACAGTCAATGAAAAAGACCTGGGAGTATGGGTGGATGACAAACTCATATTTAGTGGCCAGTGTCAGGCTGCTGCTACAAAAGGCAAATAAAATAATGTGATGCATTAAAAGAGGCATAGATGCTCATGAGGAGAACAGAATTTTACCTCTATACAAGTTACTAGTTCGACCACACTTAGAATACTGTGCACAGTTCTGGTCTCCGGTGTATAAGAAAGACATAGCTGAACTGGAGCGGGTGCAGAGAAGAGCGACCAAGGTTATTAGAGGACTGGGGGGTCTGCAATACCAAGATAGGTTATTACACTTGGGGCCATTTAGTTTGGAAAAACGAAGGCTAAAGGTACCTTCACATTAAACGACTTTGCAGCAATAACGATAGCGATCCGTGACGTTGCAGCGTCCTGGATAGCGATATCGTTGTGTTTGACACGCAGCAGCGATCAGGATCCTGCTGTGATATCGCTGGTCATTGCTGAAAGTTCAGAACTTTATTTGGTCGTCAGACCGCCGTGTATCGTTGTGTTTGACAGCAAAAGCAACGATGCCAGCGATGTTTTACAATGGTAACCAGGGTAAATATCGGGTTACTAAGCGCAGGGCCGCGCTTAGTAACCCGATATTTACCCTGGTTACCATTGTAAAAGTAAAAAAAACAAACAGTACATACTCACCTTCTGATGTCTGTCACACGTCCCCCACCGTCCGCTTCCCGCACTGACTGAGTGCCGGCCGTAAAGTAAAAGCAGAGCGTAGCAGTGACGTCACCGCTCTGCTGTTAGAGCCGGCACTCAGTCAGTGCAGGGAAGCGGACGCCGGGGAACGCGAATGTAAGTATGTAGTGTTTGTTTTTTTACATTTTACACTGGTAACCAGGGTAAACATCGGGTTACTAAGCGTGGCCCTGCGCTTAGCAACCCGATGTTTACCCTGGTTACCCGGGGACTTCGGCATCGTTGGTCGCTGGAGAGCCGTCTGTGTGACAGCTCTCCAGCGACCAAACAGCGACGCTGCAGCGATCGGCATCGTTGTCTGTATCGCTGCAGCGTCGCTTAGTGTGAAGGTACCTTTAGGGGTGATCTTATTTTAATGTATAAACATTTGAGGGAACAGTACAAAGACCTTTCTGATTATCTTTTTAATCATAGACCTGAGACAGGGACAAGGGGGCATCCTCTACGTCTGGAGGAAAGAAGGTTTAAGCATAATAACAGACGTGGATTATTTACTGTAAGAGCAGCAAGACTATGGAACTCTCTGCCTATGATGTTGTAATGAGTGATTCATTACTTAAATTTAAGAGGGGATTGGATGCCTTTCTTGAAAAGTTTAATGTTACAGGTTATATATACACTAGATTCCTTGATAGGGTGTTGATCCAGGGAACTAGTCTGATTGCCGTATGTGGAGTCGGGAAGTAATTTTTTTCCCCCAATGTGGAGCTTACTCTTTGCCCCATGTTTTTTTTTTGCCTTCCTCTGGATCAACATGTTAGGGCATGTTAGGTTAAGCTATGGGATGAGCTAGATGGACTTATAGTCTTCCTTCAACCTTAATAACTATGTTACTATGTTACTTCTATAAACCTCCAATGCTGGCGCGGTTTCAGTGGTGTCAGCACTTGCATTTCGGGGATCAGGTTTTTATGTCATATGAGGCATGCGTCCAATTAGCGGTGGCTTCATTGTTCTCATCTTCAAATTGAACAATAACAGGACGTCAAAGAGAAGTCACAGCCCTGGCTTCCTGTTGATGTTCTATACATCTGAGGGTGGGGACAGTGAAGCTGGGCCTGACTGGGCACAGGGCTCGTGTGATGCAACAACCTCATATGAGCCCAGGAACGCGAGAGTGACGATACCACTGGAACAGTACTGGCACGGTAGGCAAATATGATTTTTTTACTTTAACAAGACCAAACATGATGACAACCCCTTTAAGAAAATACCAATTCCGTTTAAAATATTTCCCACATTAAGAACATGAAAAAGGCTTCTCATCTGTGTGGATTCTCTGGTGGCGATCAAAAACAGATTTCTGGGTAAAACATTTCCCACATTCTGAACATGAAAAAGGCTTCTCCCCTGTGTGGGTTCTCTGGTGGTTATCAAGATGCTCTTTCCGGGTAAAACATTTCCCACATTCTGAACATGAAAAAGGCTTCTCCCCAGTGTGAGTTCTCTGGTGCTTATTAAGATGCTCTTTTTGGGTAAAACATTTTCCACATTCTGAACATGAAAAAGGCTTCTCACCTGTGTGAGTTCTCTGGTGTATAACAAAATATGATTTCAGGTTAAAACATTTCCCACATTCTGAACATGAAAAAGGCTTCTCCCCTGTGTGGGTTCTCTGGTGCTTATTAAGATGTTCTTTCCGGGTAAAACATTTCCCACATTCTGAACATGAAAAAGGTTTCTCACCTGTGTGAGTTCTCTGGTGTATAACAAAACAGGATTTCTGGTTAAAACATTTCCCACATTCTGAACAGGAAAAAGGCTTCCCTGTGTGGTTTCTTTGGTGTATAACAAGATGTGATTTCATGTAAAAACATTTTCCACATTCTGAACAGGAAAATGGCTTCTCCCCTGTGTGAGTTCTTTGGTGTATAACAAATTGTGATTTGTTGTTAAAACATTTCTCACATTCTGAACAAGAAAAAGGTTTCTCCCCTGTGTGAGTTCTTTGGTGTATAACAAGATGCGATTTCATGTAAAAACATTTTCCACATTCTGAACAGGAAAATGGCTTCTCCCCTGTATGAGTTCTTTGGTGTATAACAAATTGTGATTTGTTGTTAAAACATTTCTCACATTCTGAACAAGAAAAAGGCTTCTCCCCTGTGTGAGTTATTTGGTGTCTAACAAGATGTGATTTGTTCATATAACATTTCTCACATTCTGAACAGGAAAAAGGCTTCTCCCCTGTGTGAGTTCTTTGGTGTATAACAAGATGTGGTTTCTGGATAAAACATTTCCCACATTCTGAACAGGAAAAAGGCTTCTCCCCTGTGTGAGTTATTTGGTGCCTAAGCAAATCTGACTTCTTGTTAAAACATTTCCCACATTCCGAACAGGAAAAAGGCTTCTCCCCCGTGTGAGTTCTTTGGTGCTTAAGCAAATCTGATTTCTGGTTAAAACATTTCCCACACTTTGAACAAGAAAATCTGTTCTCTGCTGTGTGAATTGCTTGATGTTTAAGAAAAGACTTTTCAAGGGGAAAGCTATTTCCATATTCTGAAGGTGAAAATGGCTTCTTTGATTTATGAGCAGTTCGCTTTTTAATGCTTATTTTGTGAGTTTGGTTTTCCTTAGTAGTTGGTAATGAATCAGAAGACAGGACCTGTTTCAAAGGATCAGATGACAGATTTTTGCTGTGAAGGGATGATGGTATATCTGGCGAAATGACAGTCACTTCAATTGTATCCCGTGTGATCTCAAGATCATCTGATTTAAAAATTGAAGATGTCAGCTGTCCCTCTGATCTCCTGGTACAGTAATCTGCTAAGAATAAAACCAATTATTATTTTTCAATTAAATATCCTCAAATTTAATATTTTTTGAAGTTCTACTCATCTTATAAAAAACAAGTCCCCTCTCAGGTCACACACACACACACACACACACACACACACACACACACACGTTCTCCACCCACACAGAGACCCATGCATTCTCCGCTCACAGACAGAAACACACACATTCTCCGCCCACACACTCTTCCTCCTTCTGACATCATTTTCCTTTGACAATTTGCAGCATTTTGGGAAGCAAATCTTTTTAGGGTTTGTGCACACGTTGCAGATTTGCCTGCAGAATTTTCTGCACAGAATCTGCACCTCTTGGCAGAAAACGCGGGCAAAAATCAGCGCGTTTTTGATGCGTTTTGTAACCTAAATAAAGATCTATTATTTAAAAAAAAAAAGAAGAAGAATTGTGATGTTATTTCTTTGTCCAACCTCTTATTTTACATACTGCATGGAAGAATAGTTTACAGACAGACAAACAGACACATATACATGGATAGAGGATAGATAATAGATAATTAGATGGATATTAGGATAGATGATAATAGATAGATATTAAATAGATAGATATTAGGATAGATGATAGAAAAAATGGTACATAAATAGTTAAAGACACACACAAAATCTGCACGCAATTTTCTGTGCCAGAGGGAAAGCAGACAGACAATATTTCTAGCCTGGGAAGGGGTTAATACCCCTGGAGCTTCGAAGGCTATGAATATTAGCCCACAGCTATATACTTAGACTTTACTGGCTATTAAAATAAGGGGACCCCCCCCCCAAAAAAAAAAAATGACGTGGGGTCCCCCTATAACTAATAGGCAGAAAGGCTACGCAGACAGCTACGGGCTGATATTCATAGCCTAGGAAGGGGCCATGGATATTGGCCCCCTGGCTACAAACACCAGCACACAGCTGCCCCAGAAGTGGCGCATCTATGAGATGCGCCAATCCCGGCACTTAGCCTCTCTCTTCCCACTGCCCTGTTGCAATGGCATATGGGGTAATAAGGGGTTCATGTCACCTTTGTATTGTAAGGTGACATCAAGCCCGTTTAGTAATGGAGAGGCGTCAATAAGAATTTTCTCACATCGTTGCCGGCGAGAGAATAAGATTAAAGGGGACCTGTCACCCCCAAAATCGAAGATGAGCTAAGCCCACCAGCATCAGGGGCATATCTACAGAATTCTGTAATGCTGTAGATAAGCCCCTGATGCATCATGAAAGATGAGAAAAAGAGGTTAGATTATACTCACACGGGGGCGCACGCGTACTTTGTCTGCCCTGATCTTTCCCGGCGCCAGCGCACTGCAGTACTTTGCTCTGCCCTCAACAGGGCAGACAAAGCACACCTGCGCCGGAGCCGCAGCATGAATACAAGAAGAGGACGTCATCGTAACCAGATGGGAGGCCCCAGACCAGACAGCGACGCCAATCGGACCGGACCGCCACCCCCAGGTGAGTATAATCTAACCTCTTTTTCTCATCTTTCAGGATACATCAGGGGCTTATCTACAGCATTACAGAATGCTGTAGATAAGCCCCTGATGCCTGTGGGCTTAGCTAATCTTCGGTTTGGGGGTGACAGGTTCCCTTTCCTTTTAAGTGACCTCTCTCCCAGCAGCGGCGGAGGGATATACATCGCAGAGGATTACCTCCGCTGTCAGCTCATAGCGGGGCCCCTGTAGAGCACTGACATCACCTGATGCCACTGTTCTACAGGGGAGATCGTCGTGGGACACTCGTTATTAACTGGACTACGGAGAAAGGCAAGTATAGGAGAATCGAGGGCTTTGGGGACTAGGTATTTGGTAAGTACAGTACAGACCAAAAGTTTGGACACACCTCATTTAACACCTTCACGACATGCGCCGTACTAGTACAGCGCATGTCGTGTCTCCCCCTTTGATGTGGGCTCTGGCGGTGACCCCACATCAAAGTCGCGACATGTCAGCTGTTTTGTACAGTTGACATGTGCACGCAATAGCGGTGGGTGAAATCGTGATTCACTCGCCGCTATTAACCTGTTAAATGCCGCTATCAAACGCTGACAGCGGCATTTAACTACCGCTTCCGGCCTCGCGGCCGGAAATGAGCGCATCGCCGATGTCTGTCACGTGATCGGTGGTCGGCGATGCATCAGGATGGTAACCATAGAGGTCCTTGAGACCTCTATGGTTACTGATGCCGACCTGCTGTGAGCGCCCCCCCCGTGTGAAAAGACGCACCCCAAATTTTCAGAATAAAAATAAGGAAAAAAAAAAATGTTTCAAATGGCGGTACGTCTTACAGTCCGAATTCAGCTTACCAGTGAAGGGATTGCCACAGGTGGAGAAGTGGTCACAGGGGCCTTTCAGTGGTCCAGGCTGGTGCGTTGGCCTCCAGGAAATCCCATCCCAGGCTGGTGCTCTGTGCTTGGGCAGGGGTGGAGGCTCTGTGCTCCGGGGTAGCGGCTGTGCTGCGGGCAGTGGCTGGGCTCTGTGGCACAAGCTGGGCTGCGAGCAGTGGCTGGGCTCTAGGGCACAAGCTGTGCTGCGGGGCTGTGGCAGCGGCTCTCTGGGCTCAGTGGGAGTTCCGACGGCATTTCGTCAAAGCCCGGAGGCCCCCCGCTCATCCGTAAATGGCCGTCGCAGGCTCAGATTCAGATCTTGTTGCCGAGATCTCGCCCTGAGATCTCGGGAGACGAGATCTCGTTGACGAGATTTGAATCTAAGCGTGCGCCGGCCCGGCGGCCATTTTCCCGGCGCCCATGTTCTCGGAGGCCACCGCAACTTGCCATTCACGGATGAGCGGGGGGCCTCCGGGCTTTGACGAAATGCCGTCGGAGCCCCCACTGAGCCCAGAGAGCCGCTGCCACAGCCCTGCAGCACAGCCCCTGCCCGCAGCACAGCCACAGCCGCACCAGCATGGGAAGGGAGGCTGCATTGGGACCGCCACCGCATGATTTGTAAGTATCAAAACTGAGGAGAACTATAAGTCAAAAAAAGCCAAAATTAATTTTATATAAATAATCAAAATTTTTATTGAAAAATTAATTACATAAAAAAGTATATACCATAATCATTACATAAATGTGATGAATCCAACGGTGCATCAGAATCCGAGGCACATAGAGCGAGATACTGCTGACCTGTAACAAGGTGCATCTAAACTATTGCTACCAAATCTAACCACAAATAAATGGGCTGCGACACTCTAGTTGGAGTGAAATCAGTGAATTTTCCTGCATATAACTTAGCCACAAGCCCAATAATAGTCAGATTAAGATGTGCATATTAATAAATAAGACATAATTACCCATAATGGTACAGCAGATCCAGTTCCAGTGCCAAGGGATTACCCCAACGCGCGTTTCGCGTGCTGATAATAGCCTCGCTTCCTCAGGGGGCGTGGCTTAATCTGCTTCTTAGTCCCGTATAAATACTAAGCCGTTCCGGTCAGATGACCTTGCGGCAACCTATCAGTGCCCATTTAAAATGCGCAAGCGCTAAAAAAGCGTTCTGCAGCCATGGTAACAAATGGCCATAAGCCTCCATGGATGTACAATAGTGTAAAGTTGCAATGTGCAAAAAAATATATATATATAAGTTCGGCGTGCTAACGCCGTAATAATCAGAAACGCCTGAGCGCCACTCGTGTCTATTTCTAAAAAGTTAACAAGTATATCGTGTCCATCTGCGAACACGCAGATCTTATGTCGGTCTATGCCGTCAGTCCACATAATGGAGCTCCGCCCACCCAGGTCACGTGAGCGGGCCGGCGCCAGGTCCGCACCACGCCCCCGGAGCGACGGAGATACCATCATGCAGAGAGAACCGCAGCGGGTAAATATACTAAAAGTGCTACAGTGCGCATAAGTGACGAAGTGCTAATGGTGCCGCTAAAGTACTGACTATCAAAACCAGAAGGGTTATGTACCATTGTATTTGATATTAAACAACAAAAAGCACGGTACCTATCAAGATAAGTGTGTGAAAAGTGAACATAAAATTATATATAAAACAATTGTGGTAAATACTTTATAACCGTTTTAAAAAATAAACATATATATGCATATAATAGCCCCAATCATTGCAAGCCGAACTTACATGGGTAATATATCTCAATTTCCACATAGGTATACATAACTATGAAAAAGAGCATGATAATTATCTCTATCTACACAAAATAGTTGTTAAAGTCAGGAATCCAAGTATATATTGACATTTTCCAGAAGAGATGATAATCCCATAGTGTATAGTCCATAGGATAATTCTCTACTCAATGGTTTCCATATTCTAGATTCCTGTACTTCCTTCTTCCAAAGTATACTGAAGTCATGTCCAGTAATCACAGTTTTACCACATTCAGGCAGCAAATGAATGGGCCACGACATGAACACTCTAAAATCAAAAATAATAAAATTAATAACAGACAAAGAAACAGATTAAAACCGATGGGGAATGGCAGAGAAAGAAAACCTCAACAGGATTTATAGAAAGGATGAGAAGCCTTGGGCCTCATTTAGGCCCATAGGAGCCATAGTGCCCAGCAAGGTGATCCAACGACATTCTCGCTGGGCCAATATTCGTTTCACATTCCCTCCCCTTATTCCACAATGGACCAGATCAATCCCACGCGCCCGGAATGATTTAGGATTACACCCATGATGTTGTCTGAAATGATAAGGTATTGTTTTCAGACGTGTGATGTCTGTCTCATTTTTTGCGGCCACTATATCACGTACGTGTTCCCGTATGCGGGTGCCCAAACGGCGAGATGTTAGGCCCACATACACCTTTGGGCACCCACATACCGCATAATATACTACCTGAGTCGTATTGCAAGTTATATGATGATTGATGGTATAAGTTCTACTTCCATCAACTGAATCAAAGGTAGTAGTCCGGCTAATGTTCGGACACGTGACACAGTTTCCGCATGGAAAACATCCACTGGGTGGTCCACCTGAGCCAAAATTGTACATAGTTATTTTTGGGGCATAATGACTAGAGACCAACAGGTCTCTTAGATTTTTACTCCTTCTGGCAGTCATTGCCGGGTAATTGGTAAGGCATTTCGCAAATGTAGGGTCACTTTTAAGGATGCCCCAATGTTTCTGAAGACATTTCCTCATGGTGGGCCACTCACCATTATAAGTCGAGATGAATCGCGTAACATCTTGCTGCTGATTTTTTGACAAGGAATTTCTTTGTCTTTAAGGATGTTTTTTATTTGCAGCGATGCGGTACTGCAATGGGTGCGGCCTGTGCGCCCTCCTTCGCCAACCTTTTCCTGGGGTACTGGGAGAGGGAGATTTTTGGCGGGGGGGGGGGGCCGCAGGCCGCGGACCAGGTGCAGTGCTGGCTGCGTTACATTGATGACCTGTTCATTATATGGCAGGGACCCGAGGACGCATTGCAAGAATTTATGAAACAACTAAATAAGAATGTGTATAACATCAAATTGACACACCAGGTGAGTAAGACTGAGGTGGACTTTCTGGACATCAAGATCGAGGTGGATGATAAGCTATATTTACAGACTGATGTATTCAGGAAGTCCACTTCGGTAAACGCACTATTGCATGCGGACTCGGGTCACCCATATAGCACTATAAAAGCCATCCCTATTGGGCAGCATCTTAGAATGAAGCGGATATGCTCTTCTACTGTTAAATTTGAGGCACAGGCAGCTGACCTAAGGATTAGATTTCAAGCAAGGGGATATAGTAACAGGAGTATTAGGGAGGGATATAGGCGAGCTAAATATGCGCCACGTAATGAACTTTTATGTTCAGGTGGTAGCAATTTGAAAAGAAATCAGCAGCAAGATGTTACACGATTCATCTCGACTTATAATGGTGAGTGGCCCACAATGAGGAAATGTCTTCAGAAACATTGGGGCATCCTTAAAAGTGACCCTACATTTGCGAAATGCCTTACCAATTACCCGGCAATGACTGCCAGAAGGAGTAAAAATCTAAGAGACCTGTTGGTCTCTAGTCATTATGCCCCAAAAATAACTATGTACAATTTTGGCTCAGGTGGACCACCCAGTGGATGTTTTCCATGCGGAAACTGTGTCACGTGTCCGAACATTAGCCGGACTACTACCTTTGATTCAGTTGATGGAAGTAGAACTTATACCATCAATCATCATATAACTTGCAATACGACTCAGGTAGTATATTATGCGGTATGTGGGTGCCCAAAGGTGTATGTGGGCCTAACATCTCGCCGTTTGGGCACCCGCATACGGGAACACGTACGTGATATAGTGGCCGCAAAAAATGAGACAGACATCACACGTCTGAAAACAATACCTTATCATTTCAGACAACATCATGGGTGTAATCCTAAATCATTCCGGGCGCGTGGGATTGATCTGGTCCATTGTGGAATAAGGGGAGGGAATGTGAAACGAATATTGGCCCAGCGAGAATGTCGTTGGATCACCTTGCTGGGCACTATGGCTCCTATGGGCCTAAATGAGGCCCAAGGCTTCTCATCCTTTCTATAAATCCTGTTGAGGTTTTCTTTCTCTGCCATTCCCCATCGGTTTTAATCTGTTTCTTTGTCTGTTATTAATTTTATTATTTTTGATTTTTGATTTTAGAGTGTTCATGTCGTGGCCCATTCATTTGCTGCCTGAAAGTGGTAAAACTGTGATTACTGGACATGACTTCAGTATACTTTGGAAGAAGGAAGTACAGGAATCTAGAATATGGAAACCATTGAGTAGAGAATTATCCTATGGACTATACACTATGGGATTATCATCTCTTCTGGAAAATGTCAATATATACTTGGATTCCTGACTTTAACAACTATTTTGTGTAGATAGAGATAATTATCATGCTCTTTTTCATAGTTATGTATACCTATGTGGATATATTACCCATGTAAGTTCGGCTTGCAATGATTGGGGCTATTATATGCATATATATGTTTATTTTTTAAAACGGTTATAAAGTATTTACCACAATTGTTTTATATATAATTTTATGTTCACTTTTCACACACTTATCTTGATAGGTACCGTGCTTTTTGTTGTTTAATATCAAATACAATGGTACATAACCCTTCTGGTTTTGATAGTCAGTACTTTAGCAGCACCATTAGCACTTCGTCACTTATGCGCACTGTAGCACTTTTAGTATATTTACCCGCTGCGGTTCTCTCTGCATGATGGTATCTCCGTCGCTCCGGGGGCGTGGTGCGGACCTGGCGCCGGCCCGCTCACGTGACCTGGGTGGGCGGAGCTCCATTATGTGGACTGACGGCATAGACCGACATAAGATCTGCGTGTTCGCAGATGGACACGATATACTTGTTAACTTTTTAGAAATAGACACGAGTGGCGCTCAGGCGTTTCTGATTATTACGGCGTTAGCACGCCGAACTTATATATATATATTTTTTTGCACATTGCAACTTTACACTATTGCACATCCATGGAGGCTTATGGCCATTTGTTACCATGGCTGCAGAACGCTTTTTTAGCGCTTGCGCATTTTAAATGGGCACTGATAGGTTGCCGCAAGGTCATCTGACCGGAACGGCTTAGTATTTATACGGGACTAAGAAGCAGATTAAGCCACGCCCCCTGAGGAAGCGAGGCTATTATCAGCACGCGAAACGCGCGTTGGGGTAATCCCTTGGCACTGGAACTGGATCTGCTGTACCATTATGGGTAATTATGTCTTATTTATTAATATGCACATCTTAATCTGACTATTATTGGGCTTGTGGCTAAGTTATATGCAGGAAAATTCACTGATTTCACTCCAACTAGAGTGTCGCAGCCCATTTATTTGTGGTTAGATTTGGTAGCAATAGTTTAGATGCACCTTGTTACAGGTCAGCAGTATCTCGCTCTATGTGCCTCGGATTCTGATGCACCGTTGGATTCATCACATTTATGTAATGATTATGGTATATACTTTTTTATGTAATTAATTTTTCAATAAAAATTTTGATTATTTATATAAAATTAATTTTGGCTTTTTTTGACTTATAGTTCTCCTCAGTTTTGATACTTCCAATTTAAGTCGCCGTTTTTGATATTTTGATTGTTATGTACTGTACTGATGTTCTGTTGGTATATATGATTTGTAAGTATATTGCGACTACAAGACGCACCCCCATTTTCCCCTTACATTTTTGGGGAAAAAAGTGCGTCTTGTAGTCCGAAAAATACGGCATAGCAGCGATCTGATGATCTCTGCTATGTAGCTGAGCCGATCGAGTGGTGCCAGCTTCTAGCCTCCCATGAAGGCTATTGAAGCATGGCACAAGTTAAAAAAAAAGTTTTTAAAAATATGAAAAAAATATAAAAATCTAAAAGTTTAAATCACCCCCCCTTTTGCCCCATCCAAAATAAAAAAAAAATTAAAAAAAATAAAATCAAACCTACACATTTGGTATCACCGCGTTCAGAATCGCCCGATCTATCAATAAAAAAAAGCATTAACCTGATCGCTAAACAGCGTAGAGAGAAAAAAATTTTAAACGCCAGAATTACATTTTTTGGGTCGCCACGACATTGCATTAAAATGCAATAACGGGCGATCAAAAGGACGTATCTGCACAAATGTGGTATCATTAAAAACGTCATCTCGGCACGCAAAAAATAAGCCCGACCCTAGATCACAAAAAAATGGAGACGCTACGGGTATCGGAAAATGGCGTATTTTATTTATTTTTTTAAGCAAAGTTTTGAATTTTTTTTTCACCACTTACATAAAAAATAACCTAGACATGTTTGGTGTCTATCTACTCATAAATGACCTGGAGAATCATAATGGCAGGTCAGTTTTAGCATTTAGTGAAGCTAGCAAAAAAGCCAATCAAAAAACAAGTGTGGGATTGCACTTTTTTTGCAATTTCACCGCACTTGGAATTTTTTTCCTGTTTTCTAGTACAAGACATGGTAAAACCAATGGTGTCATTCAAAAGTACAACTCATCCCACAAAAAATAAGCCCTCACATGACCATATTGACAGAAAAATAAAAAAAAAGTTATGGCTCTGGGAAGGAGGGGAGCGAAAAACGAAAACACAGAAACGAAAACACAGAAACGAAAAAGGGCCGCGGCGGGAAAGGGTTAAAGATTTTTCTGTATTTTCAGGACTATGAAAAGCATTAAGCATTAAGCTACTCACCGGTAGCGGCGTTTTTCGGAGGCCCATGACGGCACCACGAGAGAGGGGATCCGCCCATTAGGAACATGTAGAAACCTACAGATACAAAAGGGTGGCACCTCTCCACGTATCAGTTGTTTTACAGAGCCTGAGAGGTCAACCGCAGTTTTTGACAAGCATACCATAGAATATTATATACAAATCAAGTATCTTTAAAAAGTAATAATCCATATACCACCCGTGGAAAACCTTTTTTTTTTTTTAAAGGGAACCTGTCACCTGAATTTGGCGGGACCAGTTTTGGGTCATATGGGCGGGGTTTTTCGGGTGTTTCCTTACCCGCTGGCTGCAATATTCGATTGAAGTTCATTCTCTGTCCTCCGGAGTACACGCCTGCGCAAGGCAATAACTTCAATCCAATATTGCGGCCAGCATGCAGCCAGCGGGTAAGGAAAGGGTGAATCAAACACCCGAAAACCCCGCCCATATGACCCAAAACAGGTCCCGCCAAATTCAGGTGACAGGTTCCCTTTAAAGACGTGCAACCCCCACGTGGAAAGGGAGGGAACTAAGGGTGCCGTCATAGGCCTCCGAAAAACGCAGCTACCGGTAAGTAGCTTAATGCATTATTTGGATGCCCATGACGGCACCACGAGAGATTTACAGAGACGTAATCAACCTTAGGGAGGGACTATAGACTGTAGCACCCTTAACCCAAAGGTGAGATCAGAAGAGAACCCCAAGTCCAACCGGTAATGCTTAAAAAAGGTGGAAGGGGATGACCATGTGGCCGCATTACATATTTGTTCCACTGACACTCCAGATCTTTCTGCCCAAGATGACGCCATGGCCCGGGTGGAATGTGCCTGCAGATTCTGCGGAGCCGGCCCCCCACCTGCTGTGTATGCCAGAGAGAAAGCCTCCCTAATCCATTTAGCTAGTGTATATTTCAATACTCTACACCCTTTCCTCGGACCTTGGAAGGAAAGCAGTGCATTATCTTTCTTCCAATTAATGGCGACTGAGATATACTGTAGAAGACATCTTCTAACATATGAAGCTCTTGCTCTTTAGGATTAGAAGAATTAGGATTAAAGGATGGTGAGACTATCTCCTGTGATCTATGAAATCGTGTCGCTACCTTCGGAAGGTATGCTGGGTCTGGCCTAAAGCTGGAGTCGCACTAAACGACTTACCAACGATCACGACCAGCGATACGACCTGGCCGTGATCGTTGGTAAGTCGTTGTGTGGTCGCTGGGGAGCTGTCACACAGACAGCTCTCTCCAGCGACCAACGATCAGGGGAACGACTTCGGCATCGTTGAAACTGTCTTCAACGATGCCGAAGTCCCCCTGCAGCACCCGGGTAACCAGGGTAAACATCGGGTTACTAAGGGCCACGCTTAGTAACCCGATATTTACCCTGGTTACCATTGTAAAAGTAAAAAAAAAAAAAACACTACATACTCACATTCTGATGTCTGTCACGTCCCCCGCCGGCGTCCACAGGGTTAAAACTGCTTTCGGCAAATGCTTTGCTAATGCACACGCTGCTGCCGAGAGCTTCCCTGCACTGAATGTGTCAGCGCCGGCAGTAACAGCGGTGACGTCACCGCTGTGCTCTGCTTTACGGCCGGCGCTGACACAGTCAGTGCAGGGAAGCTCTCGGCAGCAGCGCGTGCATTAGCAGCACTCCTGCTGAAAGCAGTTTTAACCTTGTGGACGCCGGGGGACGTGACAGACATCAGAATGTGAGTATGTACTGTTTGTTTTTTTTTTACTTTTACAATGGTAACCAGGGTAAATATCGGGTTACTAAGCGCGGCCCTGCGCTTAGTAACCCGATATTTACCCTGGTTACAAGTGAACACATCGCTGGATCGGCGTCACACACGCCGATCCAGCGATGACAGCGGGTGATCAGCGACCAAAAAATGGTCCTGATCATTCCCCAACGACCAACGATCTCCCAGCAGGGGCCTGATTGTTGGTCGCTGTGACACATAACGAGATCGTTAGCGGGATCGTTGCTACATCACCAAAAGCGTGACGTTGCAACGATATCGTTAACGATATAGTTATATGTGACTCACCCTTTAGGACTACTCTGTCTGATAAGAATTCCGTGTATGGGGGAAGTCTAGAAAGTGCCTGGATATCCCCTATCCTGCGAGCTGAGGTTATGGCAACCAGAAAGGCTGTCTTAAGGGTCAACATTTTGATTGACTGATACGTGTGAGAGGTGCCGCCCTTTTGTATCTGTAGGTTTCCTGTTCCTAATGGGCGGATTCCCTCTCTCGTGGTGCCGTCATGGGAGTCCGAATAAACTATAAATTCACACTGAAGGAATCAAAACTATGAATTAACACATGTGGAATTATATACTTAACAAAAAAGTGTGAAACAACTGAAGATGTGTCTTATATTCTAGGTTCTTCAAAGTAGCCACCTTTTGCTTTCATGATTGCTTTTAACAATCTTGATATGCTTCAAGAGGTAGTCACCGGAAATGGTTTTCCAACAATCTTGAAGGAGTTCCCAGAGATGCTTAGTACTTGTTGGTCCTTTTGCCTTTACTCAGCGGTCCAGCTCACCCCAAACCATCTCGATTGGGTTCAGGTCTGGTGACTGTGAAGGCCAGGTCATCTGGCGTAGCACCCCATCACTCTCCTTCTTGGTCAAATAGCCCTTACACAGCCTGGAGGTGTGTTTGGGGTCATTGTCCTGTTGAAAATTAAATGAACTAAACGCAAACCGGATGGAATAGAATGCCACTGCAAGATGCCGTGGTAGCCATGCTGGTTCAGTATGACTTCAATTTTGAATGAATCCCCAAGAGTGTAACCAGCAAAGCACCCCCACACCATCACACCTCCTCCTCCATGCTTCACGGTGGGGACCAGGCATGCAGAGTACAGCCGTTCACCTTTTCTGCGTCGAACAAAGACACGGTAGTTGAAACCAAAGATCTCAAATTTGGACTCATCAGACCAAAGCACAGATTTCCACTGGTCTAATGTCCATTCCTTGTGTTCTTTAGCCCAAACAAGTCTCTTCTGCTTGTTGCCTGTCCTTAGCAGTGGTTTCCTAGCACCTATTTTACCATGAAGGCCTGCTGCACAAAGTCTCCTCTTAACAGTTGTTGTAGAGATGTGTCTGCTGCTAGAACTCTGTGTGGCATTGACCTGGTCTCTAATCTGAGCTGCTGTTAACCTGCGATTTCTGAGGCTGGTGACTCGGATAAACTTATCCTCAGAAGCAGAGGTGACTCTTGGTCTTCCTTTCCTGGGGCGGTCCTCATGAGCCAGTTTCTTTGTAGCGCTTGATGGTTTTTGCAACTGCACTTGGGGACACTTTCAAAGTTTTCCCAATTTTTCAGACTGACTGACCTTCATTTCTTAAAGTAATGATGGCCACTCGTTTTTCTTTACTTAGAATTTGTATTATGGCAAGAAAAAAAGCAGCTAACAGTCTATTCAGTAGGACTATCAGCTGTGTATCCACCAGACTTCTGCACAACACAACTGATGGTCCCAACCCCATTTATAAGGCAAGAAATCCCACTTATTAAACCTGACAGGGCACACCTGTGAAGTGAAAACCATTTCCGGTGACTACCTCGTGAAGCTCATGAAAAGAATGCCCAGAGTGTGCAAAGCAGTTATCAAAGCAAAAAGGTGGCTACTTTGAAGAACCTAGAATATAAGACATAATTTCAGTTGTTTCACACTTTTTTGTTAAGTATATAATTCCACATGTGTTAATTCATAGTTTTGATGCCTTCAGTGTGAATGTACAATTTTCATAGTCATGAAAAATACAGAAAAATCTTTAAACAAGAAAGTGTGTCCAAACTTTTGTCTGTACTGTGTATATATATATATATATATATATAATGTCAATGGCATATATTTTGTATCAACCCTGCTGGCATCACTGCATGGCCTCCCATCCCTCACCTGCATTGCACTCAAACTCACTTACTTCTCTGGGCCTTGTTGTGAATTCTCTCTGCTGCCAGCTCCATGCTGTGTGCCTCATGTCTGCTGTTTGCTCTGTGCATGCTCTGTCTGTGTGCATAGGGGGGCGGCGCTGGCAACTCCTGTGTCTTATTGAGACTGTGTGCACCTTGCTAAGGTGTCCCCGGCCAATCGCCATGAGGCTTCCTGTATATAAGACATCCCCACCCATTGGTGGGGGCCTGTGCAACTTACTCCCTCAGTCAGTTCTTAGCTGCTGAGGTGCCAGGCCCTGTCTCTTTAACTGTCGTGTCCGCCACCCAAGGGGGGCGTCGTACCCTGGCCTGTGTCCATGTCTCTGTGCCTTGTCCTGTTCCTGACTTTGTCTTAGCTTAGTCCTGTTCCTGTGTCTGTTTATATCCCTGCTTGGTTTCCTTTCCCTGCTGTGCGTACTCTTGCTTTGCTCTGCTCTGCTTTTGGCTCTGCTCTCTGCGACCTTGCTTTGCTCCTTGCTTTGCATTCTGTGACCTTGCTCTGCTCTCTGTGGTTTTGCTCTGGGCTCTGCACTCTGTCTTGCTCTGCACTCTGACTTTGCTCTGCTCTCAGCTCTGCTCTCAGCTCTGCACTCTGTGTCTGCTCTGCTCTCAGCTCTGAACTCTGGGGCTTTGCTCTCAGCTCTGAACTCTGGGGCTTTGCTCTCAGCTCTGCTCTCTGTAGCTTTGCTCTGCACTCTGACCTTGCTCTGCACTCTGTGGCTTTGCTCTGCGACTCCGCTCAGCTCTCGCTCTGTGACTCCGCTCCTTGCAGTTCTACGTCTCCTGCTCTTGGCTCCGCCTCCTGCGTTTCTGCACGTGGTTCCACCTCCTGCTCTTGGCTCCGCCTCCTGCATTTCTGCACTTGGCTCCGCCTCTTGCTCTTGGCTCCGCCTCCTGCGTTTACCGCACTTGGCTCCGCCTCCTGCATATCTGTTCTTGGCTCTAGCTACTGTGCTTTCGCTCTGCATCTGCTCTTGCGGTCTTTCTCTACCTTTTATATAATCTTTATATAGCGCTAACATATTCCGCAGCGCTTTACAGTTTGCACACTGCGTTTTGTGCTGAGGCTGCTGGAGATGAGACGCGGGAAATGAGATGGTACACCATGGAGCCATGTGAGGAGAGGATTGAGGGGCTGCAGCATGGAGCCTTGTACAAGGGAATGAGGATGCAGGAATCAGTGTGAGGCTCTGAGGTTGTAATTTGGTGTGAGGGGGCATGGGGTATGTAGAGGGGCATCCAGGGGGCTGTGTGGCTGGTGTGAGGGGGAATGGGGTATGTAGAGGGACATTCAGCGTGTTAGTGTGAGGGGGCAGGTAGAGGGGCATCCAGGGGGCTGGTGTGAGGGGGCATGTAAAGGTGCATCCAGGGGGCTGGTGTGAAGGGGCATGGGGTATGTAGAGAGGCATCCAGGGGGCTGATGTGAGGGGGGATATGTAGAGGGGGCATCCAGGGGGCTGATGTGAGGGGGGATATGTAGAGGGGGCATCCAGGGGTCTGGTGTGAGGGGGGATATGTAGAAGGGGCATCCAGGGTGCTTTGTGGATGGTCTGAGGGGGCATGGGGTATGTAGAGGGGCATCCAGGGGTCTGGTGTGAGGGGGGATATGTAGATGGGGCATCCAGGGTGCTTTGTGGATGGTCTGAGGGGGGATATGTAGAAGGGGCATCCAGGGGGCCTTGTGGTTGTGAGGGGGCATGGGTTATGTAGAGGGAGTATCCTTTGGGCTTGTGTGAGGGGGTATGTGGAGGGTCATCCAGGGGACTGGTGTGAGGCGGTATGGGGTATGCTCATCTACATACCCTATGCCCCCTCACACCAGCCCCCTGGAGGGCAGCACGGTGGCGCAGTGGATAGCACAGCAGCCTTGCAGCGCTGGAGTCCTGTGTTCAAACCCCACCAAGGACAACATCTGCAAAAAGTTTGTATGTTCTCCCCATGTTTGCGTGGGTTTCATCCGGGTTCTCCGGTTTCCTCCCACATTCCAAAGACATACTGATAGGGAATTTAGATTGTGAGCCCCATCGGAGACAGCGATGATAATGTGTACAAACTGTAAAACGCTGCGTCATATGTTAGCGCTATATAAAAATAAAGATTATTATTATTAATAAAGCACTATGATGCAATATGAAGCACTATGATGCAATATGAAGCAATACGATGCAACATGATGCACAGAGGCACTGTGAAGCACTATGATGTAACATGATGCACAGAGGCACCATGATGCAATAAGAAGCACTATAATACATGATGCACAGAGGAACTATGATGCAATATGATACACAGAGGCACTCAATATGATGCAGAGGCACTTATAATGCAATATGATACATAGAGGCACCCAATATGATGCATAAAGGCACTATGATGCACAGAGGCACTCAATATGCTGCATAGAGACACAATGATGCAATATGAAGCACCGAGGCTCTCAATATGATGCATAGAGGCACTATGATGCAATATGACGCACAGAGGCACTCAGTATGATGCATAGACGCACTATGATGCAATATGACGCACAGAGGCACTCAGTATGAAGCACAGAGGCACTCAATATGCATAGTGGCACGCAATATGATGCCTAGAGCTACAGCCATGCTTGAAGATGCCAAACAGGCCCAGAGTTACAAGCAAAAGAGCAATTTCTCATAGATCCGGATAAGCCTCCACTCTGAATAGTACATTTCATTTGTCAGACTGACCCCACCAGAAGGAGCTAATTAATGAGCCACAGCTGAAGGGCAGTGTTCATGGAGACAATGAGCTCCATTAATACCATGTGTCCTTCCAAGGCCTAGAGTAGTTAAGTTGCAAAGAAAAGTGAAACACCTGTTTATCGAACCAAAAAAAAAAACAACATGCTTCCAAAAAGTCACTCTGAAGTCCAATCATAAGGCTCTGCGCAGACAAGACATGCAACTAACTGAAGTCAAATCATGAGATGTAGCCAGGACATATGGCCTTATTATAGCCTAGAGGTCCAAGGTCTAGCTGTGTGTATGTGAAAACATACCTCGCACATGAGGCTATTGGCACAAAGGAATGAGACCATCAACAGAACATTCCACCATGCACTTATCTGTGCTAACTCATACCTGCTAAAAAACAGGGGGAGCTGGTAACGCTGAGAGCCCATCATGAAGGGAAGCGGCATCCCATCAGAAATGCTGCATTGCTGTCAATGATTTTCTCTCCTGTGCCCCACGAGATCCAGGAAACCAGCCGGTTGCCTGTCTCGTTCTGCACTTTCTACCATGGCACGCAAGGCGACTTTATGCCCCAGCGTCCTGCTCTGACGTCTGCTGAAGTGCGACAGCCTTCTCCACCATGCGTCCTCTTCTCTGCCGCCTCTCCCCGCACACCCTAAAGGCCCGCTGACCCCAACGGTGGCGCCTCAGGATACCGCGCCAGCCGAGGCAGGGAACCCCTGCTGCCTGGATCAGTCTGGCCTAGCAACGGAAGTAGCGGTGGCTTGCCAGCTGGCGTCGGAGGCGAGTGCCTCCACTTCGGGAGGAAGCGGCTCTACCCAGGAGCCTCATCTGCTCACTGGTCTTTGCGTTCTCTGGAGAAGATTCTGGGAGAGGCAGCATGCGGCAATCCTCTAATCTGCTGCCTCTCCCCGCACACCCTAAAGGCCCACTGACCCCAGCGGTGGCGCCTCAGGATACCACGCCAGCTGAGGCAGGGAACCCCCGCTGCCTAAATCGGTCTGGCCGGGCCTGGCATCCCACGACGATCCTCAGGTATGATGCTTGCGTAGACTGTAGGTTCCCTATCAAGGACAGGAAACCAACTGATGCGGGAGAGAGAGACCGCCTTTTTATCTGTAGGTTTCCTGTCCTTGATGGGTGGATCCCCTCTGTCCGTGGTGCCGTCATGGGGGACAGAGAAATACATTTTAACACCTGGGTGAGACCTGCAGCCTTTAGGACAGATGGTAAATTATTACTAGTCACACAATAAACCTATACATAGTTCACTGCACACATATATATTTATACATATTTCACTACATTCAGTATAAAGGGAAACTCTGTTGTTATAGTACAGAAAGTCACACTTGGCCTCACTGCACATTTAATGTTATTGATCTTAAAAGTGAAGTTTTCCAGAAAGACTGGACCTGGTCTTGTAGGGACCATATGAGCACATTCAGTAGCACAGAAGGGAAAGAAGGTAGATTCATCCAATAAGATTCCAATGAAAGAAAACTGAAAGCACTCACCATCCTAAAAATCAGTCCTTTATTGCTACGGAAAAATCTTCAGCAGGGGAGAATGTGAATTGTGACAGACGACGGCCGTTTCGCGCTGCTGCGCTTCCACAGGACCAACAGATAGTAACCCGTGGAAGGGCAGCAGCGCGAAACGGCCGTCGTCTGTCACAATTCACATTCTGCCCTGCTCAAGATTTTTCTGTTGCAATAAAGGACTGATTTTTAGGACGGCGAGTGCTCTCAGTTTTCTTCTTTCATTGCAATTTTCCAGCATACTTTTTCAGATTGAGCACCCGATCCTTCTGGGGCGTTTATGGCACGTGGCTGTGGTGAGTGTGAGGGGCTGTGAACCCTTTTTGCAGTGGTGCGGATGCTTTGCTCTTTTTTATTGTGGTTCACTCAATAAGAAATCAGGGTTCTCTTACAGGCCCAGCATAATATTATTCTTCAAGTGATTTTCTAACTTGTCAGCACATTCTAGGTTCGCTGTCATTTGGCTTTGTAGTTTACTGATCTGGGCAGGTTACGGTCAGCGTCTCCTAATTTCAGGGGGTAGGTGGATCCTCCAGGTTGTAAGTTCTATAGAAAAGGGCTTTCAATGCCCAAAGTCATTTGAACAGTTTTGAATGGAGGAGAATGTTGTGGTCTAGAGGAAAAATGGTGATCACATGATGGTGATACAGCCAGACTACACCACCGATATAGCCACAGCCGGTGACTGAGAAGAATCTGTGACTTCTCTGCATTTAGTGGTTACCACTCACCTGGGTAGTCATATGTAGGAATCTCCTCTTTACACCCCTCATCACCCATCACATATGTCTCTGTAGTATTAATATGGGTCAGATCTTCACCCTGAAACAAATATTGTAAAAGTCACCGACAGATGGAGAAGTCACATCTACGATCAGCTCTAATCCTGCCATCTCCACCGTTCTCATTACACAAGTATAAAACATATAATACTGGTGGATAAAACAAGACTGGGCAAAAGATCTTCACAACCATCTACACATCATAGGAGAGATCTCCTGACACCTTCTCTCCATCTACCTGATGATCCTGAGGAATACTGGGATCTTCTCGATTACAGTCCTGTGGAAGAAGAGGACGGGGACATGTCTCTGGTGTTGTCCTCTTACTGGATAGATCTGGAGAAAACAAATACAGGGACTGAATTCATTCTTTATATACAGATAATTATAGGCCATGTGTATTTAGTCCTGTCCATTACCTGATGATATAAGGGGCTGGGGAACCTTCATCATGACGTCCTTGTACAGATCTTTGTGTCCTTCTACATACTCCCACTCCTCCATGGAGAAATAGACAGCAACATCCTGATACCTTATAGGAACCTGACACATACAATGATACCGTCATCCCCCCGAATCCATTTATAGCGTTACTGTGTAATGTCCCAGCATTCCCAGTAGTGTCACCTCTCCAGTCAGAAGCTCAGTCATCTTGTAGGTGAGTTCTAGGATCTTCTGATCATCGATGTCCTCATGTGTCACGGGATGAGATGGAGGCCCCGTGATTGGGCTAAGGGGTCCTCCCCATCCCTCAGACACAGGGTCCTGACAGCGATCACTAGAGGTCTTCTTCACCACTGTGTAATCCTTATTTATGGAGAGACACATTATAAATCTCACTAGACATTTCCAGAGTCCTCACCTCTCCAGTTCTGTCCATCTGTTATTCCCATAGATAAGAATGATGCCATGTAACATCATCGGAATCTCTCACCTCTCCAGTAAGCCGGAAGAGGATCTCTAGGGTGAGGTGTAATATCCTCTCCGCCATCTTGTCTCTGTCCATATCCATCCTTGATGGGTAAATCAGGAAAATTCTCTCCTATAGAAGATCTTCACTGAGAGGATCCGATATTGTAGAGGCCTGAATGAGAAGATGAGTCGATGTAATATAATAAAAATCCTGTGTAATAATACAATTACTGGAGATAATAAGGGGAAACATATGAGGAGATAGAAAGTGTAGATGTTGTATTCTTAGTCTTGTATGGACTGGAACATAAGCTGAGTTGCTAACACATCTCCTCCATGCTCCCAATCACTGGGTAAGTTACTCACTGTTTCACAAACTGATTGGCTGTAGGAATCACAAATTCGTTAGGACTGATCAGAAAATACAGAGACCAGCAGGGACCCAAGCAGCAATGGTATTTTTACTATTTTACAGTATTTAGTTCTCTTCTTTACATCTACTAATAAAACCTATATATTTAGGCCACAAACAACAAGCAGTTTCTTCCTCGGAGTCGGCAGCTGAATACGTTTCTCATAGACTCATCTTCCATAACGCTAATTCTCCTCTCATTTACCGACACTGGAATCGGCATTAGCAATACTGCAGGAGATATTCATTACACGTGACAGGAGAAATAACTACTTCATGACGAGGATGACATCTTCATCTACTATGTATCTAGAAACAGATTTGGCCAGAGTCCATCACTGACTCCATCACCACCGGCCGTCTATATGAAGGTTTCCATACAATACTGTGTGGGGGACCCCGTACTATGAGAGTAATACATGCTTCCTTGGTTCCCGTCTTTCATAGATGGGTCATTTGTATCTATCAGCAGAAAAGGAACAAAACCATTGTGATTCTTATAAAGAGACAACACAAAACCCCCTAAATATAACATTTTATAACAACCCCACAATCTGTGACTGTTCAGGGTAAATCGCTCTCTCACCATTGGATTAGAGCTGATACTATGAAGCTAAAGTGACTAAACAGACTTTCTGTCACCTCCATAAAGGGGCACTTTTCCGTGTTTGTCAGAACTGTCCGAGGATTATTGGGGGTGACAGTTTCCCCCCAATTAGAAGGGACACCTGTGGATATTGGGGTCTTTACCTGCTACAGTTCTGGTGTGGACCCTCCACCCGCAGAGCCACACTCCACATAGAGAATAATGGCGCCTCCAGCACCGACCTCCACCCGCAGAGCCGCACTCCACATAGAGAATAATGGAGCCTCCAGCACCGACCTCCACCCGCAGAGCCGCACTCCACATAGAGAATAATGGAGCCTCCAGCACCGACCTCCACCCGCAGAGCCGCACTCCACATACAGAATAATGGAGCCTCCAGCACCGACCTCCACCCGCAGAGCCGCACTCCACATAGAGAATAATGGCGCCTCCAGCACCGACCTCCACCAGCAGAGCCGCACTCCACATAGAGAATAATGGCGCCTCCAGCACCGACCTCCACCAGCAGAGCCGCACTCCACATAGAGAATAATGGAGCCTCCAGCACCGACCTCCAGCCGCAGAGCCGCACTCCACATAGAGAATAATGGAGCCTCCAGCACCGACCTCCACCAGCAGAGCCGCACTCCACATAAAGAATAATGGAGCCTCCAGCACCGACCTCCACCCGCAGAGCAGCTCTCCACATAGAGAATAATGGGGCCTCCAGCACCGACCTCCACCCGCAGAGCCGCACTCCACATAGAGAATAATGGGGCCTCCAGCACCGACCTCCACCCGCAGAGCCGCACTCCACATAGAGAATAATGGAGCCTCCAGCACCGACCTCCACCCGCAGAGCCGCACTCCACATAGAGAATAATGGAGCCTCCAGCACCGACCTCCACCCGCAGAGCCGCACTCCACATAGAGAATAATGGAGCCTCCAGCACCGACCTCCACCCGCAGAGCCGCACTCCACATAGAGAATAATGGAGCCTCCAGCACCGACCTCCACCAGCAGAGCCGCACTCCACATAGAGAATAATGGAGCCTCCAGCACCGACCTCCGCCCGCAGAGCCGCACTCCACATAGAGAATAATGGAGCCTCCAGCACTGACCTCCACCCGCAGAGCCGCACTCCATAGAGAGAATAATGGAGCCTCCAGCACCGACCTCCACCCGCACTCCACATAGAGAATAATGGAGCCTCCAGCACCGACCTCCACCCGCAGAGCCGCACTCCACATAGAGAATAATGGAGCCTCCAGCACCGACCTCCACCAGCAGAGCCGCACTCCACATAGAGAATAATGGAGCCTCCAGCACCGACCTCCACCAGCAGAGCCGCACTCCACATAGAGAATAATGGGGCCTCCAGCACCCACCTCCACCAGCAGAGCCGCACTCCACATAGAGAATAATGGGGCCTCCAGCACCGACCTCCACCCGCAGAGCCGCACTCCACATAGAGAATAATGGCGCCTCCAGCACCGACCTCCAGCCGCAGAGCCGCACTCCACATAGAGAATAATGGAGCCTCCAGCACCGACCTCCACCAGCAGAGCCGCACTCCACATAGAGAATAATGGGGCCTCCAGCACCGACCTCCACCCGCAGAGCAGCTCTCCACATAGAGAATAATGGGGCCTCCAGCACCCACCTCCACCAGCAGAGCCGCACTCCACATAGAGAATAATGGGGCCTCCAGCACCCACCTCCACCCGCACTCCACATAGAGAATAATGGAGCCTCCAGCACCGACCTCCACCCGCAGAGCCGCACTCCACATAGAGAATAATGGAGCCTCCAGCACCGACCTCCACCCGCAGAGCCGTACTCCACATAGAGAATAATGGAGCCTCCAGCACCGACCTCCACCCGCAGAGCCGCACTCCACATAGAGAATAATGGAGCCTCCAGCACCAACCTCCACCCGCAGAGCCGCACTCCACATAGAGAATAATGGAGCCTCCAGCACCGACCTCCACCCGCAGAGCCGCACTCCACATAGAGAATAATGGAGCCTCCAGCACCGACCTCCGCCCGCAGAGCCGCACTCCACATAGAGAATAATGGGGCCTCCAGAACCTACCTCCACCCGCAGAGCTGCACTCCACATAGAGAATAATGGAGCCTCCAGCACCGACCTCCACCCGCACTCCACATAGAGAATAATGGAGCCTCCAGCACTGACCTCCACCCGCAGAGCCGCACTCCATATAGAGAATAATGGAGCCTCCAGCACCGACCTCCACCCGCAGAGCCGCACTCCACATAGAGAATAATGGAGCCTCCAGCACCGACCTCCACCCGCAGAGCCGCACTCCACATAGAGAATAATGGTGCCTCCAGCACCGACCTCCACCCGCAGAGCCGCACTCCACATAGAGAATAATGGATCCTCCAGCACCGACCTCCACCCGCAGAGCCGCACTCCACATAGAGAATAATGGAGCCTCCAGCACCGACCTCCACCCGCACTCCACATAGAGAATAATGGAGCCTCCAGCACCGACCTCCACCCGCAGAGCCGCACTCCACATAGAGAATAATGGAGCCTCCAGCACCGACCTCCACCAGCAGAGCCGCACTCCACATAGAGAATAATGGAGCCTCCAGCACCGACCTCCACCAGCAGAGCCGCACTCCATATAGAGAATAATGGAGCCTCCAGCACCGACCTCCACCCGCAGAGCCGCACTCCACATAGAGAATAATGGAGCCTCCAGCACCGACCTCCACCCGCAGAGCCGCACTCCATATAGAGAATAATGGAGCCTCCAGCACCGACCTCCACCCGCAGAGCCGCACTCCACATAGAGAATAATGGAGCCTCCAGCACCGACCTCCACCCGCAGAGCCGCACTCCACATAGAGAATAATGGGGCCTCCAGCACCGACCTCCACCCGCAGAGCCGCACTCCACATAGAGAATAATGGGGCCTCCAGCATCCACCTCCACCAGCAGAGCCGCACTCCACATAGAGAATAATGGAGCCTCCAGGACCGACCTCCGCCCGCAGAGCCGCACTCCACATAGAGAATAATGGAGCCTCCAGCACTGACCTCCACCCGCAGAGCCGCACTCCATATAGAGAATAATGGAGCCTCCAGCACCGACCTCCACCCGCACTCCACATAGAGAATAATGGAGCCTCCAGCACGGACCTCCACCCGCAGAGCCGCACTCCACATAGAGAATAATGGAGCCTCCAGCACCGACTTCCACCAGCAGAGCCGCACTCCACATAGAGAATAATGGAGCCTCCAGCACCGACCTCCACCAGCAGAGCCGCACTCCACATAGAGAATAATGGAGCCTCCAGCACCGACCTCCACCAGCAGAGCCGCACTCCACATAGAGAATAATGGAGCCTCCAGCACCGACCTCCACCAGCAGAGCCGCACTCCACATAGAGAATAATGGAGCCTCCAGCACCGACCTCCACCAGCAGAGCCGCACTCCACATAGAGAATAATGGAGCCTCCAGCACCGACCTCCAGCCGCAGAGCCGCACTCCACATAGAGAATAATGGAGCCTCCAGCACCGACTTCCACCAGCAGAGCCGCACTCAACATAGAGAATAATGGGGCCTCCAGCACCGACCTCCACCCGCAGAGCAGCTCTCCACATAGAGAATAATGGGGCCTCCAGCACCGACCTCCACCCGCACTCCACATAGAGAATAATGGAGCCTCCAGCACCGACCTCCACCCGCAGAGCCGCACTCCACATAGAGAATAATGGAGCCTCCAGCACCGACCTCCACCCGCAGAGCCGTATTCCACATAGAGAATAATGGAGCCTCCAGCACCGACCTCCACCCGCAGAGCCGCACTCCACATAGAGAATAATGGAGCCTCCAGCACCAACCTCCACCCGCAGAGCCGCACTCCACATAGAGAATAATGGAGCCTCCAGCACCGACCTCCACCCGCAGAGCCGTACTCCACATAGAGAATAATGGAGCCTCCAGCACCGACCTCCACCCGCAGAGCCGCACTCCACATAGAGAATAATGGGGCCTCCAGCACCGACCTCCACCAGCAGAGCCACACTCCACATAGAGAATAATGGAGCCTCCAGCACCGACGTCCGCCCGCACTCCACATAGAGAATAATGGAGCCTCCAGCACCAACCTCCACCCGCACTCCACATAGAGAATAAAGGAGCCTCCAGCACCGACCTCCACCCGCAGAGCCGCACTCCACATAGAGAATAATGGAGCCTCCAGCACCGACCTCCACCAGCAGAGCCGCACTCCACATAGAGAATAATGGAGCCTCCAGCACCGACCTCCACCAGCAGAGCCGCACTCCACATAGAGAATAATGGAGCCTCCAGCACCGACCTCCACCAGCAGAGCCGCACTCCACATAGAGAATAATGGAGCCTCCAGCACCGACCTCCACCAGCAGAGCCGCACTCCACATAGAGAATAATGGAGCCTCCAGCACCGACCTCCACCCGCAGAGTCGCACTCCACATAGAGAATAATGGGGCCTCCAGCACCCACCTCCACCAGCAGAGCCGCACTCCACATAGAGAATAATGGGGCCTCCAGCACCGACCTCCACCCGCACTCCACATAGAGAATAATGGAGCCTCCAGCACCGACCTCCACCCGCAGAGCTGCACTCCACATAGAGAATAATGGAGCCTCCAGCACCGACCTCCACCCGCAGAGCCGTACTCCACATAGAGAATAATGGAGCCTCCAGCACCGACCTCCACCCGCAGAGCCGCACTCCACATAGAGAATAATGGAGCCTCCAGCACCAACCTCCACCCGCAGAGCCGCACTCCACATAGAGAATAATGGAGCCTCCAGCACCGACCTCCACCCGCAGAGCCGTACTCCACATAGAGAATAATGGAGCCTCCAGCACCGACCTCCACCCGCAGAGCCGCACTCCACATAGAGAATAATGGGGCCTCCAGCACCGACCTCCACCAGCAGAGCCGCACTCCACATAGAGAATAATGGGGCCTCCAGAACCTACCTCCACCCGCAGAGCTGCACTCCACATAGAGAATAATGGAGCCTCCAGCACCGACCTCCACCCGCACTCCACATAGAGAATAATGGGGCCTCCAGCACCAACCTCCACCAGCAGAGCCGCACTCCACATAGAGAATAATGGGGCCTCCAGAACCTACCTCCACCCGCAGAGCTGCACTCCACATAGAGAATAATGGAGCCTCCAGCACCGACCTCCACCCGCACTCCACATAGAGAATAATGGAGCCTCCAGCACCGACCTCCACCCGCAGAGCCGCACTCCACAAAGAGAATAATGGAGCCTCCAGCACCGACCTCCACCAGCAGAGCCGCACTCCACATAGAGAATAATGGAGCCTCCAGCACCGACCTCCACCCGCAGAGCCGCACTCCACATAGAGAATAATGGAGCCTCCAGCACCGACCTCCGCCCGCAGAGCCGCACTCCACATAGAGAATAATGGGGCCTCCAGAACCTACCTCCACCCGCAGAGCTGCACTCCACATAGAGAATAATGGAGCCTCCAGCACCGACCTCCACCCGCACTCCACATAGAGAATAATGGAGCCTCCAGCACCGACCTCCACCCGCAGAGCCGCACTCCACAAAGAGAATAATGGAGCCTCCAGCACCGACCTCCACCAGCAGAGCCGCACTCCACATAGAGAATAATGGAGCCTCCAGCACCGACCTCCACCAGCAGAGCCGCACTCCACATAGAGAATAATGGAGCCTCCAGCACCGACCTCCACCCGCAGAGCCGCACTCCACATAGAGAATAATGGAGCCTCCAGCACCGACCTCCACCCGCAGAGCTGCACTCCTCATAGAGAATAATGGGGCCTCCAGCACCGACCTCCACCCGCAGAGCCGCACTCCACATAGAGAATAATGGGGCCTCCAGCACCGACCTCCACCCGCAGAGCCGCACTCCACATAGAGAATAATGGATCCTCCAGCACCGACCTCCACCCGCAGAGCTGCACTCCTCATAGAGAATAATGGAGCCTCCAGCACCGACCTTCACCCGCAGAGCCGCACTCCTCATAGAGAATAATGGAGCCTCCAGCACCTACCTCCACCCGCAGAGCCGCACTCCACATAGAGAATAATAGGGCCTCCAGCACCGACCTCCACCCGCAGAGCCGCACTCCACATAGAGAATAATGGAGCCTCCAGCACCGACCTCCACCCGCACTCCACATAGAGAATAATGGAGCCTCCAGCACCGACCTCCACCCGCAGAGCTGCACTCCTCATAGAGAATAATGGGGCCTCCAGCACCTACCTCCACCCGCAGAGCCGCACTCCACATAGAGAATAATGGAGCCTCCAGCACCGACCTCCACCCGCAGAGCTGCACTCCTCATAGAGAATAATGGAGCCTCCAGCACCTACCTCCACCCGCAGAGCCGCACTCCACATAGAGAATAATGGAGCCTCCAGCACCGACCTCCACCCGCAGAGCCGCACTCCACATAGAGAATAATGGAGCCTCCAGCACCGACCTCCACCCGCAGAGCCGCACTCCACATAGAGAATAATGGAGCCTCCAGCACCGACCTCCACCCGCAGAGCTGCACTCCTCATAGAGAATAATGGGGCCTCCAGCACCGACCTCCACCCGCAGAGCCGCACTCCACATAGAGAATAATGGGGCCTCCAGCACCGACCTCCACCCGCAGAGCCGCACACCACATAGAGAATAATGGAGCCTCCAGCACCGACCTCCACCCGCACTCCACATAGAGAATAATGGAGCCTCCAGCACCGACCTCCACCCGCAGAGCTGCACTCCTCATAGAGAATAATGGGGCCTCCAGCACCGACCTCCACCCGCAGAGCTGCACTCCTCATAGAGAATAATGGGGCCTCCAGCACCGACCTCCACCCGCAGAGCCGCACTCCACATAGAGAATAATGGAGCCTCCAGCACCGACCTCCACCCGCAGAGCCGCACTCCACATAGAGAATAATGGGGCCTCCAGCACCGACCTCCACCCGCAGAGCCGCACTCCTCATAGAGAATAATGGGGCCTCCAGCACCAACCTCCACCCGCAGAGCCGCACTCCTCATAGAGAATAATGGGGCCTCCAGCACCGACCTCCACCCGCAGAGCCGCACTCCACATAGAGAATAATGGATCCTCCAGCACCGACCTCCACCCGCAGAGGTGCACTCCTCATAGAGAATAATGGAGCCTCCAGCACCGACCTTCACCCGCAGAGCCGCACTCCTCATAGAGAATAATGGAGCCTCCAGCACCTACCTCCACCCGCAGAGCCGCACTCCTCATAGAGAATAATGGGGCCTCCAGCACCAACCTCCACCCGCAGAGCCGCACTCCACATAGAGAATAATGGAGCCTCCAGCACCTACCTCCACCCGCAGAGCCGCACTCCTCATAGAGAATAATGGGGCCTCCAGCACCGACCTCCACCCGCAGAGCCGCACTCCACATAGAGAATAATGGATCCTCCAGCACCGACCTCCACCCGCAGAGCTGCACTCCACATAGAGAATAATGGAGCCTCCAGCACCTACCTCCACCCGCAGAGCCGCACTCCACATAGAGAATAATGGGGCCTCCAGCACCGACCTCCACCCGCAGAGCCGCACTCCTCATAGAGAATAATGGGGCCTCCAGCACCAACCTCCACCCGCAGAGCCGCACTCCTCATAGAGAATAATGGGGCCTCCAGCACCGACCTCCACCCGCAGAGCCGCACTCCACATAGAGAATAATGGATCCTCCAGCACCGACCTCCACCCGCAGAGCTGCACTCCTCATAGAGAATAATGGAGCCTCCAGCACCGACCTTCACCCGCAGAGCCGCACTCCTCATAGAGAATAATGGAGCCTCCAGCACCTACCTCCACCCGCAGAGCCGCACTCCACATAGAGAATAATGGGGCCTCCAGCACCGACCTCCACCCGCAGAGCCGCACTCCTCATAGAGAATAATGGGGCCTCCAGCACCGACCTCCACCCGCAGAGCTGCACTCCTCATAGAGAATAATGGAGCCTCCAGCACCGACCTTCACCCGCAGAGCCGCACTCCTCATAGAGAATAATGGAGCCTCCAGCACCTACCTCCACCCGCAGAGCCGCACTCCACATAGAGAATAATGGGGCCTCCAGCACCGACCTCCACCCGCAGAGCCGCACTCCTCATAGAGAATAATGGGGCCTCCAGCACCGACCTCCACCCGCAGAGCCGCACTCCACATAGAGAATAATGGATCCTCCAGCACCGACCTCCACCCGCAGAGCTGCACTCCTCATAGAGAATAATGGGGCCTCCAGCACCGACCTCCACCCGCAGAGCTGCACTCCTCATAGAGAATAATGGAGCCTCCAGCACCGACCTTCACCCGCAGAGCCGCACTCCTCATAGAGAATAATGGAGCCTCCAGCACCGACCTCCACCCGTAGAGCTGCACTCCTCATAGAGAATAATGGAGCCTCCAGCACCGACCTTCACCCGCAGAGCCGCACTCCTCATAGAGAATAATGGAGCCTCCAGCACCTACCTCCACCCGCAGAGCCGCACTCCACATAGAGAATAATGGGGCCTCCAGCACCGACCTCCACCCGCAGAGCCGCACTCCTCATAGAGAATAATGGGGCCTCCAGCACCGACCTCCACCCGCAGAGCTGCACTCCTCATAGAGAATAATGGAGCCTCCAGCACCGACCTTCACCCGCAGAGCCGCACTCCTCATAGAGAATAATGGAGCCTCCAGCACCTACCTCCACCCGCAGAGCCGCACTCCACATAGAGAATAATGGGGCCTCCAGCACCGACCTCCACCCGCAGAGCCGCACTCCTCATAGAGAATAATGGGGCCTCCAGCACCGACCTCCACCCGCACTCCACATAGAGAATAAAGGAGCCTCCAGCACCGACCTCCATCCGCAGAGCCGCACTCCACATAGAGAATAATGGAGCCTCCAGCACCTACCTCCACCCGCAGAGCCGCACTCCACATAGAGAATAATGGGGCCTCCAGCACCGACCTCCACCCGCAGAGCCGCACTCCTCATAGAGAATAATGGGGCCTCCAGCACCGACCTCCACCCGCAGAGCCGCACTCCACATAGAGAATAATGGATCCTCCAGCACCGACCTCCACCCGCAGAGCTGCACTCCTCATAGAGAATAATGGGGCCTCCAGCACCGACCTCCACCCGCAGAGCCGCACTCCTCATAGAGAATAATGGGGCCTCCAGCACCGACCTCCACCCGCAGAGCCGCACTCCTCATAGAGAATAATGGAGCCTCCAGCACCGACCTCCACCCGTAGAGCTGCACTCCTCATAGAGAATAATGGAGCCTCCAGCACCGACCTCCACCCGCACTCCACATAGAGAATAATGGAGCCTCCAGCACCGACCTCCACCCGCAGAGCCGCACTCCACATAGAGAATAATGGGGCCTCCAGCACCGACCTCCACCCGCAGAGCCGCACTCCACATAGAGAATAATGGAGCCTCCAGCACCGACCTCCACCCGCACTCCACATAGAGAATAATGGAGCCTCCAGCACCGACCTCCACCCGCAGAGCCGCACTCCACATAGAGAATAATGGAGCCTCCAGCACCGACCTCCACCAGCAGAGCCGCACTCCACATAGAGAATAATGGAGCCTCCAGCACCGACCTCCACCAGCAGAGCCGCACTCCATATAGAGAATAATGGAGCCTCCAGCACCGACCTCCACCCGCAGAGCCGCACTCCACATAGAGAATAATGGAGCCTCCAGCACCGACCTCCGCCCGCAGAGCCGCACTCCACATAGAGAATAATGGAGCCTCCAGCACTGACCTCCACCCGCAGAGCCGCACTCCATAGAGAGAATAATGGAGCCTCCAGCACCGACCTCCACCCGCACTCCACATAGAGAATAATGGAGCCTCCAGCACCGACCTCCACCCGCAGAGCCGCACTCCACATAGAGAATAATGGAGCCTCCAGCACCGACCTCCACCAGCAGAGCCGCACTCCACATAGAGAATAATGGAGCCTCCAGCACCGACCTCCACCAGCAGAGCCGCACTCCACATAGAGAATAATGGGGCCTCCAGCACCCACCTTCACCAGCAGAGCCGCACTCCACATAGAGAATAATGGGGCCTCCAGCACCGACCTCCACCCGCAGAGCCGCACTCCACATAGAGAATAATGGCGCCTCCAGCACCGACCTCCAGCCGCAGAGCCGCACTCCACATAGAGAATAATGGAGCCTCCAGCACCGACCTCCACCAGCAGAGCCGCACTCCACATAGAGAATAATGGGGCCTCCAGCACCGACCTCCACCCGCAGAGCAGCTCTCCACATAGAGAATAATGGGGCCTCCAGCACCCACCTCCACCAGCAGAGCCGCACTCCACATAGAGAATAATGGGGCCTCCAGCACCCACCTCCACCCGCACTCCACATAGAGAATAATGGAGCCTCCAGCACCGACCTCCACCCGCAGAGCCGCACTCCACATAGAGAATAATGGAGCCTCCAGCACCGACCTCCACCCGCAGAGCCGTACTCCACATAGAGAATAATGGAGCCTCCAGCACCGACCTCCACCCGCAGAGCCGCACTCCACATAGAGAATAATGGAGCCTCCAGCACCAACCTCCACCCGCAGAGCCGCACTCCACATAGAGAATAATGGAGCCTCCAGCACCGACCTCCACCCGCAGAGCCGCACTCCACATAGAGAATAATGGAGCCTCCAGCACCGACCTCCGCCCGCAGAGCCGCACTCCACATAGAGAATAATGGGGCCTCCAGAACCTACCTCCACCCGCAGAGCTGCACTCCACATAGAGAATAATGGAGCCTCCAGCACCGACCTCCACCCGCACTCCACATAGAGAATAATGGAGCCTCCAGCACTGACCTCCACCCGCAGAGCCGCACTCCATATAGAGAATAATGGAGCCTCCAGCACCGACCTCCACCCGCAGAGCCGCACTCCACATAGAGAATAATGGAGCCTCCAGCACCGACCTCCACCCGCAGAGCCGCACTCCACATAGAGAATAATGGTGCCTCCAGCACCGACCTCCACCCGCAGAGCCGCACTCCACATAGAGAATAATGGATCCTCCAGCACCGACCTCCACCCGCAGAGCCGCACTCCACATAGAGAATAATGGAGCCTCCAGCACCGACCTCCACCCGCACTCCACATAGAGAATAATGGAGCCTCCAGCACCGACCTCCACCCGCAGAGCCGCACTCCACATAGAGAATAATGGGGCCTCCAGCACCGACCTCCACCCGCAGAGCCGCACTCCACATAGAGAATAATGGAGCCTCCAGCACCGACCTCCACCCGCACTCCACATAGAGAATAATGGAGCCTCCAGCACCGACCTCCACCCGCAGAGCCGCACTCCACAGAGAATAATGGAGCCTCCAGCACCGACCTCCACCAGCAGAGCCGCACTCCACATAGAGAATAATGGAGCCTCCAGCACCGACCTCCACCAGCAGAGCCGCACTCCATATAGAGAATAATGGAGCCTCCAGCACCGACCTCCACCCGCAGAGCCGCACTCCACATAGAGAATAATGGAGCCTCCAGCACCGACCTCCACCCGCAGAGCCGCACTCCATATAGAGAATAATGGAGCCTCCAGCACCGACCTCCACCCGCAGAGCCGCACTCCACATAGAGAATAATGGAGCCTCCAGCACCGACCTCCACCCGCAGAGCCGCACTCCACATAGAGAATAATGGGGCCTCCAGCACCGACCTCCACCCGCAGAGCCGCACTCCACATAGAGAATAATGGGGCCTCCAGCATCCACCTCCACCAGCAGAGCCGCACTCCACATAGAGAATAATGGAGCCTCCAGGACCGACCTCCGCCCGCAGAGCCGCACTCCACATAGAGAATAATGGAGCCTCCAGCACTGACCTCCACCCGCAGAGCCGCACTCCATATAGAGAATAATGGAGCCTCCAGCACCGACCTCCACCCGCACTCCACATAGAGAATAATGGAGCCTCCAGCACGGACCTCCACCCGCAGAGCCGCACTCCACATAGAGAATAATGGAGCCTCCAGCACCGACTTCCACCAGCAGAGCCGCACTCCACATAGAGAATAATGGAGCCTCCAGCACCGACCTCCACCAGCAGAGCCGCACTCCACATAGAGAATAATGGAGCCTCCAGCACCGACCTCCACCAGCAGAGCCGCACTCCACATAGAGAATAATGGAGCCTCCAGCACCGACCTCCACCAGCAGAGCCGCACTCCACATAGAGAATAATGGAGCCTCCAGCACCGACCTCCACCAGCAGAGCCGCACTCCACATAGAGAATAATGGAGCCTCCAGCACCGACCTCCAGCCGCAGAGCCGCACTCCACATAGAGAATAATGGAGCCTCCAGCACCGACTTCCACCAGCAGAGCCGCACTCAACATAGAGAATAATGGGGCCTCCAGCACCGACCTCCACCCGCAGAGCAGCTCTCCACATAGAGAATAATGGGGCCTCCAGCACCGACCTCCACCCGCACTCCACATAGAGAATAATGGAGCCTCCAGCACCGACCTCCACCCGCAGAGCCGCACTCCACATAGAGAATAATGGAGCCTCCAGCACCGACCTCCACCCGCAGAGCCGTATTCCACATAGAGAATAATGGAGCCTCCAGCACCGACCTCCACCCGCAGAGCCGCACTCCACATAGAGAATAATGGAGCCTCCAGCACCAACCTCCACCCGCAGAGCCGCACTCCACATAGAGAATAATGGAGCCTCCAGCACCGACCTCCACCCGCAGAGCCGTACTCCACATAGAGAATAATGGAGCCTCCAGCACCGACCTCCACCCGCAGAGCCGCACTCCACATAGAGAATAATGGGGCCTCCAGCACCGACCTCCACCAGCAGAGCCACACTCCACATAGAGAATAATGGAGCCTCCAGCACCGACGTCCGCCCGCACTCCACATAGAGAATAATGGAGCCTCCAGCACCAACCTCCACCCGCACTCCACATAGAGAATAAAGGAGCCTCCAGCACCGACCTCCACCCGCAGAGCCGCACTCCACATAGAGAATAATGGAGCCTCCAGCACCGACCTCCACCAGCAGAGCCGCACTCCACATAGAGAATAATGGAGCCTCCAGCACCGACCTCCACCAGCAGAGCCGCACTCCACATAGAGAATAATGGAGCCTCCAGCACCGACCTCCACCAGCAGAGCCGCACTCCACATAGAGAATAATGGAGCCTCCAGCACCGACCTCCACCAGCAGAACCGCACTCCACATAGAGAATAATGGAGCCTCCAGCACCGACCTCCACCCGCAGAGCCGCACTCCACATAGAGAATAATGGAGCCTCCAGCACCAACCTCCACCCGCAGAGCCGCACTCCACATAGAGAATAATGGAGCCTCCAGCACCGACCTCCACCCGCAGAGCCGTACTCCACATAGAGAATAATGGAGCCTCCAGCACCGACCTCCACCCGCAGAGCCGCACTCCACATAGAGAATAATGGGGCCTCCAGCACCGACCTCCACCAGCAGAGCCGCACTCCACATAGAGAATAATGGGGCCTCCAGAACCTACCTCCACCCGCAGAGCTGCACTCCACATAGAGAATAATGGAGCCTCCAGCACCGACCTCCACCCGCACTCCACATAGAGAATAATGGGGCCTCCAGCACCAACCTCCACCAGCAGAGCCGCACTCCACATAGAGAATAATGGGGCCTCCAGAACCTACCTCCACCCGCAGAGCTGCACTCCACATAAAGAATAATGGAGCCTCCAGCACCGACCTCCACCCGCACTCCACATAGAGAATAATGGAGCCTCCAGCACCGACCTCCACCCGCAGAGCCGCACTCCACAAAGAGAATAATGGAGCCTCCAGCACCGACCTCCACCAGCAGAGCCGCACTCCACATAGAGAATAATGGAGCCTCCAGCACCGACCTCCACCCGCAGAGCCGCACTCCACATAGAGAATAATGGAGCCTCCAGCACCGACCTCCGCCCGCAGAGCCGCACTCCACATAGAGAATAATGGGGCCTCCAGAACCTACCTCCACCCGCAGAGCTGCACTCCACATAGAGAATAATGGAGCCTCCAGCACCGACCTCCACCCGCACTCCACATAGAGAATAATGGAGCCTCCAGCACCGACCTCCACCCGCAGAGCCGCACTCCACAAAGAGAATAATGGAGCCTCCAGCACCGACCTCCACCAGCAGAGCCGCACTCCACATAGAGAATAATGGAGCCTCCAGCACCGACCTCCACCAGCAGAGCCGCACTCCACATAGAGAATAATGGAGCCTCCAGCACCGACCTCCACCCGCAGAGCCGCACTCCACATAGAGAATAATGGAGCCTCCAGCACCGACCTCCACCCGCAGAGCTGCACTCCTCATAGAGAATAATGGGGCCTCCAGCACCGACCTCCACCCGCAGAGCCGCACTCCACATAGAGAATAATGGGGCCTCCAGCACCGACCTCCACCCGCAGAGCCGCACTCCACATAGAGAATAATGGATCCTCCAGCACCGACCTCCACCCGCAGAGCTGCACTCCTCATAGAGAATAATGGAGCCTCCAGCACCGACCTTCACCCGCAGAGCCGCACTCCTCATAGAGAATAATGGAGCCTCCAGCACCTACCTCCACCCGCAGAGCCGCACTCCACATAGAGAATAATAGGGCCTCCAGCACCGACCTCCACCCGCAGAGCCGCACTCCACATAGAGAATAATGGAGCCTCCAGCACCGACCTCCACCCGCACTCCACATAGAGAATAATGGAGCCTCCAGCACCGACCTCCACCCGCAGAGCTGCACTCCTCATAGAGAATAATGGGGCCTCCAGCACCGACCTCCACCCGCAGAGCTGCACTCCTCATAGAGAATAATGGGGCCGCCAGCACCGACCTCCACCCGCAGAGCTGCACTCCTCATAGAGAATAATGGAGCCTCCAGCACCGACCTCCACCCGCAGAGCCGCACTCCACATAGAGAATAATGGGGCCTCCAGCACCGACCTCCACCCGCAGAGCCGCACTCCACATAGAGAATAATGGATCCTCCAGCACCGACCTCCACCCGCAGAGCTGCACTCCTCATAGAGAATAATGGAGCCTCCAGCACCGACCTTCACCCGCAGAGCCGCACTCCTCATAGAGAATAATGGAGCCTCCAGCACCTACCTCCACCCGCAGAGCCGCACTCCACATAGAGAATAATGGAGCCTCCAGCACCGACCTCCACCCGCAGAGCCGCACTCCACATAGAGAATAATGGAGCCTCCAGCACCGACCTCCACCAGCAGAGCCGCACTCCACATAGAGAATAATGGAGCCTCCAGCACCGACCTCCACCCGCAGAGCCGCACTCCACATAGAGAATAATGGAGCCTCCAGCACCGACCTCCACCCGCAGAGCTGCACTCCTCATAGAGAATAATGGGGCCTCCAGCACCGACCTCCACCCGCAGAGCCGCACTCCACATAGAGAATAATGGGGCCTCCAGCACCGACCTCCACCCGCAGAGCCGCACACCACATAGAGAATAATGGAGCCTCCAGCACCGACCTCCACCCGCACTCCACATAGAGAATAATGGAGCCTCCAGCACCGACCTCCACCCGCAGAGCTGCACTCCTCATAGAGAATAATGGGGCCTCCAGCACCGACCTCCACCCGCAGAGCTGCACTCCTCATAGAGAATAATGGGGCCTCCAGCACCGACCTCCACCCGCAGAGCCGCACTCCACATAGAGAATAATGGAGCCTCCAGCACCGACCTCCACCCGCAGAGCCGCACTCCACATAGAGAATAATGGGGCCTCCAGCACCGACCTCCACCCGCAGAGCCGCACTCCTCATAGAGAATAATGGGGCCTCCAGCACCAACCTCCACCCGCAGAGCCGCACTCCTCATAGAGAATAATGGGGCCTCCAGCACCGACCTCCACCCGCAGAGCCGCACTCCACATAGAGAATAATGGATCCTCCAGCACCGACCTCCACCCGCAGAGGTGCACTCCTCATAGAGAATAATGGAGCCTCCAGCACCGACCTTCACCCGCAGAGCCGCACTCCTCATAGAGAATAATGGAGCCTCCAGCACCTACCTCCACCCGCAGAGCCGCACTCCTCATAGAGAATAATGGGGCCTCCAGCACCAACCTCCACCCGCAGAGCCGCACTCCACATAGAGAATAATGGAGCCTCCAGCACCTACCTCCACCCGCAGAGCCGCACTCCTCATAGAGAATAATGGGGCCTCCAGCACCGACCTCCACCCGCAGAGCCGCACTCCACATAGAGAATAATGGATCCTCCAGCACCGACCTCCACCCGCAGAGCCGCACTCCTCATAGAGAATAATGGAGCCTCCAGCACCGACCTTCACCTGCAGAGCCGCACTCCTCATAGAGAATAATGGAGCCTCCAGCACCTACCTCCACCCGCAGAGCCGCACTCCACATAGAGAATAATGGGGCCTCCAGCACCGACCTCCACCCGCAGAGCCGCACTCCTCATAGAGAATAATGGGGCCTCCAGCACCAACCTCCACCCGCAGAGCCGCACTCCACATAGAGAATAATGGGGCCTCCAGCACCGACCTCCACCCGCAGAGCCGCACACCACATAGAGAATAATGGAGCCTCCAGCACCGACCTCCACCCGCACTCCACATAGAGAATAATGGAGCCTCCAGCACCGACCTCCACCCGCAGAGCTGCACTCCTCATAGAGAATAATGGGGCCTCCAGCACCGACCTCCACCCGCAGAGCCGCACTCCACATAGAGAATAATGGATCCTCCAGCACCGACCTCCACCCGCAGAGCTGCACTCCTCATAGAGAATAATGGAGCCTCCAGCACCGACCTTCACCCGCAGAGCCGCACTCCTCATAGAGAATAATGGAGCCTCCAGCACCTACCTCCACCCGCAGAGCCGCACTCCACATAGAGAATAATGGGGCCTCCAGCACCGACCTCCACCCGCAGAGCCGCACTCCTCATAGAGAATAATGGGGCCTCCAGCACCGACCTCCACCCGCAGAGCTGCACTCCTCATAGAGAATAATGGAGCCTCCAGCACCGACCTTCACCCGCAGAGCCGCACTCCTCATAGAGAATAATGGAGCCTCCAGCACCTACCTCCACCCGCAGAGCCGCACTCCACATAGAGAATAATGGGGCCTCCAGCACCGACCTCCACCCGCAGAGCCGCACTCCTCATAGAGAATAATGGGGCCTCCAGCACCGACCTCCACCCGCAGAGCCGCACTCCACATAGAGAATAATGGATCCTCCAGCACCGACCTCCACCCGCAGAGCTGCACTCCTCATAGAGAATAATGGGGCCTCCAGCACCGACCTCCACCCGCAGAGCTGCACTCCTCATAGAGAATAATGGAGCCTCCAGCACCGACCTTCACCCGCAGAGCCGCACTCCTCATAGAGAATAATGGAGCCTCCAGCACCGACCTCCACCCGTAGAGCTGCACTCCACATAGAGAATAATGGGGCCTCCAGCACCGACCTCCACCCGTAGAGCTGCACTCCACATAGAGAATAATGGATCCTCCAGCACCGACCTCCACCCGCAGAGCTGCACTCCTCATAGAGAATAATGGGGCCTCCAGCACCGACCTCCACCCGCAGAGCTGCACTCCTCATAGAGAATAATGGAGCCTCCAGCACCGACCTTCACCCGCAGAGCCGCACTCCTCATAGAGAATAATGGAGCCTCCAGCACCTACCTCCACCCGCAGAGCCGCACTCCACATAGAGAATAATGGGGCCTCCAGCACCGACCTCCACCCGCAGAGCCGCACTCCTCATAGAGAATAATGGAGCCTCCAGCACCGACCTCCACCCGCAGAGCTGCACTCCTCATAGAGAATAATGGAGCCTCCAGCACCGACCTTCACCCGCAGAGCCGCACTCCTCATAGAGAATAATGGAGCCTCCAGCACCTACCTCCACCCGCAGAGCCGCACTCCACATAGAGAATAATGGGGCCTCCAGCACCGACCTCCACCCGCAGAGCCGCACTCCTCATAGAGAATAATGGGGCCTCCAGCACCGACCTCCACCCGCACTCCACATAGAGAATAAAGGAGCCTCCAGCACCGACCTCCACCCGCAGAGCCGCACTCCACATAGAGAATAATGGAGCCTCCAGCACCTACCTCCACCCGCAGAGCCGCACTCCACATAGAGAATAATGGGGCCTCCAGCACCGACCTCCACCCGCAGAGCCGCACTCCTCATAGAGAATAATGGAGCCTCCAGCACCTACCTCCACCCGCAGAGCTGCACTCCTCATAGAGAATAATGGAGCCTCCAGCACCGACCTCCACCCGCAGAGCCGCACTCCACATAGAGAATAATGGATCCTCCAGCACAGACCTCCACCCGCAGAGCTGCACTCCTCATAGAGAATAATGGGGCCTCCAGCACCGACCTCCACCCGCAGAGCCGCACTCCTCATAGAGAATAATGGGGCCTCCAGCACCGACCTCCACCCGCAGAGCCGCACTCCTCATAGAGAATAATGGAGCCTCCAGCACCGACCTCCACCCGTAGAGCTGCACTCCTCATAGAGAATAATGGAGCCTCCAGCACTTACCTCAACAGTAGCGACTAGAACAAGGTATATGCAGGGTAGCTTCTAGATCAGAGTTGATTTCTTGAGGGGGAGGAGTCATTCCTTGGAATTCCGATATCCCCGGAAGGGGCGGGGCCTCTATCAGTCCAATGAAGAGCCGATAACAGGAAGCTGCGTTTTGCTGAGGCTGCTGGAGAAGGGTTGAGCCTACACTGTGTGGGCTCCTTCCTGGTTTCCTGACTGCAGCCCATACAGTGTAGCCGGCTCACTACTGAAGATGCTAGACTGTAGGGGCTCCTGTCAGGTATATATTATTGTAGATACAGACTGTACGGGCCCCTGTCAGGTATATATTATTGTAGATATAGACTGTATGGGCTCCTGTCAGGTATATATTATTGTAGATACAGACTGTATGGGCTCCTGTCAGGTATATATTATTGTAGATACAGACTGTACGGGCTCCTTTCAGGTATATATTATTGTAGATACAGACTGTACGGGCTCCTTTCAGGTATATAGTATTGTAGATACAGACTGTACGGGCTCCTGTCAGGTATATATTATTGTAGATACAGACTGTACAGGCTCCTGTCAGGTATATATTATTGTAGATACAGACTGTACGGGCCCCTGTCAGGTATATATTATTGTAGATATAGACTGTATGGGCTCCTGTCAGGTATATATTATTGTAGATATAGACTGTACGGGCTCCTGTCAGGTATATATTATTGTAGATATAGACTGTATGGGCTCCTGTCAGGTATATATTATTGTAGATATAGACTGTACGGGCTCCTGTCAGGTATATATTATTGTAGATACAGACTGTACGGGCTCCTGTCAGGTATATATTATTGTAGATACAGACTGTACGGACTCCTGTCAGGTATATATTATTGTAGATATAGACTGTACGGGCTCCTGTCAGGTATATATTATTGTAGATACAGACTGTACGGACTCCTGTCAGGTATATATTATTGTAGATATAGACTGTATGGGCTCCTGTCACGTATATATTATTGTAGATACAGACTGTACGGGCTCCTGTCAGGTATATATTATTGTAGATACAGACTGTACGGGCTCCTGTCAGGTATATATTATTGTAGATATAGACTGTACGGGCTCCTGTCAGGTATATATTATTGTAGATACAGACTGTACGGACTCCTGTCAGGTATATATTATTGTAGATATAGACTGTATGGGCTCCTGTCACGTATATATTATTGTAGATACAGACTGTACGGGCTCCTGTCAGGTATATATTATTGTAGATACAGACTGTACGGGCTCCTGTCAGGTATATATTATTGTAGATATAGACTGTACGGGCTCCTGTCAGGTATATATTATTGTAGATATAGACTGTACGGGCTCCTGTCAGGTATATATTATTGTAGATACAGACTGTACGGGCTCCTGTCAGGTATATATTATTGTAGATACAGACTGTACGGACTCCTGTCAGGTATATATTATTGTAGATATAGACTGTACGGGCTCCTGTCAGGTATATATTATTGTAGATACAGACTGTACGGACTCCTGTCAGGTATATATTATTGTAGATATAGACTGTATGGGCTCCTGTCACGTATATATTATTGTAGATACAGACTGTACGGGCTCCTGTCAGGTATATATTATTGTAGATACAGACTGTACGGGCTCCTGTCAGGTATATATTATTGTAGATATAGACTGTACGGGCTCCTGTCAGGTATATATTATTGTAGATACAGACTGTACGGACTCCTGTCAGGTATATATTATTGTAGATATAGACTGTATGGGCTCCTGTCACGTATATATTATTGTAGATACAGACTGTACGGGCTCCTGTCAGGTATATATTATTGTAGATACAGACTGTACGGGCTCCTGTCAGGTATATATTATTGTAGATATAGACTGTACGGGCTCCTGTCAGGTATATATTATTGTAGATATAGACTGTACGGGCTCCTGTCAGGTATATATTATTGTAGATACAGACTGTACGGGCTCCTGTCAGGTATATATTATTGTAGATACAGACTGTACGGACTCCTGTCAGGTATATATTATTGTAGATACAGACTGTACAGACTCCTGTCAGGTATATATTATTGTAGATATAGACTGTATGGGCTCCTGTCAGGTATATATTATTGTAGATATAGACTGTACAGGCTCCTGTCAGGTATATATTATTGTAGATACAGACTGTACGGGCTCCTGTCAGGTATATATTATTGTAGATATAGACTGTATGGGCTCCTGTCAGGTATATATTATTGTAGCTACAGACTGTACGGGCTCCTGTCAGGTATATATTATTGTAGATATAGACTGTACGGGCTCCTGTCAGGTATATATTATTGTAGATATAGACTGTACGGGCTCCTGTCAGGTATATATTATTGTAGATACAGACTGTACGGGCCCCTGTCAGGTATATATTATTGTAGATATAGACTGTACGGGCTCCTGTCAGGTATATATTATTGTAGATACAGACTGTACGGGCCCCTGTCAGGTATATATTATTGTAGATATAGACTGTATGGGCTCCTGTCAGGTATATATTATTGTAGATACAGACTGTACGGGCTCCTGTCAGGTATATATTATTGTAGATATAGACTGTATGGGCTCCTGTCAGGTATATATTATTGTAGCTACAGACTGTACGGGCTCCTGTCAGGTATATATTATTGTATATACAGACTGTACGGGCTCCTGTCAGGTATATATTATTGTAGATACAGACTGTACGGGCTCCTGTCAGGTATATATTATTGTAGATACAGACTGTACGGGCTCCTGTCAGGTATATATTATTGTAGATATAGACTGTATGGGCTCCTGTCAGGTATATATTATTGTAGATACAGACTGTACGGGCTCCTGTCAGGTATATATTATTGTAGATACAGACTGTACAGACTCCTGTCAGGTATATATTATTGTAGATACAGACTGTACAGACTCCTTTCAGGTATATATAATTGTAGATACAGACTGTACGGGCTCCTGTCAGGTATATATTATTGTAGATACAGACTGTACGGGCTCCTGTCAGGTATATATTATTGTAGATACAGACTGTACGGGCTCCTGTCAGGTATATATTATTGTAGATACAGACTGTACGGGCTCCTGTCAGGTATATATTATTGTAGATATAGACTGTACGGGCTCCTGTCACGTATATATTATTGTAGATATAGACTGTACAGACTCCTTTCAGGTATATATTATTGTAGATACAGACTGTACGGGCTCCTGTCAGGTATATATTATTGTAGATACAGACTGTACGGGCTCCTGTCAGGTATATATTATTGTAGATACAGACTGTACGGGCTCCTGTCAGGTATATATTATTGTAGATATAGACTGTACGGGCTCCTGTCAGGTATATATTATTGTAGATACAGACTGTACAGACTCCTGTCAGGTATATATTATTGTAGATACAGACTGTACGGGCTCCTTCCAGGTATATATTCTTGAAGATAGCAGACTTTATGGGCTGCTGCCTGGCCCTGACTGCTGCCTATACATGACACTAGAATGTATGTGCTCCTTCAAGGTACAAATTATTAAAGCCAGCAGAATATATGGGCTCCTGCCAGGTCCTGACTGCAGCCCATACAGTCTAGCTGGCTCACTGGTGAAGACACTAGACTAGACTGGGCAAGATGTGGCCCGCCTGATGATTTTAAATGGCCCGCCAGCTAGCTGTCACTTCTGACAGCCGGCACCGCTCAGCCAGCCGCTTCTGAGGAGGACCGCTGGCGGCTGGAGTGAAGGCCCCGAGCTCATCCACACACTGTCGGGACTGTATGCGCTTGCAGAGCTGAGGGTGATGAGGAGCCATGTTCCCCTGTGCAGGAGGATGCAGCGCCGCCAGGTTCCTGTTTCCTGCTCAATCTTCTGCCCTCCCCCGCATCCCAGAAGCCAACGGAAGTCAACATGTGGAGTCTGCACAAGAGCAAGAGCTGCAGAAGATGGGAGTCCTGGGCAGGTCATGGGGGGGGCTGCAGGTGGGACAGGAGGGGTGCATGCAAGGCTTGGGGCAGCCTGCCAGCAGGGGTGACTGGGGGGGCAGCTGCTGTCTCTGTGTGGGGGGATAGGAGGGCTCCATGCCTGTGCACCTGTATAGAAAGCTCCTGCTTTGTATCATGCATTGTGTGTTTCTATAACAGATACAAACTCTGTACATCTAGTGCTGCGTGTGTGATCTCGGGGGGTGCGGAGACCCCATTTCAGTGTTTGGGTGGTCCCCCAGGACACTATGGGGCTGTTACAGATACAGGTTTTAGAGGGCCGGACTAATATAATTAAAGGGTCCGGTCAGCGCGTTTTTACACCTGGCAGTAGGAATATTGCTGTGGAAGAGCTTTTTGTCCCCAATAACAATACACCTTTTGAATAGCAATCCAACGGACCAATATTGAGAAATCTAGTATAGACGTCACATGCAAATCGGGCTGGACGTGCACTGGGGGCGTGTCACTGCAGCAGTATTGTCTTCCAAGTGCATTGACACGCCCACAGTGCACTTTTTGCATGATTTGCATATGGTTTCTATGCAAGATTTCTCAAGATTAGCACATTGGATCATTACAAATAAGGTCTCATTTTCTTTTATGGGGGTACAAGCACTAACACATTTACACCACTGCTTCCATATTTAAAAGAAAAAACATCCATGAAGTTCCCTTTTAAAGGGTTTGGCCCGTGAAGAGCAATTATGACCCCTCTACAGGAAAAGAGCTGTCTGTCTGATCACAGGAGGGATCCTCTGCTCACAAGATCCTGCGCCCAAGTGGTGGACACATATGTGCAATGGCTATGGGGCTGACGGGAGCGCCAAGTGCTGGGGTATCTGTAACAGCCCCATAGTGTCCTCGGGGACCACCCAAACACTGAAATGGGGTCTCCGCACCCCCGAGATCACACACGCAGCACTAGATGTACAGAGTTTGTATCTGTTATAGAAACACACAATGCATGATACAAAGCAGGAGCTTTCTATACAGGTGCACAGGCATGGAGCCCTCCTATCCCCCCACACAGAGACAGCAGCTGCCCCCCAGTCACCCCTGCTGGCAGGCTGCCCCGAGCCTTGCATGCACCCCTCCTCTCCCACCTGTAGCCCCCCATGCCTGCCCAGGACTCCCCTCTTCTGCAGCTCTTGCTCTTGTGCAGACTCGACATGTTGACGTCCGTTGGCTTCTGGGATGCGGGGGAGGGCAGAAGATTGAGCAGGAACCTGGCGGCGCTGCTGCTGCATCCTCCTGCACAGGGGAACATGGCTCCTCATCACCCTGAGCTCTGCTCACACAGTACAGGGGAACATGGCTCCTCATCACCCTCAGCTCTGCTCACACAGCACAGGGGAACATGGCTCCTCATCACCCTCAGCTCTGCAAGCGCATACAATTCCGACAGCGTGTGGATGAGCTCGGGGCCTTCACTCCAGCCGCCAGCGGTTCTCAGAAGCGGCTGGCCGAGCGGTGCCGGGGGCGGCTGTCAGAAGTGACAGCTAGCTGGTGGGCCGTTTAAAATCATCAGGCGGGCCGGATGTGGCCCGCGGGCCGCATCTTGCCCAGGTCTGCTGTAGACTGTACGGGCTCCTGTCAGGTATATATATTAGTGATGGTATCATAATGTATGGGCTCCTGTCAGGTATATATTACTGATTATATCAGAATGTATGGGCCCCTGTCAGGTATATATGCTGCGATTGTTCTCGTATGCTGATTCGGCATGAAAAAATAATTACAGATGTGATCTGCCCCGTAGATTAACACTGGTACCAGTGCCATGCGATGTTTTCTCACATAGCGTTTGTACGTATTCTACGCTAGTGTGACCCCGGCCTTAAACTTATGAAGCGACTCAGACCACCTGCAGTTCAGCCATCATCAATATTTAAATTACATGTTTTTCACCATCCAAAAAAATGCTAATTTGAACCTAGTTCCATAGGTTTCTTAAAGGGAACCTGTCACCAGGTTTTCCCCATATACAGTACCACCAGCACCTATATGCCTTTATACACACCCTTCTAGAGTGCTGTACCGTATATACTCGAGTATAAGCCGAAATTTTCAGCCCACTTTTTTGGGCAGAAAGTGACCCTCTCGGCTTATACTCGAGTCATTGTCGGCGGGGGAGCGGCGGCTGTCACATACTCACCTGCTCCTGGCGCGGTCCCTGCATGTCCGATGGTCTCCGGGCAGCTCTTCCTGTGTTCAGCGGTCACGTGGTACCGCTCATTAAAGTAATGAATATAGACGCATATTCATTAATGAGCAGAACGTGACCGCTGAACATAGGAAGACGCTGCTGGCTATCGGAGACCATCTGACAGTGAGAAGCTGCCAGGGACCGCGCCGGGAGCAGGCGAGTATGACGGGGGGAGGTGAGCATTGCGCGATATTCACCTCTCCCCGTTCCACCGCAGGGCGCCGCTCTGTCTTCCGTCCTCTGGCTGTGACAGTTCAGGTCAGAGGGCGCAATGACGTAGTTAGTGTGCGCCCCACCCTCTGCCTGAACAGTCAGTGCAGAGGATGGAAGACAGAGCAGCGCGCAGCGGTGGAAGGTGACTATCGCAAGTGTCGGGGGGCTGAGCGAAGAGAGGTGAGTATGTGATTTTTTTATTTTAATCGCAGCAACAGTATATGGGGAATAATGTGTGGAGCATCTCATGGGGCATAATCAGTGGAGCATCTTAAGGGGCCACCAACCTTTATGCAGCATTGTATGGGGCAAAAGTTTCTATGGAGCATCTCATGGGGCCATTAACATTTGTGCAGCATTATATGGGGCATATTTTAATATGGAGCATCTTATGGGGCGTATTTTGTATGGAGCATCTTATGGGGCCATCATGAACTGTATGGATCATTATATGGGGCTCCTGATTCAATATGGATATTCAAAAACACTTAACCTACTGATGTCTCAATTAATTTTACTTTTATTGGTATCTATTTTTATTTTTGACATTTGCCGGTAGCTGCTGCATTTTCCACCCTAGGCTTATACTCGAGTCAATAAGTTCCCCCAGTTTTTTGTGGCAAAATTAGGGGGGTCGGCTTATACTCAGGTTGGCTTCTACTCGAGTATTTATGGTATATCCCTAAGCCAATGTGCATAATGTAAATAACTTCTTATACTCACCTACGGGGCGGTTCGGTGTTATGTTTGGCGCTGGTCTTCATCCGGCGCAGTCCTTCCCGTGGATGATGTGTTCTACATCATCCACACAACCTCCCTCATCACGCTTCTGTGCAGGAACATTTCTCTGCCGAGCACAAAGCAAAGTACTGCAAAGGGCAGAAAGAAGTGCGCTTGCAAAGGAGCGCGATGGAAGACACCGTGTGGATGACATAGGACACGTCATCGACTCAAAGAAAGAAGGATGGTGATAGAAGAGAAGGCATCGGATTAAGACTAGCGAAGCCCAGTGGATGGGGCTAGGCAAGTCTAATATGCCACTATCTTAAGGGCATACAGATAGTGGTTGTGCTTTATAAAATGCTGTATATAAGGGTATACAGGCAGTGGGCCTACTATATATACACAGCATTCTAGAATGCTGTATATAAGTACATATAAATGGTGGTTGTACTTTATATGGGGGGGACAGAAACAATGATTGAATAACCTGTAGTAAGTAAACGGCTATAGTGCAAGAAAATATAGGGTACTTAGTTAACACTTTTTTTGATTAAAAAAAAATTGCAAAAGCAATCCCACCACTTCATGGTGAACCTAATTGGGACAGTCCTATCTAATATTAAAAACCTTAATATACACTGCTCAAAAATATAAAGGGAACACTAAAATCCCACATCCTAGATATCACTGAATGAAAAATTCCAGTTGTAAATCTTTATTCATTACATAGTGGAATGTGTTGAGAACAATAAAACCTAAAAAAGAACAACGTAAATCACAACTAATATAGCACGGAGGTCTGGAGTTGGAATGATGCTCAAAATCAAAGTGGAAAATGAAGTTGTAGGCTGATCCAACTTCAACGGAAATGTCTCAAGACAAGGAAATGATGCTCAGTAATGTGTGTGGCCTCCACGTGCGTGCATGATCTCCCTACAATGCCTGGGCATGCTCCTAATGAGGCTGTGGATGTTATCCTGAGGGATGTCCTCTCAGACCTGGAATAAAGCATCCGACAACTCCTGGCCAGTCTGGTGCAACGTGACATTGGTGGATGGAGAAAGACATGATGTCCCAGATGTGCGCGATAGGATTAAGGGCTAGTGGACGGGCAGGCCAGTCCTTAGCATCAATGCCTTCATCTTGCAGGAACTGCTGACACACTCCAGCCACATGAGGTCCGGCATTGTCATGCATCAGAAGGAACCCAGGGCCCAATGCACCAGCATATAGTCTCACAAGGGGTCTGAGGATCTCATCTCTGTATTTAATGGCAGTCAGGCTACCTCTGGCAAGCACATGGAGGGCTGTGCAGCCCTCCAAAGAAATGCCACCCCACACCATTACTGACCCACTGCCAAACCGGTCATGCTGAAGGATGTTGCAGGCAGATCTCTCTCCACGGTGTCTCCAGACTCTGTCACGTCTGTCACATGTGCTCAGTGTGAACCTGCTTTCATCTGTGAAGAGCACAGGGCGCCGGTAGTGAATTTGCCAATCCTGGTGCTCTGTGGCAAATGCGAAGCGTCCTGCATGGTTTTGGGCTGTGAGCACATCTCCCATCTGTGGTCATCGGGCACTCAGACCATCCTCATGGAGTCGGTTTCTAACTGTTTGTGCAGACACATGCACATTTGTGGCCTGCTGGAGGTCATTTTGCGGGGCTCTGGCAGTGCTCCTCCTGTTCCTCCTTGCACAAAGGCTGAGGTAGCAGTCCTGCTGCTTGGTTGTTGCCTTCCTACGGCACCTCCCACGTCTCCTGGTGTACTGGCCTGTCTCATGGTAGCGCCTCCAGCATCTGGACACTACGCTGACAGACACAGCAAACCTTGCCACAGCTCGCATTGATGTGCCATCCTTGATGAGCTGCACTACCTGAGCCACTTGTGTGGGTTGTACAGTCCGTCTCATGCTACCACGAATGTGAAAGCACAACCAACATTCAAAACTGACCAAAACATCAGCCAGAAAGCATTGGTACTGAGATGTGGTCTGTGGTCCCCACCTGCAGAACCACTCCTTTATTGAGTGTCTTGATAATTGCCAATAATTTCCATCTGTTATCTTTTCCATTTGCACAACAGCATGTGACATTGATTGTCAAACAGTGTTGCTTCCTAAGTGGACAGTTTGATTTCACAGACGTTTAATGTACTTGGTGTTATATTCTGTTGTTTAAGTGTTCCCTTTAGTTTTTTGAGCAGTGTATATCGATGTGGTTTCCCATTGCTGTGTCCAGTAGGTGGGCCCAATCCTTCTCATCCCTTATCCACCGTGAAGTGGTGGGATGGCTTTTTTTTTTTTTTAAACAAAAAAAAAGTTAACTAAATACCCTATATTATTTTCATGCACTATGCTATTTATTTACTGCAGGGTATTCAATCATGTTTCAGTCTGGTTTTTTTTTTCTGTTCAGAGGCCAGTGTGAATGTGTACTTACACGCTGCATGCACACCATTTCAATTATTTATTATTTTTTTTTTAACAGGGAAAACCTGGTCACAGATTCCCTTTAACTCCTTAATGACCAATACACCTTTTTACTGATCTAAGATGTAAGAGAATAGCATCCCCAGGCAGGTGGCAACCCTGCAGCTGTTGGCTGTACAATATAGCTGACAAAATGCTGCATCAGCCACAATCAGTGTTGGCACTGACCTTGGCTGTTTAAACCCCTTAAATGCTGCTGTCAAGTGACTTGAGTACCTAAATGGTTAAGGCTATGTGCGCACGTTGCAGATTTGCTTGAGGAAATTTCTGCATGGTTACTGCATCTCTTAGCAGAAAACGCAGTGGAAATTTTGTACTTTTTTATGCGGATTTGATGTGTTTCTGTAAATCCAGAGCGCTAAATAAAGATCTATTAAAAAAAAAAAAAAAAAGGAATTGTGATGTATTTTCCTTATTCAACCTCTTCACGAGATACCCTCATTAATATTAACTAAAGACACACACACACCCATGTAGGAGCATTAACATAATTAACCTACATCTGCTGTAAACAAATCAACTAAGAAACCTGCGTGAAATGCAATGTTTATTTTTCAAAAAATAAAAAAACCTGCATGGGCTCCCGCATAATTTTCATAACCAGCAGAGGGAAAGCTGACAGCTGATATTACTATTCTGGAAAGGAGCCAATAACCATAAAGGTTCCCTGGCTATTAATTTCAGCTCACAGTTGTTTGCTTAGCCTTTACTGGCTATTTTACAGGGGGACACAAAATATTGACATGGGGTCCCCCTATAAAATCCAACCAGCAACGGCTAGGCAGACAGCTGTAGGCTGATATTAATAGCCTGTGAAGAGGCAATGGATATTGGCAGCCCCACAGGCTAAAAACCATCAGCTCTCAGCTGTCCCAGAAATGGCTCATCTTATAGATGTGCCAATTCTGGCACTTAACCTCGCTCTTCCCACTTGCCCTGTAGCAGTGGGGTTCATATTTGTGCGGTTGATGTCACCTTTTTAATGTCAAGTAACATTAAGCCCACAGGTTAGTAATGGAGAGGCATCTATCAGACACCTCTCCATTACTAAGCAGGCCTAATGTCACCTTACAATACAAAGGTGACATTAACCTCTTATTACCCCATATGCCACCGCTACAGGGCAGTGAGAAGACAGGCTGAGTGCCAGAATTGGCACATCTTACAGATGCACCTTTTCTGGGGTGGCAATAACCATGGTCCCTCTCTAGGCTATAATATCTGTTCTCAGTCACTGGCTTTCCCTCTGTGGCACAGAAAATTGTGCGGGAGCCCACGCCAGTTTTTTCAGTGAAAACATTTTTATTAAATACATACAGGTCCTAAATTTTACACACACACACACTACTAACCGTATTAGTCACTGACCTATATAAGTCTAACCTTTCTGCAATGGTTTACAGTATGTAAACCATGTCTCCTATCCTGTCAGCATCTGCAATGATTTGACAGAAGCCGACAAATTAACTATCGGCTATTCTGCTGTCCGTGTGTAATATACAGTTAGATCCATATATATTTGGACAGAAACAATATTTTTCTAATTATGGTTAAACACATTACCACAATGAATTTAAAAAAAAAAACAATTCAGATACAGTTGAAGTTCAGACTTTCATCTTTCATTTGAGGGTATCCACATTAAAATTGGATGAAGGGTTTAGGAGTTTCAGTTCCTTAACATGCGCCACCCTGCTTTTAAAGGGACCAAAAGTTATTGGACAATTGACTCCAAGGCTATTTCATGGACAGGTGTGGGAAATCCCTTCGTTATGTCATTCTCAATTAAGCAGATAAAAGGCCTGGAGTTGATTTGAGGTGTGGTGCTTGCATTTGGAAGGTTTTGCTGTGAAGTATACATGCCGTCAAAGGAGCTCTCCATGCAGGTGAAACAAGCTATCCTTAAGCTGAGAAAACAGAAAAAAATCCGAGAAATTGCTATAATATTAGGAGTGGCAAAATCTACAGTTTGGTACATCCTGAGAAAGAAAGAAAGCACTGGTGAACTCATCAATGCAAAAAGACCTGGGCACCCACGGAAGTGGTGGATGATCGCAGAATAATCTCCATGGTGAAGAGAAACCCCTTCACAACAGCGAAACAAGTGAACAACACTCCAGGAGGTAGGCGTATCAATATCCAAATCTACCATAAAGAGAAGACTGCATGAAAGTAAATACAGAGGGTTCACTGCACGGTGCAAGCCAGTCATAAGCATTAAGAATAAAAAGGCTAGACTGGACTTTGCTAAAAAACATCTAAAAAAGCCAGCACAGTTCTGGAAGAACATTCTTTGGACAGATGAAACCAAGATCAACCTCTACCAGAATGATGGAAAGAGAAAATTATGGCGAAGGCGTGGTACAGCTCATGATCCAAAGCATACCACATCATCTGTAAAACACGGTGGAGGCAGTGTGATGGCTTGGGCATGCATGGCTGCCAGTGGCACTGGGTCACTAGTGTTTATTGATGATGTGACACAGGACAGAAGCAGCCGAATGAATTCTGAGGTGTTCAGAGCCGCCATACTGTGTGCTCAGATCCAGCCAAATGCAGCCAAACTGATTGGTCGTCGTTTCATACTACAGATGGACAATGACCCAAAACATAAAGCCAAAGCAACCCAGGAGTTTATTAAAGCAAATAAGTGAAATATTCTTGAATGGCCAAGTCAGTCACCTGATCTCAACCTAATTGAGCATGCATTTCCCTTGTTAAAGACTAAAGTCCAGACAGAAAGGCCCACAAACAATCAGCAACTGAAAACCACTGCAGTGAAGGCCTGGCAGAGCATCAAAAAGGAGGAAACACAGCGTCTGGTGATGTCCATGAGTCCAAGACTTCAGGCAGTCATTGCCAACAAATGGTTTTCAACCAAGTACTAAAAATGAACATTTTACTTAAAATTATTGAATCTGTCCAATTACTTTTGGTCCCTTTAAAAACAGGGTGGCACATGTTAAGGAACTGAAACTCATAAACCCTTCATCCAAATTTAATGTGGATACCCTCAAATGAAAGCTGAAAGTCTGAACTTCAACTGCATCTGAATTGTTTTGTTTAAAATTCATTGTGGTAATGTCTATAACCAAAATTAGAAAAATGTTGTCTCTGTCCAAATATATATGGACTTAACTGTATATATATATATATATATATATATATATATACACACACACACACACACACACACACACACACACACACACACACACACTACAGAACAAAAGTTTGGACACACCTCATTTTAAAGATTTTTCTGTATTTTCATGACTATGAAAATTATACATTCACACTGAAGGCATCAAAACTACGTGGAATTATATGCATCATATAACAGTGTAATACACCTGAAAATATGTCTTATATTCTAGGTTCTTCAAAGTAGCCACCTTTTGCTTTGATGGCTGCTTTGCACACTCTTGGCATTCTCTTGATGAGCTTCAAGAGGTAGTCACCGGGAATGGTCTTCCAACAATCTTGAAGGAGTTCCCAGAGATGCTTAGCACTTGTTGGCCCTTTTGCCTTCACTCTGCGGTCCAGCTCACCCCGAACCATCTCGATTGGGTTCAGGCCCGGTAACTGTGGAGGCCAGGTCATCTGGCGTAGCACCCCATCACTCTCCTTCTTGGCCAAATAGCCCTTACACAGCCTGGAGGTGTGTTTGGGGTCATTGTCCTGTTGAAAAATAAATGATGGTCCAACTAAACGCAAACCGGATGGAATAGCATGCCGCTGCAAGATGCTGTGGTAGCCATGCTGGTTCAGTATGCCTTCTATTTTGAAGACACGGTGGTTGGAATCAAACATCTCAAATTTGGACTCATCAGACCAAAGCACAGATTTCCACTGGTCTAATGTGCATTCCTTGTGTTCTTTAGCCCAAACAAGTCTCTTCTGCTTGTTGCCTGTCCTTAGCAGTGGTTTCCTAGCAGCTATTTTACTATGAAGGCCTGCTGCACAAAGTCTCCTCTTAGCAGTTGTTGTAAAGATGTGTCTGCTGCTAGAACTCTGTGTGGCATTGACCTGGTCTATAATCTGAGCTGCTGTTAGCCTGCGATTTCTTAGGCTGGTGACTCGGATAAACGTATCCTCAGAAGCAGAGGTGACTCTTGGTCTTGCTTTCCTGGGGCGGTCCTCATGTGAGCCAATTTCTTTGTAGGACATGATGGGTTTTGCCACTGCACTTGGGGACACTTTCAAAGTTTGCCCAATTTTTTGGACTGACCGACCTTCATTTCTTAACCCCTCTGTGACCTTTGACGTACTATCCCGTCGAGGTGACCTGGGCCTATCTGACCCTTGACGGGATAGTACGTCATGCCCTTTAATGCGATACCGCGACATAAGTCGCGGTGATCGCATTAAAATTCCGACGCCATCTCACCTGGGGGAAGATGGCCTCGGCATCCAGGGCATTGTGACCGCCCCCCCGGCCTCCCGATCGCTGTGATTGGCTGTTCAATTCTGAACAGCCAATCACAGCCATTCTCATTGTTTCAGCCAATCGGAGCGGCTGAAACAATGAGGTCACAGGCTAGGATCGAGTACCGATGTACTCGATCCTAGGTCCGGTGCCTGGCAACGCCAGGCACCAGCAAAAGCACCCCGGATTGGCGCGATCACCGATCGCATCGATCGCGCCAATCGCACGGCACAGCGCGGTATTACCGCGCTGTGCCCTGCCGAAACCTGCGTGGATCGGTGCTCTAATAGCACCGATCCTAGGATAGAATGTAGCACAGGCCCAGCAGGGCCTGCAGGAGCTGATTGGCGCGATCGATGTAATCGTCGATCGCGCCAATCACAGGGCACTGCAGCAGTCACGCGGTGACCGCTTTGTGCCCTGCAGGTGACCTGGCTAGCATCGGAGCTAGCAGCTCCGATCCAGGCAGGTCACAGCCAGGTCACTAGCAGTTGCCAGGGTGACGAGGTAAGCCCTGATTGGTGGGATCGATGTTATGGTGGATCCCACCAATCAGGTCACAGCAGCAGTATGATCGCTCTGTGACCTGTCTCGTCACCTGCCTGACCTGTGTATGACCGCTCTGCAGGGGTCCTCACTCTAGCTGAGGATTCCTACAGAGCGGTCATACTGCTTGATCTCCCTGCTGGATCTCGTGCCTGGATCTCCCTGCTGTGCTGGGTATTGTGGTGCCACAGCAGCCTGTAGCACCGCAATCCCTGCCAAAGAAAGAAGACAACTAAACGTAAGTTTTATCCTTGATCCCTGCCCAATCCCCCTTCATCCACCCCAATCCCCACATCCCTCCCAATCCCCACATCCCCCCCCCATCCCCACATCCCCCCAATCCCCCCATCCCCCTCTTTTTACCCCCCTCCACCCCCATTTGCGCCGCCTCTGCGCTCACAATTTGTAGCCGCCGAGCGTTGATTGGTGACGCAGTTCACTGATCGACGCTCGTGCTCGCTTTTTTTTCCTCAGCCCCTTTGTGCCAATTCCGTACTCAAATCCCGCAGCCGCCAAACTTTGATAAGTGACGCAGTTCACTTATCACAGTTTGTGCCTGCCGTTTTCCTTTTTTTTTTTTTTTTTACCCCCCTTTGCGCCACCTGACTACAACCGTACGTTTTTTTTCACTGATCCCTGCCCAATCCCCACATCCACCCCCATCCCCCTTCCCCCTCTTTTTACCCTCCTTTACACCTCCTTCCGTGCGCCCATTTAACAGCCGCCGAGCGTTCATTGGTGAAGTGGTTTACCGATCAACTCTCGCGCTCGCTTTTTTTCCCTCAACCTCTTTGCGCAACATCCGTACACATCCCACAGCCGCCAAACTTTGATAAGTGACGCAGTTCACTTATCACAGTTTGTGCCTGCCGTTTTCCTTTTTTTTTTTCACCCCCCTTTGCGCCACCTGACTACAACCATACGTTTTTTTCACTGATCCCTGCCCAATCCCCACATCCACCCCCATCCCCCTTCCCCCCTCTTTTTACCCACCTTTACACCTCCTTCCGTGCGCCCATTTAACAGCCGCCGAGCGTTCATTGGTGAAGTAGTTCACCGATCAACTCTCGCGCTCGCTTTTTTTCCCTCAGCCCCTTTGCGCAACATCCGTACACACATCCCACAGCCACCAAACTTTGATAAGTGACACAGTTCACTTATCACAGTTTGTGCCTGCCGTTTTCCTTTCCCCCCCCCCTCCCCCTTGCCTGACCCACATGCGCACATCAAGCAGCGGCCAAACTTTGATAAGTGAAACAGTTCACTTATCAGAGCTGGGCCTGCTGGTTTAGACTTTTCTTTTCACAGGTTTTTATTCTCCTTTTAGCGTTTTCTTTTCAGATAATAGTTTGCACAAATCACTGTCCCCCCACACATACACATCCAGTTATCAATAAAGTGCACCCAAGCACCATATTCACACAAAAATGTCCCGCTCGTCCCGTTCGTCCCAACAGCGCTATTCATTGGAGGAGGCATATGCTTTCCTTGCCTCCGACACTGATAGCGAGGGAGAGGATCCCACTTTTCTTTACTTTTCTGATTCTTCATCCTCATCCTCTTCTTCCTCCTCCTCCTCATCTTCCTCCTTGGGTCCTGCGGAACCGCCACGCAGACGCCCCAGGACAGAAGATGAGGCATCGCCCACCATTCCTGAACCAGCGCTCCCCACTGCGGACCCCATATGGACCTCGCCCCCCGAAAATTACGAGCCACTGATTCCTGATTTTGTGGCAGAATCAGGAATCAAGTTTGACACCGCCGGCCTCACAGAAACAGACTTTTTCAAAGTCTTTTTCTCTGAGGATTTTATTAACCTCATGGTGGAGCAAACTAATTTGTATGCTCGTCAATTTTTGGAGCAAAACCCCGGTTCATCATTTTCCAACTGGTCTCCTGTAGACGCAGTTGAAATGATGCAGTTTTGGGGCCTGGTCCTCCACATGGGGATCGTGAAGAAGCCAGAAATTCGGCAATATTGGAGTGTAGATATTTTATATAACACTCCAGTGTTCCGAATGGTCATGGTCAGGAAGCGTTTTGAGGCCATCCATAAGTTCCTGCATTATTCCGATAATGCACAGTGTCCCGCACGAGATGACCCCAACTTTGACCGTCTGTTCAAAGTTCGGCCGGTCATCGAACACTTCAACAAAAAGTTTTCTGAAGTGTACGTGCCCAAAAGGGACATCTGCGTGGATGAGTCCTTGGTCCATTTTAAGGGGCGGCTCGGATTCCGTCAATACCTGCCCAACAAAAGGGCCAGGTACGGAATCAAACTCTACAAGCTGTGTGAGAGTACCTCAGGGTACATCCACAGGTTTAGAGTTTATGAAGGGAAGGACACCAGGATTGAACCCCCTGAGTGTCCTCCTGTCATGGGAGTGAGTGGGAAGTGTTATGGTTCTCAATGGCAAGAGAACATAGCCCAGCAAACATAAGTACTAGCTCTTGGAAGGATGGAAACTAAACTGACCATGAACTAAACCTGCCGCACAACTAACAGTAGCCGGGTAGCGTTGCCTACGTTTTTTATCCCTAGACGCCCAGCGCCGGCCGAAGGACTAACTAATCCTGGCAGAGGAAAATATAGTCCTGGCTCACCTCTAGAGAAATTTCCCAGATAGGCAGACAGAGGCCCACACATATATTGGCGGTGATTTTAGATGAAATGACAAACGTAGTATGAAAATAGGTTTAGCAAAATTGAGGTCCGCTTACTAGATAGCAGGAAGACAGAAAGGGCACTTTCATGGTCAGCTGAAAACCCTATCAAAATACCATCCTGAAATTACTTTAAGACTCTAGTATTAACTCATAACATCAGAGTGGCAATTTCAGATCACAAGAGCTTTCCAGACACAGAAACGAAACTACAGCTGTGAACTGGAACAAAATGCAAAAACAAACGAGGACTAAAGTCCAACTTAGCTGGGAGTTGTCTAGCAGCAGGAACATGCACAGAAAGGCTTCTGATTACAATGTTGACCGGCATGGAAGTGACAGAGGAGCAAGGTTAAATAGCGACTCCCACATCCTGATGGAAACAGGTGAACAGAGGGGATGATGCACACCAGTTCAATTCCACCAGTGGCCACCGGGGGAGCCCAAAATCCAATTTCACAACAGTACCCCCCCCTCAAGGAGGGGGCACCGAACCCTCACCAGAACCACCAGGGCGATCAGGATGAGCCCTATGAAAGGCACGGACCAGATCGGAGGCATGAACATCAGAGGCAGTCACCCAAGAATTATCCTCCTGACCGTATCCCTTCCATTTGACCAGATACTGGAGTTTCCGTCTGGAAACACGGGAGTCCAAGATTTTTTCCACAACGTACTCCAACTCGCCCTCAACCAACACCGGAGCAGGAGGCTCAACGGAAGGCACAACCGGTACCTCATACCTGCGCAACAATGACCGATGAAAAACATTATGAATAGAAAAAGATGCAGGGAGGTCCAAACGGAAGGACACAGGGTTAAGAATCTCCAATATCTTGTACGGGCCGATGAACCGAGGCTTAAACTTAGGAGAAGAAACCCTCATAGGGACAAAACGAGAAGACAACCACACCAAGTCCCCAACACAAAGCCGAGGACCAACCCGACGCCGGCGGTTGGCAAAAAGCTGAGTCTTCTCCTGGGACAACTTCAAATTGTCCACTACCTGCCCCCAAATCTGATGCAACCTCTCCACCACAGCATCCACTCCAGGACAATCCGAAGATTCCACCTGACCAGAAGAAAATCGAGGATGAAACCCCGAATTACAGAAAAAAGGAGACACCAAGGTGGCAGAGCTGGCCCGATTATTGAGGGCAAACTCCGCTAAAGGCAAAAAAGCAACCCAATCATCCTGATCTGCAGACACAAAACACCTCAAATATGTCTCCAAGGTCTGATTCGTCCGCTCGGTCTGGCCATTAGTCTGAGGGTGGAAAGCAGACGAGAAAGACAAATCTATGCCCATCCTAGCACAGAATGCTCGCCAAAATCTAGACACGAACTGGGTTCCTCTGTCAGAAACGATATTCTCCGGAATACCATGCAAACGGACCACATTTTGAAAAAACAGAGGAACCAACTCGGAAGAAGAAGGCAACTTAGGCAGGGGAACCAAATGGACCATCTTAGAGAAACGGTCACACACCACCCGGATGACAGACATCTTCTGAGAAACAGGAAGATCCGAAATAAAATCCATCGAGATGTGCGTCCAGGGCCTCTTCGGGATAGGCAAGGGCAACAACAATCCACTAGCCCGAGAACAACAAGGCTTGGCCCGAGCACAAACGTCACAAGACTGCACAAAGCCTCGCACATCTCGAGACAGGGAAGGCCACCAGAAGGACCTTGCCACCAAATCCCTGGTACCAAAGATTCCAGGATGACCTGTCAACGCAGAAGAATGAACCTCAGAAATGACTTTACTGGTCCAATCATCAGGAACAAACAGTCTACCAGGTGGGCAACGATCAGGTCTATCCGCCTGAAACTCCTGCAAGGCCCGCCGCAGGTCTGGAGAAACGGCAGACAATATCACTCCATCCTTAAGGATACCTGTAGGTTCAGAGTTACCAGGGGAGTCAGGCTCAAAACTCCTAGAAAGGGCATCCGCCTTAACATTCTTAGAACCCGGCAGGTAGGACACCACAAAATTAAACCGAGAGAAAAACAACGACCAGCGCGCCTGTCTAGGATTCAGGCGTCTGGCGGACTCAAGATAAATTAGATTTTTGTGGTCAGTCAATACCACCACCTGATGTCTAGCCCCCTCAAGCCAATGACGCCACTCCTCAAAAGCCCACTTCATGGCCAAAAGCTCCCGATTCCCAACATCATAATTCCGCTCGGCGGGCGAAAATTTACGCGAGAAAAAGGCACAAGGTCTCATCACGGAACAATCGGAACTTCTCTGCGACAAAACTGCCCCAGCTCCGATTTCAGAAGCGTCGACCTCAACCTGAAAAGGAAGAGCAACATCAGGCTGACGCAACACAGGGGCGGAAGAAAAGCGGCGCTTAAGCTCCCGAAAGGCCTCCACAGCAGCAGGGGACCAATCAGCAACATCAGCACCCTTCTTAGTCAAATCAGTCAATGGTTTAACAACATCAGAAAAACCAGCAATAAATCGACGATAAAAGTTAGCAAAGCCCAAAAATTTCTGAAGACTCTTAAGAGAAGAGGGTTGCGTCCAATCACAAATAGCCTGAACCTTGACAGGATCCATCTCGATGGAAGAGGGGGAAAAAATATATCCCAAAAAGGAAATCTTTTGAACCCCAAAAACGCACTTAGAACCCTTCACACACAAGGAATTAGACCGCAAAACCTGAAAAACCCTCCTGACCTGCTGGACATGAGAGTCCCAGTCATCCGAAAAAATCAAAATATCATCCAGATACACAATCATAAATTTATCCAAATAATCACGGAAAATGTCATGCATAAAGGACTGAAAGACTGAAGGGGCATTTGAAAGACCAAAAGGCATCACCAAATACTCAAAGTGGCCCTCGGGCGTATTAAATGCGGTCTTCCACTCATCCCCCTGCTTAATTCGCACCAAATTATACGCCCCACGGAGATCTATCTTAGAGAACCACTTGGCCCCCTTTATGCGAGCAAACAAATCAGTCAGCAGTGGCAACGGATATTGATATTTAACCGTGATTTTATTCAAAAGCCGATAATCAATACACGGTCTCAAAGAGCCATCTTTCTTAGCCACAAAGAAAAAACCGGCTCCTAAGGGAGATGACGAAGGACGAATATGTCCCTTTTCCAAGGACTCCTTTATATATTCTCGCATAGCAGCATGTTCAGGCACAGACAGATTAAATAAACGACCCTTAGGGTATTTACTACCCGGAATCAAATCTATGGCACAATCGCACTCCCGGTGCGGAGGTAATGAACCAAGCTTAGGTTCTTCAAAAACGTCACGAAATTCAGTCAAGAATTCAGGAATCTCAGAGGGAATAGATGATGAAATGGAAACCACAGGTACGTCCCCATGCGTCCCCTTACATCCCCAGCTTAACACAGACATAGCTTTCCAGTCAAGGACTGGGTTATGAGATTGCAGCCATGGCAATCCAAGCACCAACACATCATGTAGGTTATACAGCACAAGAAAGCGAATAATCTCCTGATGATCCGGATTAATCCGCATAGTTACTTGTGTCCAGTATTGTGGTTTATTACTAGCCAATGGGGTGGAGTCAATCCCCTTCAGGGGTATAGGAGTTTCAAGAGGCTCCAAATCATACCCACAGCGTTTGGCAAAGGACCAATCCATAAGACTCAAAGCGGCGCCAGAGTCGACATAGGCATCCGCGGTAATAGATGATAAAGGACAAATCAGGGTCACAGATAGAATAAACTTAGACTGTAAAGTGCCAATTGAAACAGACTTATCAAGCTTCTTAGTACGCTTAGAGCATGCTGATATAACATGAGTTGAATCACCGCAATAGAAGCACAACCCATTTTTTCGTCTTAAATTCTGCCGTTCACTTCTGGACAGAATTCTATCACATTGCATATTCTCTGGCGTCTTCTCAGTAGACACCGCCAAATGGTGCACAGGTTTGCGCTCCCGCAGACGCCTATCGATCTGGATAGCCATTGTCATGGACTCATTCAGACCCGCAGGCACAGGGAACCCCACCATAACATCCTTAATGGCATCAGAGAGACCCTCTCTGAAATTCGCCGCCAGGGCGCACTCATTCCACTGAGTAAGCACAGCCCATTTACGGAATTTCTTGGCAGTATATTTCAGCTTCGTCTTGCCCCTGAGATAGGGACATCAAGGCCTTTTCCGCCTGAAGCTCTAACTGAGGTTCCTCATAAAGCAACCCCAAGGCCAGAAAAAACGCATCCACATTGAGCAACGCAGGATCCCCTGGAGCCAATGCAAAAGCCCAATCCTGAGGGTCGCCCCGGAGCAAGGAAATCACAATCCTGACCTGCTGAGCAGGATCTCCAGCAGAGCGAGATTTCAGGGACAAAAACAACTTGCAATTATTTTTAAAATTTTGAAAGCAAGATCTATTCCCCGAGAAAAATTCAGGCAAAGGAATTCTAGGTTCAGATATAGGAACATGAACAACAAAATCTTGTAAATTTTGAACTTTCGTGGTGAGATTATTCAAACCTGCAGCTAAACTCTGAATATCCATTTTAAACAGGTGAACACAAAGCCATTCCAGGATTAGAAGGAGAGAGAGAGAGAAAGGCTGCAATATAGGCAGACTTGCAAGAGATTCAATTACAAGCACACTCAGAACTGAAGGGAAGGGAAAAAAAAAAAAAAAAAATCTTCAGCAGACTTCTCTTTTCTCTCCTTTCTCTGTCAATTAATTTAACCCTTTCCGGCCGGTCAAACTGTTATGGTTCTCAATGGCAAGAGAACATAGCCCAGCAAACATAAGTACTAGCTCTTGGAAGGATGGAAACTAAACTGACCATGAACTAAACCTGCCGCACAACTAACAGTAGCCGGGTAGCGTTGCCTACGTTTTTTATCCCTAGACGCCCAGCGCCGGCCGAAGGACTAACTAATCCTGGCAGAGGAAAATATAGTCCTGGCTCACCTCTAGAGAAATTTCCCCGATAGGCAGACAGAGGCCCCCACATATATTGGCGGTGATTTTAGATGAAATGACAAACGTAGTATGAAAATAGGTTTAGCAAAATTGAGGTCCGCTTACTAGATAGCAGGAAGACAGAAAGGACACTTTCATGGTCAGCTGAAAACCCTATCAAAATACCATCCTGAAATTACTTTAAGACTCTAGTATTAACTCATAACATCAGAGTGGCAATTTCAGATCACAAGAGCTTTCCAGACACAGAAACGAAACTACAGCTGTGAACTGGAACAAAATGCAAAAACAAACGAGGACTAAAGTCCAACTTAGCTGGGAGTTGTCTAGCAGCAGGAACATGCACAGAAAGGCTTCTGATTACAATGTTGACCGGCATGGAAGTGACAGAGGAGCAAGGTTAAATAGCGACTCCCACATCCTGATGGAAACAGGTGAACAGAGGGGATGATGCACACCAGTTCAATTCCACCAGTGGCCACCGGGGGAGCCCAAAATCCAATTTCACAACAGGGAAGATTGTGTGGGATTTGGTGCACCCACTGCTGGATAAAGGTTATCACCTCTATACCGATAATTTTTATACCAGCATCCCACTCTACAAATCCCTCTCTGTGCGAGGTACCGCAGCCTGCGGTACTGTCCGCAAAAATCAGAGAGGCCTCCCAAAGACGCTACTTGGGCAGATGCTCAGAAAAGGTGAGAGCAAAGCCCAATGTAGCGACCACCTGCTGGTGGTCAAGTACAAGGACAAGAGGGATGTCCTTCTCTTGACCACCATACACGGTGATGGCAGCACCCTCAGCACTGTACGGGGTACCTCTACACAGGTCTTAAAACCGGACTGTGTACTGGGGTACAACAACAGCATGGGGGGCGTTGATCTCTCTGATCAACTCCTCCAACCGTACAGTGCTTTAAGAAAGGCCAAGGTGTGGTACAAAAAGCTGGCCGTGCACATTGTACAAATGGCAATGCTGAACGCTTTCCTGCTGTCACGATGTGCACGCCAGACCGATACATCGTACCTTCATTTCCAGGAGGTAGTGGTTAAGGCCCTGATATTTGGCACTCCGGAAGGAGAGGACCCCAGTACTTCTGGAACTGAAGGTGCTCGTATCGTACCAGGCCAGCATTTTCCGGGGGTGGTCCCGCCAACTGGCAGAAAAGGTAAGCCGCAAAAAAGGTGCCGAGTGTGTTACAAAAGGGGAATACGCAAGGACACCATTTATCAATGCGACACCTGCCCCGAAAAACCTGGCCTGTGTATGAAGGATTGCTTCAAATTGTACCACACCTCCATGCACTATTAATTTACTTCACAGGAAACCGTACATTAGTTCCAAAAAGGGGGCACATCTAGATAAGTTCCTTGGGGGTCTAGGTTCCAAAATGATGTCACTTGTGGGTTTTTTTTACTGTTTAGGCACAACGTGTGCCTAAACAGTTTTTTCCCACATATGGCGTACCAGCGTAATCAGGACAATTTGGACAACAATTTCTCCTGTTAGGCTAGGGTCACATTGCGTTATGTGACCGCGTTTAATGGACTACGTTACACCGCGGCATAACGCGGTGTTAACGTAGTCCGTTAACGCCGCCATAGCCTGTAATGGTGAGCGCGTCGCTAGCGCCCGCCCACATTGGGCGTGCGCTAGCGATGTCGCGTCATTTGAGTGACGGACCTCGGACGCTGCTTGCAGCGTCCGCGGCGCGCCCGAGGTCCGTTCCTCGCTAGTGCAGATCGGGGATCTGCGCTAGCGGGGACACCGAACGCGGACCCTAGGGAAGCATTGCGTTAGCGCAACCCGCTAGCGCTATGTGCTTAACGGATTGCCCTAACACAATGTGACCCTAGCCTTACCCTTGGGAAAATTAAAAATTGGGGACTAAAAGATCATTTTTGTGGGAAAAAATAGGATTTTTTATTTTCATGCCTGGGCATTATAAACTTTAGTGAAGCACTTGGGGGTTCAAAATTCTCACCACACACCTAGATAAGTTCCTTAGGGGGTCCAGTTTCCAAAATGGGGTCACTTGTGGTGGGTTTCTACTGTTTAGGCACATCAGGGGCTCTGCAAACGGAACATGATGCCTGCAGAACATTCCATCAAAGACTGCATTCCAAAACGTCACTACTTCCCTTTCGAGCCCCAACGTATGCCCAAACATTAGTTTTCTTCCACATGTGGGGTACCAGCATACTCAGGACGAACTGGACAACAGCTTTTGGGGTCCAATTTCTCCTGTTACCCTTGGGAAAATAAAAAATTGGGGACTAAACCATCATGTTTGTGGAAAAAATAGGTTGTTTTTTTTTCACGCCCGGGCGTTATAAACTTCTGTGAAGCACTTGGGGGATAAAAGTGCTCATCACACATCTAGATAAGTTCCTTAGGGGGTCTAGTTTCCAAAATGGGGTCACTTGTGGGGGGTTTCCACTGTTTGGGCACATCAAGGGCTCACCAAACGCGACATGGCATCCAATCTCAATTCCAGCTAATTTTAGCTTGGAAAAGTCAAATGGCGCTCCTTCCCTTCTGAGCCCTGCCGTGTGCCCAAACAGTGGTCCCCCCCACATATGGGGTATCGGCGTAATCAGCACAAAGTGGACTACAACTTTTGTGGTCCAATTTCTCCTGTTACCCTTGTGAAAATAAAAAATTGGGGACTAAACGATCATGTTTGTGGAAAAAATAGGATTTTTTTTTCTTTACGCCCGGGCGTTAGAAACTTCTGTGAAGCACTTGGGGGATAAAAGTGCTCATCACACATCTAGATAAGTTCCTTAGGGGGTCTAGTTTCCAAAATGGGGTCACTTGTGGGGGGTTTCCACTGTTTAGGCACATCAGGGGCTCACCAAATGCGACATGGCATCCAATCTCAATTCCAGCTAATTTTAGCTTGGAAAAGTCAAATGGCGCTCCTTCCCTTCTGAGCCCTGCCGTGTGCCCAAACAGTGGTCCCCCCCCATATATGGGGTATCGGCGTAATCAGGACAAATTGGACTACAACTTTTGTGGTCCAATTTCTCCTGTTACCCTTGTGAAAATAAAAAATTGGGGACTAAATGATCATGTTTGTGGAAAAAATAGGATTTTTTTTTTTCACGCCCGGGCATTATAAACTTCTGTGAAGCACTTGGGGGATAAAAGTGCTCATCACACATCTAGATAAGTTCCTTAGGGGGTCTAGTTTCCAAAATGGGGTCACTTGTGGGGGGTTTCCACTGTTTAGGCACATCAGGGGCTCACCAAATGCGACATGGCATCCAATCTCAATTCCAGCTAATTTTAGCTTGGAAAAGTCAAATGGCGCTCCTTCCCTTCTGAGCCCTGCCGTGTGCCCAAACAGTGGTCCCCCCCCCATATATGGGGTATCGGCGTAATCAGGACAAATTGGACTACAACTTTTGTGGTCCAATTTCTCCTGTTACCCTTGTGAAAATAAAAAATTGGGGACTAAATGATCATGTTTGTGGAAAAAATAGGATTTTTTTTTTTTCACGCCCGGGCATTATAAACTTCTGTGAAGCACTTGGGGGATAAAAGTGCTCATCACACATCTAGATAAGTTCCTTAGGGGGTCTAGTTTCCAAAATGGGGTCACTTGTGAGGGGTTTCCACTGTTTAGGCACATCAGGGGCTCACCAAATGCGACATGGCATCCAATCTCAATTCCAGCTAATTTTAGCTTGGAAAAGTCAAATGGCGCTCCTTCTCTTCTGAGCCCTGCCGTGTGCCCAAACAGTGGTCTCCCCCCATATATGGGGTATTGGCGTAATCAGGACAAATTGGACTACAACTTTTGTGGTCCAATTTCTCCTGTTACCCTTGTGAAAATAAAAAATTGGGGACTAAACGATCATGTTTGTGGAAAAAATAGGATTTTTTTTTTTCACGCCCGGGCGTTATAAACTTCTGTGAAGCACTTGGGGGATAAAAGTGCTCATCACACATCTAGATAAGTTCCTTAGGGGGTCTAGTTTCCAAAATGGGGTCACTTGTGGGGGGTTTCCACTGTTTAGGCACATCAAGGGCTCACCAAACGCGACATGGCATCCAATCTCAATTCCAGCTAATTTTAGCTTGGAAAAGTCAAATGGCGCTCCTTCCCTTCTGAGCCCTGCCGTGTGCCCAAACAGTGGTCCCCCCCCACATATGGGGTATCGGCGTAATCAGGACAAATTGGACTACAACTTTTGTGGTCCAATTTCTCCTGTTACCCTTGTGAAAATAAAAAATTGGGGACTAAACGATCATGTTTGTGGAAAAAATAGGATTTTTTTTTTCACGCCCGGGCATTATAAACTTCTGTGAAGCACTTGGGGGATAAAAGTGCTCATCACACATCTAGATAAGTTCCTTAGGGGGTCTAGTTTCCAAAATGGGGTCACTTGTGGGGGGTTTCCACTGTTTAGGCACATCAGGGGCTCACCAAATGCGACATGGCATCCAATCTCAATTCCAGCTAATTTTAGCTTGGAAAAGTCAAATGGCGCTCCTTCCCTTCTGAGCCCTGCCGTGTGCCCAAACAGTGGTCCCCCCCCCATATATGGGGTATCGGCGTAATCAGGACAAATTGGACTACAACTTTTGTGGTCCAATTTCTCCTGTTACCCTTGTGAAAATAAAAAATTGGGGACTAAACGATCATGTTTGTGGAAAAAATAGGATTTTTTTTTCACGCTCGGGCGCTATAAACTTCTGTGAAGCACTTGGGGGATAAAAGTGCTCATCACACATCTAGATAAGTTCCTTAGGGGGTCTAGTTTCCAAAATGGGGTCACTTGTGGGGGGTTTCCACTGTTTAGGCACATCAGGGGCTTACCAAACGCGACATGGCGTCCGATCTCAATTCCAGCCAAATTTAGCTTGAAAAAGTGAAATGGCGCTCCTTTCCTTCCGAGCCCTGCCGTGCGCCCAAATAGTGGTTCCCCCCACATTCGGGGTATCAGTGGACTCAGGACAAATTGGACAACAACTTTTGAGGTCCATTTTCTCATTTTACCCCTGGGAAAATAAAAAAATTGTTGCTGAAATGTCATTTTTGTGACTAAAAAGTAAAATGTTCATTTTTTCCTTCCACGGTGCTTCTGCTCCTGTGAAACACCTGAAGGGTTAATAAACTTCTTGAATGTGGGTTTGAGTACCTTCAGGGGTGCAGTTTTTAGAATGGTGTCACTTTTGGGTTTTTTCTACTATATAGACCCCTCAAAGTGACTTCAAATGTGAGGTGGTCCCTAAAAAAATGGTTTTGTAAATTTTCTTGTAAAAATGAGAAATCACTGGTTAACTTTTAACCCTTATAACTCTCTAACAAAAAAAAAAAATTGGTTCCAAAATTGTGCTGATGTAAAGTAAACATGTGGGAAATGTTATTTATTAACTATTTTGTGTCACATAACTCTCTGGTTTAACAGAATAAAAATTCAAAGTTAGAAAATTGCGAAATTTTCCAAATTTTCTCCAAATTTCCATTATTTTCAAAAATAAACGCAGGTAATATCAAAGAAATTTTACTACTATCATGAAGTACAATATGTCACGAGAAAACAATGTCAGAATCACCGGGATCCGTTGAAGCGTTCCAGAGTTATAACCTCATAAAGGGACAGTGGTCAGAATTGTAAAAATTGGTCCGGTCATTAACGTGCAAACCACCCTTGGGGGTAAAGGGGTTAAAGGGCCACTGTCACCCCCTCCAGCCGTTATAAACTAAAAGAGCCACCTTGTGCAGCAGTAATGCTGCATTCTAACAAGGTGGCTCTTTTAGTTTTTGATTCAATTAATCCCTCAATAAAGCGTTTTAAAGTTTGCCACAAATACCTGACTTTGTACCTGGAGGCGGTCCGAAGCCTCCTCTATGAATCTCCCAAGTGCCATTACTCTTCTCTTCAGGGGCGATGGTCGCCGCCCCCTGCGCGCTGTTTCTTCTTAAATCCGGCGCCTGCGCTGTGCGTGCCTGCCTGGGGCAGGCGCAGTCTTCATTGTCAATCACAGCTCAGATGCAGGTTGCCGCAATATACACTAATCCTCACCAGCGTTTGTAATGAGGCAGCCGCAAATCACAATGCTAGAAGGCGGGGGAGCAGGGGGAGCGTCAGAGATGGGGGAGTGCCTGAACAGCGCAGTGCGCATACCCAGGAATGCCAGCCCCGCACTGTGCATAATGAATAACACAGTGCGGGGCGGGGATTCAGCAACAGGGTGGCCGCACTGCCCGCACAGGTGCAGTCAGGCACCCTGCATCTGAGCTGTGACTGACAATGAAGACTGCGCCTGCCCCAGACAGGCACGCACAGCGCAGGCGCCGGATTTAAGAAGAAACAGCGCGCAGGGGGCGGTGACCATCGCCCCTGAAGAGAAGAGTGACGGCAGTTGGAAGATTCATAGAGGAGGCTTCGGACCGCCTCCAGGTACAAAGTCAGGTATTTGTGGCAAACTTTAAAACGCTTTATTGAGGGATTAACTGAATCAAATACTAAAAGAGCCACCTTGTTACAATGCAGCATTACTGCTGCACAAGGTGGCTCTTTTAGTTTATAACGGCTGGAGGGGGTGACAGTGGCCCTTTAAAGTAATGATGGCCACTCGTTTTTCTTTACTTAGAATTTGTATTATGGCCAGAAAAAAGCAGCTAACAGTCTATTCAGTAGGACTATTAGCTGTATATCCACCAGACTTCTGCACAACACAACTGATGGTCCCAACCCCATTTATAAGGCAAGAAATCCCACTTATTAAACCTGACAGGGCACACCTGTGAAGTGAAAATCATTCCCGGTAACTACCTCTTGAGAATGCCAAGAGTGTGCAAAGCAGTCATCAAAGCAAAAGGTGGCTACTTTGAAGAACCTAGAATATAAGACATATTTTCAGTTGTTTCACACTTTTTTGTTAAGTATATAATTCCACATGTGTTAATTCATAGTTGTGATGCCTTCAGTGTGAATGTACAATTTTCATAGTCATGAAAATACAGAAAAATCTTTAAGTGAGGTGTGTCCAAACTTTTGGTCTGTACTGTATCTCTTTAGATTTTATATACACCTATACTGTGTGTATATGTCTATTCTATTGTAACCTGTCAGTGTGATTTTACTGTACACTGCACCTGAATTGTCGGCCTTTCAAAGGACACCGTTGCGTATTTCTCGCAAGTCACACTGATGGCCCGTGTGGTGCGAGTTTTTCTTGCACAAATAGACTTTCATTGGCGAGTCTCGGCTGATATACGGTGCAAATCACAGCATACTGTAATGTCACTCGCACATATAATACGGCCGTGAAAAAAAAAAAAAAAGTGATGGCAGCTGCCCAATAGATTAACATTGGTCCGAGTGCTATGCGATTTTTATTTTTCCTCGTCTGTATTCCTCTCTAGTGTGACTCCGGCCTTAAAGGGAAAATCATTCAAAATTTATATTTTTTAAAATTTGTAAAATCTCTGATTTTTTACAAAATAAAGCAAAACATATTAACCCAAGTTTACCATTATCATAAAGTCTAATATGTCACGAAAAAAAATAATCTCAAAATCAATGGGATGGTGAAACATTCCAGAGTTATTACTATATAAAGTGACACTGGTCAGATTTTAAAAAATTCGACCCGCCACTAAGGGGCTAAGAGCTTCTCCAAGTGAACATTGTTTCAAAAGTGGTTTACCTGTCTAAGGCTTGTTTCACACCAGCGTTCGGCAGCCTTCTTCCTCCGTTAAGCCCCGCCCACTGCTGCACCTCTTCCTTCAGCTCCGCCTACGTCTGCATGCGTCCCCTATCTTTAACATTGGGTACGCAGGCATGCGTCGTTTTGACGATGCGCTGAAGTGCGTCAAACGCAACATGTTGCATTTTGTTGCGGTCGGGGCAGCGTTAAAACAATGCATGCGGAGGCATCCGCTTGGCCTGCGTACCCAATGATAAAGATAGGGTATGCAGGACGCATGCAGACGTAGGCAGAACTGAAGGTAGAGGTGTGGCAGTGAGCGGGGCTTAACGGAGGAAGAAGGCTGCCATCTGCTAGTGTGAAACCAGCCTAAGGCTGTTATTACAGCACCTTACATGTGTTACACAGATACATAATGGGCTTGTCCTGCCCTATGCATGAAATGAAAGGCTAAAATACAATGTAGAGACTTAATCAGAGCAATGTTTTATTTACATTCAGAACTGGTTTAAGAGGAACAAATTACCATTTCCCGCAGAAATCTCAGACTTTTACTTATAGAAATACTGGATAAATATAATTTTAACATTAGCTACAGAAACATTTCTAATTTTATAAAACTGCATTTATTTTGCATAACTTTATGCCTTTGCTTGTTTCATTTTATACATTTCTAAAGTATTGTAAAACTGTAATATGCTGTTGGTGGGTTCATGGATGCCAGGAGGGGGCTGGCCTAAAGGAAGGTCTCATCTTTTCCTGGCGGGTCGGAGAGTTGTCCCTTCGTTTTTTTTGGACAGAACATTTCCAAAACCACCAAAATTGAAGAGCAGATCTCTTGGGAGGCAGACTTTAGTCCTCTGTTGCAGAAGCGAAGTACTCTTAAACTGATAGGCGCAGAGTAGGACGCACTAGAAAGTTGGCGTGCATGATTGTTCAGGGCACTGGCGGTGTGGACCGGCCACCAAAGAAGGCCTAGACCGAAGCCTGGATATTTTAAAAGCAGGGTCACAGGAGCCTCTGGAAAAAGTGGAGGCTGCATGAATAGGAAGGTTTCCCCAGGAGACATCTATATTGCTCAGGGGCAAACTAGGATATATTTGTTCTGTCCTTTCTATTTTTTTTTTTTTTTAAAGTAGCCCCCTCACTGCCTGGTAGGATATACCTGTCCTGAAGATCACAAATCCTTCTTCGCAGACCGATGATGAAGATGGGCATGGAATAACCTGGACGCAGACTTTTCTGTGGCTGGCACATAACGGATTCGTCTTCCCTCCCTACTCTATCTGGCTCTGGGGAGGGGGGCGAGAGGGTAGGGGGATTTGTGGAATGGACCGTCCTCTGGGGAACCCCAAACACTCTTGATGCGTTAGGGCCTTGCCTCGTAGACCACAGATGATACGTAGTGACAATTAGAGGTGGGAGATTAGAGTGACAATTCCACGGTCGCCCTCAAAAGCCGTATCTGGGAAAAAAAAATTAAAATGAAAAAGGAAAATCGTTAATAAAAAAAACCCCAAAACCTAAGGCATAAACTGGGCTGGGCGGTCCAGACCCATGTCTGCCTCCTACTGACATTAAGCTAAAACGGATTAGCTTCGTGCCAGTTGGTGGTGTACCCTCCTCTACAGGGAAATACCTAAAACATTTTTTTTGCATAGCATAAGCAGCATACACCCATGTTTTTTTTGTGTACCCCAATGAAGCATTAGCCCCCCCACATCAACCAGAGGGCCTCACAGCATAACCTCGCTCCCCCAGTCAGAAACCTCCACCTCACAGGATAAATCCAAAGCCCACCAGACATTCCCTCCCCCCAAGCGTAAATCCAAATATGGCCCCCTCCCCCAAGCGTAAATCCAAATATGACGCCCCCCCATCGGACGTCCAAACCCCCATCGAAAATCCAACCCCCATCGAATGTCCAACCCCCACAAACCCCCATCGGACTCGGACCCCCATCGGATGTGGACCACCCCAGCACAAACCCCCATCAGAAGTGGACCCCCCTCACCCAGCACAAACCCCCAGATGCGGACCCCCTCACCAAGCACAAACCCCCAGATGCGGACCCCCCACCCAGCACAAACCCCAGATGCAGACCCCCCACAAACCCCATCAGTTGCGGACCTCCACACAGCACACACCCCCTTCGGATGTCCAACCCCCACAAACCCCCATCGGACGTCCAACCCCCATCGGACGTCCAACCCCCATCGGACGTCCAACCCCCCCACCCAGCACACACCCCCTTCAGCCCCCCAAACCCAACCCATAAGCAGGTCACCCCCCAATAAAAGGGATCCCCCAGTAAGCAGCAGGTCACCCCCCAATAAAAGGGTTCCATCTGTAAGCAGCAGGTCGTCCCCAAATCCCACCACAGGATCCCCCCCAATAGCCAGCAGTAGGTCGCCTCCCCACATTCCACGACAAGCAGGTCGCCTCCCCACATTCCACGACAAGCAGGTCGCCTCCCCACATTCCACGACAAGCAGGTCGCCTCCCCACATTCCACGACAAGCAGGTCGCCTCCCCACATTCCACGACAAGCAGGTCGCCTCCCCACATTCCACGACAAGCAGGTCGCCTCCCTCCAATAGACAGCAGGTCACGCCCTCCCAAAACCCGACCACAAGCATGTCGCCCTCAAACCCCACCACAGGGGTCACCCCAATAGCCAGCAGCAGGTCGCCCCCACTAAAAGGGGTCCACCCCGTAAGCAGCACGTCACCTCCAAACCCCACCATGGGGGTCCCCCACAATAGCCAGCAGGTCACCCCCAAACCCCACCACAGGGGCCCATCAATAGCCATCAGCAGGTCACCCCTCCCCAAGCAGGTCGCCCCCACTAAAAGGGGTCCCGCCACAAGCAGGTCGCCTCCCCAAACATAAGCAGGTCACCCCCAAATCACACCACAGGAGTCCCACCATAGGGGTCACCCCAATAGCCAGCAGCAGGTCTCCCAACCCAAACACCCCATAAGCAGCAGGTCACCCCCAAATCCCACCACAGGGGTCCCCCCAATTGCCAGCAGCAGGTCACCCCCCCACAAGCAGGTTGTCGCCCACTAAAATTGGTCACCCCCAATAGCATGCAGCAGGTCACCCCCCTACAAGCAGGTCAGGGGTCCCCCAATAGCCTGCAGCAGGTCACCCCACACACAAGCAGGTCGCCTACCACAGGGGTCCACCACAACAGCCAGCAGCAGTCCCCCCCCCCACAAAATCCCACAATAGCCAGCAGCAGCAGGTCCCCCCAAAATCCCACCACATGGGTCTCCCACAAAAGCCAGCAGCAGGCCCCCCAAAATCCCACCACAGCGGTCCCCCACAATAGCCAGCATCAGGTGCTCCCCCAAATCCCACCAAAGGGGTCCCCCACAACAGCCAGTAGCAGCCCCCACCAAAATTCCACCACAGGGGTTCCCCCCAAAATCCCACCACAGGGGTCCCCCACAATAGCCAGCAGCAGCACTCCCCAAAATCCCACCACAGGGGTCCCCCACAATAGCCAGCAGCAGCACCCCCCAAAATCCCACCACATGGGTCCCCCACAATAATCTGCAACAGGTCACCCCCCACACAGCAAGTAGGTCGACTACCACAGGGCCTCCCCCAATAGCGATCAGCAAGTAGCATGTTTTCACCCTGACACCACTAACCTCCATGCACCATGGCGTCCACAAGCTATCATGCTGCTTTCCTTTGCCGCCGCCTTGGTAAAAAGAGAATAAATACGCCCATGATGTGAACTTAGAACACGCCCCCTCCCGATAGGACACGCCTCTGCAAATGACATCACACCTGGAAGGAGCCCATACACTCTAGCATTTACCCTGCGTTTTGTGCTGAGGCTGCTGGAGATGAGACGCGGGAAATGAGATGTTACACCATGGAGCCATGTGAGGAGAGGATTGAGGGGCTGCAGCATGGAGCCTTGTACAAGGGAATGAGGATGCAGGAAAGTGTGAGGCTCTGAGGTTGTAATTTGGTGTGAGGGGGCATGGGGTATGTAGAGGGGCATCCAGGGGGTTGTGTGGCTGGTATGAGGGGACATGGGGTATGTAGAGGGGCATCCAGGGGGCTGTGTGGCTGGTGTGAGGGGGCATGGGGTATGTAGAGGGACATTCAGGGTGTTAGTGTGAGGAGGCAGGTAGAGGGGCATCCAGGGGGCTGGTGTGAGGGGGCATGTAAAGGTGCATCCAGGGGGCTGGTGTGAAGGGGCATGGGGTATGTAGAGAGGCATCCAGGGGGCTGATGTGAGGGGGGATATGTAGAGGGGGCATCCAGGGTGTTTTGTGGATGGTCTGAGGGGGCATGGGGTATGTAGAGGGGCATCCAGGGGTCTGGTGTGAGGGGGATATGTAGAAGGGGCATCCAGGGTGCTTTGTGGATGGTCTGAGGGGGCATGGGGGTATGTAGAGGGGCATACAGGGGTCTGGTGTGAGGGGGGATATGTAGAAGGGGCATCCAGGGTGCTTTGTGGATGGTCTGAGGGGGCATGGGGTATGTAGAGGGGCATCCAGGGGGCCTTGTGGTTGTGAGGGGGCATGGGGTATGTAGAGGGTCATCCAGGGGGCTGGTGTGAGGGGAGGGTATGGGTTATGTAGAGGGAGTATCCTTTGGGCTTGTGTGAGGGGGTATGTGGAGGGTCATCCAGGGGACTGGTGTGAGGAGGTATGGGGTATGCTCATCTACATACCCTATGCCCCCTCACACCAGCCCCCTGGAGGGCAGCACGGTGGCGCAGTGGATAGCACAGCAGCCTTGCAGCGCTGGAGTCCTGTGTTCAAACCCCACCAAGGACAACATCTGCAAAGAGTTTGTATGTTCTCCCCATGTTTGCGTGGGTTTCCTCCGGGTTCTCCGGTTTCCTCCCACATTCCAAAGACATACTGATGGTAATTTAGATTGTGAGCCCCATTGAGGACAGCGATGATAATGTGTGCAAACTGTAAATCGCTGTGGAATATGTTAGCGCTATATAAAAATAAAGATTATTATTATCCAGGGGGCTGTGTGGCTGGTGTAAGGGGGCATGGGGTATGTAGAGGGGCATCCAGGGGACTGGTGTGAGTAGGTATGCTACCATTATGTATGCTAATCTACATACCCTATGCCCCCTCACACCAGCCCCCTGGATGCTCCTCTACATACCCTATGGCCCCTCACACCAGCCCCCTGGGTGCCCCTCTGCATACCCCATTCCCCCTCACACCAGGCGCATTTTGTTGCGGTCAGGGCAGCGTTAAAACAACGCATGCGGAGGCATCCGCTTGGCCTGCGTACCCAATGATAAAGATAGGGTATGCAGGACGCATGCAGATGTAGGCAGAACTGAAGGTAGAGGTGTGGCAGTGAGCGGGGCTTAACGGAGGAAGGCTGCCATCCGCAGCCCTGCCGAATGCTAGTGTGAAACCAGCCTAAGGCTGTTATTACAGCACCTTACATGTGTTACACAGATACATCATGGGCTTGTCCTGCCCTATGCATGAAATGAAAGGCTAAAATACAATGTAGAGACTTAATCAGAGCAATGTTTTATTTACATTCAGAACTGGTTTAAGAGGAACAAATTACCATTTCCCGCAGAAATCTCAGACTTTTACTTATAGAAATACTGGATAAATATAATTTTAACATTAGCTACAGAAACATTTCTAATTTTATAAAACTGCATTTATTTTGCATAACTTTATGCCTTTGCTTGTTTCATTTTATACATTTCTAAAGTATTGTAAAACTGTAATATGCTGTTGGTGGGTTCATGGATGCCAGGAGGGGGCTGGCCTAAAGGAAGGTCTCGTCTTTTCCTGGTGGGTCGGAGAGTTGTCCCTTCGTTTTTTTTGGACAGAACATTTCCAAAACCACCAAAATTGAAGAGCAGATCTCTTGGGAGGCAGACTTTAGTCCTCTGTTGCAGAAGCAAAGTACTCTTAAACTGATAGGCGCAGAGTAGGACGCACTAGAAGTTGGCGTGCATGATTGTTCAGGGCACTGGCGGTGTGGACCGGCCACCAGAGAAGGCCTAGACCGAAGCCTGGATATTTTAAAAGCAGGGTCACAGGAGCCTCTGGAAAAAGTGGAGGCTGCATGAATAGGAAGGTTTCCCCAGGAGACATCCATATTGCTCAGGGGCAAACTAGGACATATTTGTCCTGTCCTTTCTATTTTATTTTTTTTTTTAATTTTTATTTTTTAAAGTAGCCCCCTCACTGCCTGGTAGGATATACCTGTCCTGAAGATCACAAATCCTTCTTCGCAGACCGATGATGAAGATGGGCATGGAATAACCTGGACGCAGACTTTTCGGTGGCTGGCACATAACGGATTTGTCTTCCCTCCCTACTCTATCTGGCTCTGGGGAGGGGGGCGAGAGGGTAGGGGGATTTGTGGCATGGACCGTCCTCTGGGGAACCCCAAACACTCTTGATGCGTTAGGGCCTTGCCTCGTAGACCACAGATGATACGTAGTGACAATTAGAGGTGGGAGATTAGAGTGACAATTCCACGGTCGCCCTCAAAAGCCGTATCTGGGGAAAAAAAAATTTAAATGAAAAAGGAAAATCGTTAATAAAAAACCCCCAAAACCTAAGGCATAAACTGGGCTGGGCGGTCCAGACCCATGTCTGCCTCCTACTGACATTAAGCTAAAACGGATTAGCTTCGTGCCAGTTGGTGGTGTACCCTCCTCTACAGGGAAATACCTAAAACATTTTTTTTTTTGCATAGCATAAGCAGCATACACCCATGTTTTTTTTGTGTACCCCAATGAAGCATTAGCCCCCCCACATCAACCAGAGGGCCACAGCATAACCTCGCTCCCCCAGTCAGAAACCTCCACCTCACAGGATAAATCCAAAGCCCACCAGACATTCCCTCCCCCCAAGCGTAAATCCAAATATGGCCCCCTCCCCCCAAGCATAAATCCAAATATGACGCCCCCCATCGGACGTCCAACCCCCACAAACCCCCATCGAAAATCCAACCCCCATCGAATGTCCAACCCCCACAAACCCCCCTTCGGACGCGGACCCCCACAAACCCCCATCGGACTCGGACCCCAACAAACCCCCATCGGATGTGGACCACCCCACCCAGCAAACCCCCCACCCCAGCACAAACCCCCATCAGAAGTGGACCCCCCTCACCCAGCACAAACCCCCAGATGCGGACCCCCTCACCAAGCACAAACCCCCAGATGCGGACCCCCCACCCAGCACAAACCCCCAGATGCAGACCCCCCCACAAACCTCATCAGATGCGGACCCCCACCCAGCACACACCCCCTTCGGATGTCCAACCCCCACAAACCCCCATCGGACGTCCAACCCCCATCGGACGTCCAACCCCCATCGGACATCCAACCCCCCCACCCAGCACACACCCCCTTCAGCCCCCCCAAACCCAACCCATAAGCAGGTCACCCCCCAATAAAAGGGATCCCCCAGTAAGCAGCAGGTCACCCCCCAATAAGAGGATTCTATCCGTAAGCAGCAGGTCGTCCCCAAATCCCACCACGGGATCCCCCCAATAGCCAGCAGTAGGTCGCCTCCCCACATTCCACGACAAGCAGGTCGCCTCCCCACATTCCACGACAAGCAGGTCGCCTCCCCACATTCCACGACAAGCAGGTCGCCTCCCCACATTCCATGACAAGCAGGTCGCCTCCCCACATTCCACGACAAGCAGGTCGCCTCCCCACATTCCACGACAAGCAGGTCGCCTCCCTCCAATAGACAGCAGGTCACGCCCTCCCAAAACCCGACCACAAGCATGTCGCCCTCAAACCCCACCACAGGGGTCACCCCAATAGCCTGCAGCAGGTCACCCCACACACAAGCAGGTCGCCTACCACAGGGGTCCACCACAACAGCCAGCAGCAGTCCCCCCCACAAAATCCCACAATAGCCAGCAGCAGCAGGTCCCCCCAAAATCCCACCACATGGGTCTCCCACAAAAGCCAGCAGCAGGCCCCCCAAAATCCCACCACAGCGGTCCCCCACAATAGCCAGCATCAGGTGCTCCCCCAAATCCCACCAAAGGGGTCCCCCACAACAGCCAGTAGCAGCCCCCACCAAAATTCCACCACAGGGGTTCCCCCCAAAATCCCACCACAGGGGTCCCCCACAATAGCCAGCAGCAGAACTCCCCAAAATCCCACCACAGGGGTCCCCCACAATAACCTGCAACAGGTCACCCCCCCCACACAGAAAAGTAGGTCGACCACCACAGGGCCTCCCCCAATAGCGATCAGCAAGTAGCATGTTTTCACCCTGACACCACTAACCTCCATGCACCATGGCGTCCACAAGCTATCATGCTGCTTTCCTTTGCCGCCGCCTTGGTAAAAAGAGAATAAATACGCCCATGATGTGAACTCAGAACACGCCCCCTCCCGATAGGACACGCCTCCGCAAATGACGTCACGCCTGGAAGGAGCCCATACACTCTAGCATTTACCCTGCGTTTTGTGCTGAGGCTGCTGGAGATGAGACGCAGGAAATGAGATGTTACACCATGGAGCCATGTGAGGAGAGGATTGAGGGGCTGCAGCATGGAGCCTTGTACAAGGGAATGAGGATGCAGGAATCAGTGTGAGGCTCTGAGGTTGTAATTTGGTGTGAGGGGGCATGGGGTATGTAGAGGGGCATCCAGGGGGTTGTGTGGCTGGTATGAGGGGACATGGGGTATGTAGAGGGGCATCCAGGGGGCTGTGTGGCTGGTATCAGGGGACATGGGGTATGTAGAGGGGCATCCAGGGGGCTGTGTGGCTGGTGTGAGGGGGCATGGGGTATGTAGAGGGGCATCCAGGGGGTTGTGTGGCTGGTATGAGGGGACATGGGGTATGTAAAGGGGCATCCAGGGGGCTGTGTGGCTGGTGTGAGGGGGCATGGGGTATGTAGAGGGACATTCAGGGTGTTAGTGTGAGGGGGCAGGTAGAGGGGCATCCAGGGAGCTGGTGTGAAGGGGCATGGGGTATGTAGAGAGGCATCCAGGGGGCTGATGTGAGGGGGGATATGTAGAGGGGGCATCCAGGGTGTTTTGTGGATGGTCTGAGGGGGCATGGGGTATGTAGAGGGGCATCCAGGGGTCTGGTGTGAGGGGGATATGTAGAAGGGGCATCCAGGGTGCTTTGTGGATGGTCTGAGGGGGCATGGGGTATGTAGAGGGGCATCCAGGGGGCCTTGTGGTTGTGATGGGGCATGGGTTATGTAGAGGGAGTATCCTTTGGGCTTGTGTGAGGGGGTATGTGGAGGGTCATCCAGGGGACTGGTGTGAGGAGGTATGGGGTATGCTCATCTACATACCCTATGCCCCCTCACACCAGCCCCCTGGAGGGCAGCACGGTGGCGCAGTGGATAGCACAGCAGCCTTGCAGCGCTGGAGTCCTGTGTTCAAACCCCACCAAGGACAACATCTGCAAAGAGTTTGTATGTTCTCCCCATGTTTGCGTGGGTTTCCTCCGGGTTCACTGGTTTCCTCCCACATTCCAAAGACATACTGATGGTAATTTAGATTGTGAGCCCCATTGGGGACAGCGATGATAATGTGTGCAAACTGTAAATCGCTGTGGAATATGTTAGCGCTATATAAAAATAAAGATTATTATTATCCAGGGGGCTGTGTGGCTGGTGTAAGGGGGCATGGGATATGTAGAGGGGCAACCAGGGGGCCTTGTGAGAGGGCATGGGGTATGTAGAGGGGCATCCATTGGGCTAGTGTGGGGGGTATGTAGAGGGTCATCCAGGGGACTGGTGTGAGGAGGTATGGGGTATGCTAATCTACATACCCTATGGCCCCTCACACCAGCCCCCTGGATGCTCCTCTACATACCCCATGCCCCCTCACACCAGCCCCCTGGATGCCCCCCTACATACCCCATGCCCCCTCACACCATCCCCCTGGGTGCCCCTCTGCATACCCCATTCCCCCTCACACCAGGTGGGGATTTGTATCTCTCCTAGGCCAGGGCTCCCTCCTTTCAGCTGGCCAGTGAATCTGTTCCACTTCCGCAGTCCTTTGTAAGCGAACAATGTGTGGAGCTGTAGCGGTTCCAGTAGGGTTCTCCACTTCGCCGAGACCTGCTCTCCCATAGTCACTCCACTTTGCAGTCTTGCCGTGTTCCCTCTTTTTGCTGTTTTTTTTTTTTTTTTCCTTCTCTGCGTGCCGGCCAATCAGTTTACTTTTTTATCTCAGCCAAAGTTTACTCCAATGCCCCAAGTGCAGCACCTTCGTTATACAAGCCCCCCTCCGCTGCCCAGGATTGGAGCACACCATCTCTTCCTGAAAGGGTCTCTGCTTTGTTGCATTCAGTCTCTGATCTTGCCAAGGTGTCCCAATCTTTGCTGTCTGTGATACATCGATTGGAGGTGCAGGAGGCAGGTTTCACTGGTCAACGGAGGGTGGGGACGAAGCTGAGGCCCTGGAACTGCTGTGGGAGGGGGTTGCGGTGGGGGCTGCCATTTTCCATATGCCTGCCTTCATTCCCAAGCTGCAACTTGACCTCTAGCGTCCAGACTTCCAGAAAACGGCTGTGGAGGAAGATCTGCGGCAATGGACACTAGAGGCTGAATTGCAGCCTGGCAATGCAGGCAGGCAAAAGGAAAATGCCACTGCGACCCTTCTCTCCCCCCCCCCCCCCCCCCCCCCGCAGGTCCAGGGCCTCAGCTTTGCCCCCACCCTCCATGGATCTGTGAAACTTGCATCCTGCTTCACCACCGCAACCCCCCTCGGTAATTTTTTTCTTTTTTTAAAGATTCAGATTATAAGATGCACCCTATTTTCGCCCCAATTTGGGGGTAAAAAGTGTGTCTTGGGGTATGTGCACACGTTGCAGATTTGCCTGTGGAGTTTTCTGTGCAGTTTCTGCATCTCTTGGCAGCAAACCCAGTTAAAAATCCGTGTGGATTTGATGCGTTTTTTATGCTGATTTTCATGCGGCTTTGTGTGCGTTTTTGTAAGCTAAATAAAAATCTGTTATTTATCCCCCAAAAAAAGAATTGTGATGTAATTTCTTGTCCAACCTCTTCCTTTACATACTCCATTGAAGAATACTGTTTACACACACGAATAGATAGATAATAGATATATAGATAATACCAAGCCCGATGTTTAGTAATAAACATAATAAAATGGTACATAGAGAGTTAAACACACACACACACACAAAATCTGCGTTAGGCCGGGAGCACACTTGTGAGAAACTCGCACGAGTCTCGCATCTCGAAATCTGGCACTGCCGCCGGTAATCGGGATCGGAGCGTTCAGCTGCATAGAAATACATGCAGCCGCACACTCCAGTCCCAAGTGCCGACGTCAGCACCGGGTATTGGGGTACTAGACTGATGCGAGTTTCTCGCAAGTGTGGGATCTGTGGAAGCGCATGTAGCGCGAAACAGCTGTCATCCCTGCACACCATGATCTCCCTGTCCGTGTCCATGTCCTAATAAAGACTTTTTATAGCATCGGGAATGGTGAGTGCTGATCACTTTTTTTCTCTTTTTTTTTTTTTTTTTTCTCTTGCTTTTATCTCGCAAGTGTGACCCCGACCTTAAACGCAATATCGGTTTTAAAAAATTTATTTAGAAAAAAGGTTATAAGGGAGCTCACTGTCCCAGAGGAGGGTGCTCAGGAGAAAATATGTCCAATATAATGTAAGTAAACTCCGGCACACCAAAATTACTTTAATAGTTATTTTAATTTTATTTCAAAAATTATGGTGGGATTCCACTCAAAAGAGTCTGCAAATTATATAGTAGACACATACAAAGTTTTCCCAACGTTTCGGCACATTTGGCCTTTCTCAAGGGACATCTGTCTTTCTGTAATATATATAAGTAAATACAGCTTAGATACAAAATAAAGAACATAACAATGCATGATACATAAGAAAATAGTATTATATATAACATAAAAGGCCGCATGCAACTTGTCAGAGAATCTGAATCCAACCATCTGTATAGATGCATAAAAAATTAACTAAATGCGATTCCTTATGTTATATGTCCAATAAATATATATAGAGTCTCATCCGGTGTCTATTTTTTCTATAAACCAGTATCAGAATATATAACTAAGAAGGAAAATTATAACCGCAAACTGAGAACGTGCATCCCCTCCGTTTGTGAAAAAAAGGGGCTTGTCTTATCAAAAAAAGGACAAAATGTCTTGAAAAGCTAAACAGTAAGAAAAATTTGAAACTATCCAAAAATATGACCCCCTTTTTTTGAAAAGAAAAAAGAAAAAACACCGATGTGGGCACAATTTTATATATATCTCCGAACGGATACACTATAAAAATGTAGGTCACCATTTTTGTGCAGATAAAGAGGAAAGTTACATTACTTCTTAATACGATGAGCAGCCGATGGGGATCCCACTGTGAGGATAAACAATGAACATAATAAGCTGCCTAGCAATAAGCGTTGTTGCCTTAATGGGCGTCGCAAGTGAAAATACCTTCAGTCTGAGTCACTGGTATATACCGCACCTACGTCCGGTGGAAGGCTCCGAGTGAGAACGTGTGACCGCTATAGGAAGAGCAAGTGGACAAATGAGCGTGGTGTCGGCTTCTTATACTATACCGGAGTTGTACCAGCATTGGTACTTCCGGGTGAGAGGTGGACCATGTGACTGTAAGAGACGAGGAAGAGTGGAAAATGCCGACAAGTGCAGAGGGAAAGATGGCGCATGCGCAGTCGCTGTAAGATTCTGTTTCTAATTTCCTCCTGGGTGCTGCCAAAGAAAAAAAGAAGACAACCAATTAGTAAGAAAAAAGTGTCATGGTAGTATCATGCTATATCTTTGCAGCTGCAACCGCTCTCTCAAGAGACCAACTCATGTGTGATAAAAATAAAATGAACTGAAATAGAGTAAAATAGAGGGAACTGGGACCTTAATACTAGAATACTAATAGTTGATGTCAGGAAAATGGAACATACTTAGGACAATTCAGAATAAGTAAATGAGGTACGTAACTTAATATTATAGTCATTAAGATTTTAAGCATCAGAACAATGAGACCTCTTAATTAAACGCATTCAATAGGAAACCTCATACTCTCTGTTTAATCCTAAAGGAGACAGAGTTTGTAACGTGTGGATCCAAAAGGATTCACGTTCTTTCAGTCTTTTGACCCTACCACCTCCCCTTCTAGCCAATGGAACATGGTCTATAACCTGGTATTTAAGTTGAGTGATGTTATGATTATTCTGCATGAAGTGAAATGGAATTGGCAGAAGTGTTCTACCACACCTAATGGTGGATTTATGCTGGGATATGCGGTCCCGGATATGCTGGGTGGTCTCCCCAACATATCCGAGACCGCAAGGACACTTTATTAGATATATGACAAAGGACGAATCGCACGTAAAGTGTCCCGTAATGGGGAACCTTTTTCCCGACCGTGGGTGCGTGAAGGAATCCCCCTTGGAAATATTAGAGCATTGGTGACAGTTCAGACACGGAAACATCCCATTGCGGGGTGTGGAAAAGACTCTTTGTGTCAATCCCTTATTAATGGAGCCTACATCAGCCCTAACCAGTAGGTCCATAATATTCGGACATCTCTTGTTGCAAATGATTGGTTTAGAAACTAACTCCTTAAAGGGAACCTGTCACCTGAATTTGGCGGGACCAGTTTTGGGTCATATGGGTGGGGTTTTCGGGTGTTTGATTCACCCTTTCCTTACCCGCTGGCTGCATGCTGGCCGCAATATTGGATTGAAGTTAATTCTCTGTCCTCCGGAGTACACGCCTGCGCAAGGCAATATTGCCTTGCGCTGGCGTGTACTCCGGAGGACAGAGAATGAACTTCAATCCAATATTGCGGCCAGCATGCAGCCAGCGGGTAAGGAAAGGGTGAATCAAACACCCGAAAACCCCGCCCATATGACCCAAAACTGGTCCCGCCAAATTCAGGTGACAGGTTCCCTTTAACCTGTGGGTACGCTTGCTTACATTATGTTTTAAAAAATGGTGTGGGCTCCAGCACAATTTTCTGTGCGAGAGAGGGAAAGCCAGTGACTGGGGGCCGATGTTTATAGCCTGGGAAGGGGTTAATACCCATGGGTCTTCCCAGGGAATGAATCTCAGCCCGCAGCTGTATATTTAGCCTTTAATGGCTATTAAATTAGGGGACCCCCCAAAAAAACCTGGGGTCCCCCTTTAATTAATAGCCAGAAAATGCTATGCAGACTGCTGCGGGCTGATATTCATTCCCAACAAACACCAACCTGCAGCCGCCCCCAGAAATGGTGCATCTCTAAGATGCACCAATTCTGGCACTTAGCCTCTCTCTACGCACTGCCCTGTAGCAGTGGCATATGGGGTAATAGGGGTTGATGCCACCTTTGAATTGTAAGGTAATTTAAAGCCGGCTTAGTAATGGTGAGGTGTCAATAGTTGTGAAAGGGTTAAATAAACACACACCCAGAATAAAGTATTTTAACCCCTTAATAACCGCCGATATGTCTTTTAACTGACCTGAGATATAAGAGAATAGCATCCCCTGACAGGTGACAATCCATCAGCTGTCGGCTGTACACTATAGCTGGCAACTTGCTGCGTCAGCCACGATCAGTGTTAACCCCTTCTATTTAACCCCTTAGATGCTGCTGTCAATAGTGACTACATCATATAAATGGTTAACAGTGTGGCTCTTCCTATTCCAATTGATGCCCTCAGTTCATGATTGTGTGGTCCTGATGTTTGCGATGGCAGTTCATGACCAAATTGTGGCCTTAGAGTCTGACAGCTATAGTAATCTGTTCAGAAGTTAGAGGAATTTAGGTGGTAAAAATACACATTTTCATTTGTCATTTCACTTGCGTTAATTCCTGAAAATCACCTGAAAGGTTAATAAGCTACCTGACAGCAGTTTTCAATATGTTAGGGGGTGCTGTTTTTAAAATGGTATCACTTTTGGGGGTTTCTCAATGTATGGGACCCCTAAAGTCACTCCAAACATGGATAGGACTCTACAAAAATAAATTTTGTAAATTTCCTTGAAAAAATGAAAAATTACTGCTACATTTTTAAACTTCCTAAAATGCTAACAAAATTAAAAAAAAAAAAATTACAAATGGTGCTGATGTAAAGCAGATATGTGGGAAATATTATTTATCAGGGTATGTGCACACGTCTGGAATGCATGCAGAATTTTCCTGAGATAAACCTGAGGTTTTCCGCAGGAATTCTGCATGCGGATTTTGCGCGTTTTTTTTGTGTGGATTTTTTTGCGTTTTTTTCCGGACACTCTAAAACAATTGTAAATCTGCAAAAATAATGAACATGATGCTTCTTTTACCATAATGCGTTTTTTTTTTTGCGGAAAAAAACGCATCATGTGCACAAAAATTGCGGAATGCATTCTAAATGATAGGATGCATATGTATGCGTTTTTATAGCGAAAAAACATGCGAAAAACGCGAAAATTCCTGAACGTTTCCTGAATGTTTTTGTGTGTTATGACTACTTGGATTAAAGGGATAATCATTCAAAGTTTAACCCCTTTCTGACCTCAGACGGGATAGTAAGTCCGAGGTCAGAAGCCCCGCTTTGATGCAGGCTCCGGCAGTGAGCCCGCATCAAAGCCAGGACATGTCAGCTGTTTTGAACAGCTGACATGTGCCCGTAATAGGCGCGGGCAGAATCGTGATCTACCTCGCGCCTATTAACTAGTTAAATGCCGCTGTCAAACGTAGACAGCGGCATTTAACTGGCGCTTCCGGCCGGGCGGCCAGAAATGAGCGCATCGCTGACTCCCATCACATGATCGGAGGTCGGCGATGCTTCTACATTGTAACCATTCAGGTCCTTGAGACCTCTATGGTTACTGATGCCGGCCTGCTGTAAGTGCCACCCTGTGGTCGGCGCTCACAGCACACCTGCATTTCTGCTACATAGCAGCGAACATCAGATCGCTGCTATGTAGCAGAGGCGATCGCGTTGTGCCTGCTTCTAGCCTCACATGGAGGCTATAGAAGCATGCGAAAAGTAAAAAAAATGTGTAAAAAATAAAAAAAATATAAAAGTTTAAATCACCCCCCTTTCTCCCCAATCAAAATAAATCAATAAAATAATAATCAAACCTACACATATTTGGTATTGCCGCGTTCAGAATCGCCTGATCTATCAATAAAAATAAAGCATTAACCTGATCGCTAAACGGCGTAGCGAGAAAAAAATTCGAAATGCCAGAATTACGTTTTTTTGGTCACTGCGACATTGCATTAAAATGCAATAACAGGCAATCAAAAGAACATATCTGCACCGAAATGGTATAATTAAAAACGCCAGCTCGGCACGCAAAAAATAAGCCCTCAACCGACCCCAGATCATGAAAAGTGGAGGCGCTACGAGTATCGGAAAATGGCGCAATTTGTTTTTTTTTTTGTTTTTTTTTTAGCAAAGTTTGGAATTTTTTTTCACCACTTAGATAAAAAATAACATAGTCAAGTTAGGTGTCTATGACCTCGTACTGACCTGGAGAATCATAATGGCAGGTCAGTTTTAGCATTTAGTGAACCTAGCAAAAAAGCCAAACAAAAAACAAGTGTGGGACTGCACTTTTTTTGCAATTTCACTTCACTTGGAATTTTTTTCCCGTTTTCTAGTACACGACATGGTAAAACCAATGATGTCGTTCAAAAGTACTCATCCCGCAAAAAATAAGCCCTCACATGGCCAAATTGACGGAAAAATAAAAAAAGTTATGGCTCTGGGAAGGAGGGGAGCGAAAAACGAACACAGAAAAACGGAAAATCCCAATGTCATGAAGGCGTTAAAAATTGCCTTTTTTTTTTTTTACATTTTTCTCAAATTTCTGATTTTTTCTTTTTTTTATAAACCCAAAGCATATCGACCTAAATTTACCTTTATCACAAAGTATAATGTGTCACGAAAAAACAGTCTCAGAATCACTGGGATATGTTGAAGCATTCCAGAGTTATTACCACATATAGTGACACTGGTCAGATTTCAAAAATTTGCCTCTGTCACTAAGGGGTTAATGAAATAAAACACAACACACGCCCTCAATCTCTTGCAAAAAGAGAAAAAATAATAAACCAACACAAATACTCCCTGGTCCGACACAGTCCATTTAATAACGAGTGTCCCATAATGATCTCCCCTATGGAGCAGTCACATCAGGAGATGTGACAGCTCTATAAGCCTCCAGTGACACACTGACAGACAATGGCTCCTGCAGTGTTATCACTGAGGGTTCAATGGGCTCTCACTTTACGGCACTGCTGCTTGAGAATTTTCCCACTCAGCGGTGCCGCAAGTGACAGTATGAACTCTCCACTCACAGCGACGTAGTGATACAGTTTGGAGGATTACCTCCTGTCATTGTATCGTGGAGCCCCTGGAGAGCGGTCGCATCTGCTGATGTGACAGCTCTCCACGGGAGATCGTCATGGGACACTCGTTATTAAATGGATTACATCGGATCAGGAAGTATGCTGTTGGTTAATTACTGTTTTTTGTTTGTTTTTTACAGGTGATTGAGGGCTTCAGGGACTAGGTGATTGCTGAGTATGTACTGTATGTTTATGTGTGTATGTTTTTTTTGTTTTTAATACACTTGACCACATTAGCTGTCACTGTAGCAAGCATAGCTGGATGGGACTTGTAGTCCCATCGGACGATGCCTGCCTACACACAGCCCCGCACAGTCTCCACCCACACACAGCCTCGCAGAGACACAAATACACAGACATGCAAATCTTATCTGCCCACACACAGTCTCTGCCCACAAACTCTTCCTCCTACCGATCTGTAGCATTTCTCGCAGGCACATCTGCAGTAAATCCGCAGATCTTTTTTAAACCTGCGGATTTGCCTGACTCAATGTAAGTCAATGGGTGCAGAAACGCTGCAGATCCGCAAAAAGAATTAAAATGCGTAAAAAATGCTGCAAATCTGCGTGTGTTTTTCCGCAGCATGTGCACAACAATTCTCACTTTCCCATTGACTAATATTGCTTGTGCACTACACTGCGGATTTGATGCAATTACGTACGTCCAAAAACATAGCCTTACAATCCCCCCCCAAAAAAACTGTAATTTTTCAGCAGCCCCTGGTGTTCTGAATGCTCCACGAGGTGTGTCTGTTCCCCTTCTGATGCACTCCGTCAGTGCCGATGGCATAGAAGATCCAAAAAGCAGACACCCTCCAGTTACTCTTCTGGTTCTCTCTGGACTTCCACATTTTCCAGGTTGACATCTGTCTATTGCTCTTCATCGTTCGAGCCACAGGCTGCTCAGGCTTCTGACTAAGTTGAACTCTGATATAGACTCTGACCGGGCCATCAAAGCTTCAGGATATGGTGAACAATCTGATCTTGGTAGTCAACCAGACTCGCGAGGTCAAGGAAGATGACGTGCTTTCCACAGAGCCGTTGGTATCCCTAAAAAGGTAAAACGTACCCCTCTGTTGTTTTCTTATCACAATGAGTTTGAAACCATTTCATCCATGGAAAGGCATTTTCAAAGTAGGCAAATAGAAATCCTATTTCCCTACCTCTTAAAGATCTAGGCCAGGTATGGGCAGCCTTTTTCCTGCTGTGGGCCATTTTACTATCATTCAGGGGCCTCACAAACTTATCACCTTTAGACTGTGCCCACTTTGCGTTTTTATGCGTTTCTGGAGAAATGACGAGGATATGCCGCCTATCTGACCAGTAAAAACTCATTTTAATATCCCGCTAATTTGAGGTGACATGTTCCCTTTAAATGTTCAAAAGCAATTTCTAATTTTTACAACAAAATTTACAAAACCATTTTTTTTAAGGGATCATTTCACATTTAAAGTCACTTTGAGGGGTGTACATGACAGAAAATACCCAAACTTGACACCATTCTAAAAACTAAACTCCTCAAGGTGCTCAAAACCACATTCAAGAATTTTATTAACCCTTTACGTGCTTCACAGGAAGCAAAGCAATGTGGAAGGAAAAAATTAATATTTAACTTTTTTTTGCAAACATTTTACTTCACAACCAATTTGTAACCAAGTGTAAAAAGAAAATGAATCACAAAATTTGTTGTACAATTTCTCCTGAATCCGCCAATACCCCATTTGTGGGGGTAAACCACTGTTTGGGCGCATGGCAGAGCTTGGAAGAGAAGGAGCTTCGTTAGACTTTTTCAACTCAGAATTGGCTGGAATTAAGATCGGACGCCATGTTTATAGGATGCCCCAGATGTGCCTAAACAGTGGAAACCCCCCACCAGTGAACCCATTTTGGGAACTAGACCCCCAAGAAGCTTATATTGATGTGTGGTGAGCACTTTGAATGCCCAAGTGCTTCACAGAAGTTTATAACGCAGAGCCGTGAAAATTAAAACACTTTTTTTTCCACAAAAATGATTTTTTAGCCCCCAATTTTTTTTTTATTTTGCCATGGGTAGCAGGAGAAACTGGACCCCAAAAGTTGTTGTCCAATTAGTCCTGAGTACGCTGAAACCCCATATGTGGGGGTAAACCATTGTTTGGGTACACAGCAGAGCTCAGAAGGGAGGGAGCACCATTTGACTTTTTCAACGCAAAATTGGCTGGGCTGTATTGCCGCAATTTTCACGGTCTGCAGCAATAATGGACCGCAAAAAAACGGAAGTCACGGTGCACCGCAAAAACAACCTTCCGTTGTTTTTGCGGCCCTATTGAATTACAATGGGGGCCGTGTCCATTAGCCGTGAAAAATATCGAGCAGGCTCGATATTTTTTCACAGCCGTAAATACGGCATTCCGTAGAATTATTGCGGCCCCATAGAAATCTATAGGGACTGCAAAAACGGGACGCAAAACCACGGTAAGTGTAAAAGAAAATGAACCAATAGGAAAAATCTTCCTATTGTTGCTGGGTGCCTGCGGGCGGATTTTTTCCCTGATAAAGATGGCGGCGCCCACTGGAGGAAACGGGAGGGCCGAGGAGCATCGGGAGACACTGGTAAGTATGGGGGGGCGATCACATCAGAGGAGAGAGAAATTACATGGCACATCAGATTTTTTTTTTTTTTTTTTTTTTTGGCCACTGCTACACTGTTCGTAGCGGCGATTTCAAAACCGACCTGAATCATATTCTCTGGGATCTCGGCTACCCCCGGCAGCCGAGACCCCAAAGAAAGTCCGACCCTGGGGGGCGCTATACACTTTTTCCACAGTGCGCTGTGGTTTAAGTACCCTTAACTACCGCCATTAAAAGGCATATCGGTGGTCGTTAAGGGGTTAATTAAACAGTTTTAGAGAAGCTTGTGGTGGCATTAATGACAGGTAACTGGCTGTTTGATCTCTATCAAGGTGTGTAAACGTTGTGTTTTCTTGCAAAATATTTTTAAAAAATCCAGACGTATTTACACAAATAGCCACAATAATAGATCTGCAATAATGTAGATCTTTTTCCTCCTACAGACTATTTTATTAGGTCACAGCTGTGTTTCTATGGCAATCCTGGGGTATCCTACATCATTCCCTATAGCCCAAATAGCTAATAAAGAATTTCTATTAACCCCCGCCCTTTCATATCCCAACAATAATGGTGATAACCGTAACGCTATATCACCCCCAATGCTAAACAGCACAACGTTACCGATTATGGCCAGTAACCCACCCCTGGCTGCCGATTCAGTTACCCCCAACATACCCCATAGCCACAGCGGACGCAAGCGTAGACGCCACACGTCTTCCCAATCCTCTAATAATTCCCGCCAACATTTCTGCTACCCCTCTAAAAGTCGTCCCTCCCGATGCCACCACAGGCAGCTCACATACGAGCCGCCGCAGATCTCGGGCCTCTGGATGGCTCTCCACATCAGAAGGGTCCGACGCATCACAATGTCCCGATAGGCGAAATCGGGCACACGACAAATGCCAAAAGTCGCATGCTCCTTCAGAGGTTATCAGCCGGTCTAGCGCCACCCACTCCGGAAATGTTGGAGCTGGGACTGGTGGAAATACAGTAAAAGTCGAATTCGGGCAGAACTGAACAATCAGTGCTGTGTGTAATTATTTGTTACAAAAAGTGACAATACATACAGTAAGATTGCTCTCTTAGTTCTGTACATAAGATTGCTCTCTTAGTTCTGTACATAAGATTGCTTTCTTAGGGTACCGTCACACAGTCACACTTTGATCGCTATGACCGTACGATCCGTGACGTTCCAGCGATATCCATACGATATCGCTGTGTCTGACACGCAGCAGCGATCAGGGATCCTGCTGAGAATCGTACGTCGTAGCAGATCGTATGGAACTTTCTTTCGTCGCTTGATCACCCGCTGACATCGCTGGATCGTTGTGTGTGACAGCGATCCAGCGATGTGTTCGCTTGTAACCAGGGTAAACATCGGGTTACTAAGCGCAGGGCCGCGCTTAGTAACCCGATGTTTACCGTGGTTACCAGCGTAAAAGTAAAAAAAAAAAAAACGTACATACTCACATTCCGGTGTCTGTCCTCCGGCGTCTCAGCTTCTCTACACTGTGAGCGCCTGCCAGCCAGAAAGCGAGCACAGCGCTGACGTCTGACGTCACCGCTGTGCTTTCCGGCTCTGCTGCTTACACAGTGGAGAGAAGCAGAACGCCGGGGACAGACACCGGAATGTGAGTATGTACGGTTTGGTTTTTTTATGTTTACGCTGGTAACCAGGGTAAACATCGGGTTACTAAGCGCGGCCCTGCGCTTAGTAACCCGATGTTTACCCTGGTTACCCGGGGACTTCGGCATCGCTCCAGCGCCGTGATTGCAACGTGTGACCGCAGTCTACGACGCTGGAGCGATAATCATACGATCGCTGCGACGTCACGGATCGTGCCGTCGTAGTGATCAAAATGGCACTGTGTGACAGTACCCTTAGTTCTGTACATAAGATTGCTTTCTTAGATCTGTATATAAGATTGCTTTCTTAGTTCTGTATATAAGATTGCTTTCTTAGTTCTGTATATAAGATTGCTTTCTTAGTTCTGTATATAAGATTGCTCTCTTAGTCCTGTATATAAGATTGCTCTCTTAGTCCTGTATATAAGATTGCTTTCTTAGTTCTGTATATAAGATTGCTTTCTTAGTTCTGTATATCAGATTGCTTTCTGAGTTCTGTATATAAAATTGCTTTCTTAGCTCTGTATATAAGATTGCTCTCTTAGTTCTGTATATAACATTGCTAAGTTCTGTATATAAAATTGCTTTCTTAGATCTGTATATAAGATTGCTTTCTTAGTTCTGTATATAAGATTGCTTTCTTAGTCCTGTATATAAGATTGCTTTCTTAGTTCTGTATATAAAATTGCTTTCTTAAATCTGTATATAAGATTGCTTTCTTAGTTCTGTATATAAGATTGCTTTCTTAGTCCTGTATATAAGATTGCTTTCTTAGTTCTGTATATAAAATTGCTTTCTCAGTTCTGTATATAAGATTGCTTTCTAAGTTCTGTATATAAAATTGCTTTCTTAGCTCTGTATATAACATTGCTTTCTTAGTTCTGTATATAACATTGCTTTCTTAGTTTGGTATATAAGATTGCTTTCTTAGTTCTGTATATTAGATTGCTTTCTTAGTTCTGTATATTAGATTGCTTTCTTAGTTCTGTATATAAGATTGCTTTCTTAGTCCTGTATATAAGATTGCTTTCTTAGTTCTGTATATAAGATTGCTTTCTTACTTCTGTATATAAGATTGCTTTCTTAGTCCTGTATATGAGATTGCTTTCTGAGTTCTGTATATAAGATTGCTCTCTTAGTTCTGTATATAAGATTGCTTTCTTAGTTCTGTATATAAGATTGCTTTCTTAGTTCTGCATATAAGGAGAAACACATGGGCTACTTGCACACTGAACAAGTCTGTAGGAACCTGTTCACACCACCAGAAAACTTGAAGACACAAAAGAGCACAGTGAGGTCAAAAATACTCTGTTGTAAAAACTGCTCTATAAGGGTATACCTTGACGATTTGGTGGAGCAGCTTAGTATACATTTTTTTGCAAAAAAACGTATCAACTAAATACCCTGTTTTCTTTACATCTTTTGACTAGCACTTGCTTATTACTGTGATTTTTTTACAACAGAGTATTTTTGACCTCACTGTGCTGTTTTGTGTCTTCAAGTTTTCTGGTGGTGTGAACAGGTTCCTACAGACTTGTTCAGTGTGCAAGTAGCCCATGTGTTTCTCGTTCTATAATTGTTCTCTTGTTTCTACAAGACTGGGGAGTCCACCACTCCTCTGTGGGTCATTTGCATTTAAGCTGTTCCATCCTGCATGTCCACATGGATATTCCTTCTCTGAACCCTGCTTATACAGGTATTATACAGATGATCAGGTTTTAAATACATCAGATAGGGATTGCATACATTAGTTAGGACTGCTCTATAAGGGTATACCTTGACGATTTGGTGGAGCAGCTTAGTATACATTTTTTTGCAAAAAAAACGTATCAACTAAATACCCTGTTTTCTTTACATCTTTTGACTAGCACTTGCTTATTACTGTGATTTTTTTTTACAACAGAGTATTTTTGACCTCACTGTGCTCTTTTGTGTTTCAAGTTTTCTGGTGGTGTGAACAGGTTCCTACAGACTTGTTCAGTGTGCAAGTAGCCCATGTGTTTCTCGTTCTATAATTGTTCTCTTGTTTCTACAAGACTGGGGAGTCCACCACTCCTCTGTGGGTCATTTGCATTTAAGCTGTTCCATCCTGCATGTCCACATGGATATTCCTTCTCCGAACGCTGCTTATACAGGTATTATACAGATGATCAGGTTTTAAATACATCAGATAGGGATTGCATACATTAGTTAGGACTGCTCTATAAGGGTATACCTTGACGATTTGGTGGAGCAGCTTAGTATACATTTTTTTGCAAAAAAACGTATCAACTAAATACCCTGTTTTCTTTACATCTTTTGACTAGCACTTGCTTATTACTGTGATTTTTTTTACAACAGAGTATTTTTGACCTCACTGTGCTCTTTTGTGTCTTCAAGTTTTCTGGTGGTGTGAACAGGTTCCTACAGACTTGTTCAGTGTGCAAGTAGCCCATGTGTTTCTCGTTCTATAATTGTTCTCTTGTTTCTACAAGACTGGGGAGTCCACCACTCCTCTGTGGGTCATTTGCATTTAAGCTGTTCCATCCTGCATGTCCACATGGATATTCCTTCTCTGAACCCTGCTTATACAGGTATTATACAGATGATCAGGTTTTAAATACATCAGATAGGGATTGCATACATTAGTTAGGACTGCTCTATAAGGGTATACCTTGACGATTTGGTGGAGCAGCTTAGTATAAATTTTTTTGCAAAAAAAGTATCAACTAAATACCCTGTTTTCTTTACATCTTTTGACTAGCACTTGCTTATTACTGTGATTTTTTTTTTACAACAGAGTATTTTTGACCTCACTGTGCTCTTTTGTGTCTTCAAGTTTTCTGGTGGTCTGAACAGGTTCCTACAGACTTGTTCAGTGTGCAAGTAGCCCATGTGTTTCTCGTTCTATAATTGTTCTCTTGTTTCTACAAGACTGGGGAGTCCACCACTCCTCTGTGGGTCATTTGCATTTAAGCTGTTCCATCCTGCATGTCCACATGGATATTCCTTCTCTGAACCCTGCTTATACAGGTATTATACAGATGATCAGGTTTTAAATACATCAGATAGGGATTGCATACATTAGTTAGGACTGCTCTATAAGGGTATACCTTGACGATTTGGTGGAGCAGCTTAGTATACATTTTTTTGCAAAAAAACATATCAACTAAATACCCTGTTTTCTTTACATCTTTTGACTAGCACTTGCTTATTACTGTGATTTTTTTTTTACAACAGAGTATTTTTGACCTCACTGTGCTCTTTTGTGTCTTCAAGTTTTCTGGTGGTGTGAACAGGTTCCTACAGACTTGTTCAGTGTGCAAGTAGCCCATGTGTTTCTCGTTCTATAATTGTTCTCTTGTTTCTACAAGACTGGGGAGTCCACCACTCCTCTGTGGGTCATTTGCATTTAAGCTGTTCCATCCTGCATGTCCACATGGATATTCCTTCTCTGAACCCTGCTTATACAGGTATTATACAGATGATCAGGTTTTAAATACATCAGATAGGGATTGCATACATTAGTTAGGACTGCTCTATAAGGGTATACCTTGACGATTTGGTAGAGCAGCTTAGTATACATTTTTTTGCAAAAAAACGTATCAACTAAATACCCTGTTTTCTTTACATCTTTTGACTAGCACTTGCTTATTACTGTGATTTTTTTTACAACAAAGTATTTTTTACCTCACTGTGCTCTTTTGTGTCTTCAAGTTTTCTGGTGGTGTGAACAGGTTCCTACAGACTTGTTCAGTGTGCAAGTAGCCCATGTGTTTCTCGTTCTATAATTGTTCTCTTGTTTCTACAAGACTGGGGAGTCCACCACTCCTCTGTGGGTCATTTGCATTTAAGCTGTTCCATCCTGCATGTCCACATGGATATTCCTTCTCTGAACCCTGCTTATACAGGTATTATACAGATGATCAGGTTTTAAATACATCAGATAGGGATTGCATACATTAGTTAGGACTGCTCTATAAGGGTATACCTTGACGATTTGGTGGAGCAGCTTAGTATACATTTTTTTGCAAAAAAACGTATCAACTAAATACCCTGTTTTCTTTACATCTTTTGACTAGCACTTGCTTATTACTGTGATTTTTTTTACAACAAAGTATTTTTTACCTCACTGTGCTCTTTTGTGTCTTCAAGTTTTCTGGTGGTGTGAACAGGTTCCTACAGACTTGTTCAGTGTGCAAGTAGCCCATGTGTTTCTCGTTCTATAATTGTTCTCTTGTTTCTACAAGACTGGGGAGTCCACCACTCCTCTGTGGGTCATTTGCATTTAAGCTGTTCCATCCTGCATGTCCACATGGATATTCCTTCTCTGAACCCTGCTTATACAGGTATTATACAGATGATCAGGTTTTAAATACATCAGATAGGGATTGTATACATTAGTTAGGACTGCTCTATAAGGGTATACCTTGACGATTTGGTGGAGCAGCTTAGTATACATTTTTTTGCAAAAAAACGTATCAACTAAATACCCTGTTTTCTTTACATCTTTTGACTAGCACTTGCTTATTACTGTGATTTTTTTTACAACAGAGTATTTTTGACCTCACTGTGCTCTTTTGTGTCTTCAAGTTTTCTGGTGGTGTGAACAGGTTCCTACAGACTTGTTCAGTGTGCAAGTAGCCCATGTGTTTCTCGTTCTATAATTGTTCTCTTGTTTCTACAAGACTGGGGAGTCCACCACTCCTCTGTGGGTCATTTGCATTTAAGCTGTTCCATCCTGCATGTCCACATGGATATTCCTTCTCTGAACCCTGCTTATACAGGTATTATACAGATGATCAGGTTTTAAATACATCAGATAGGGATTGCATACATTAGTTAGGACTGCTCTATAAGGGTATACCTTGACGATTTGGTGGAGCAGCTTAGTATACATTTTTTTGCAAAAAAACGTATCAACTAAATACCCTGTTTTCTTTACATCTTTTGACTAGCACTTGCTTATTACTGTGATTTTTTTTTTACAACAGAGTATTTTTGACCTCACTGTGCTCTTTTGTGTCTTCAAGTTTTCTGGTGGTGTGAACAGGTTCCTACAGACTTGTTCAGTGTGCAAGTAGCCCATGTGTTTCTCGTTCTATAATTGTTCTCTTGTTTCTACAAGACTGGGGAGTCCACCACTCCTCTGTGGGTCATTTGCATTTAAGCTGTTCCATCCTGCATGTCCACATGGATATTCCTTCTCTGAACCCTGCTCAGACAGGTATTATACAGATGATGAGGTTTTAAATACATCAGATAGGGATTGCATACATTAGTTAGGACTGCTCTATAAGGGTATACCTTGACGATTTGGTGGAGCAGCTTAGTATACATTTTTTTGCAAAAAAACGTATCAACTAAATACCCTGTTTTCTTTACATCTTTTGACTAGCACTTGCTTATTACTGTGATTTTTTTTACAACAGAGTATTTTTGACCTCACTGTGCTCTTTTGTGTCTTCTGCATATAAGGTTGCTTTCTTAGGCTACGTTCACATTTGCGTTCGGCGCCGCAGCGTCGGGCGCCGCAGCGTCGCCGCATGCGTCATGCGCCCCTATATCAATCAACACAACACTTGGTGAGCTGGCACCATCTGCATATCAAATAAGCACTGGGGGGATCACCACCAGCATACTACACATAGTAGCAACCAAAAAAAAAAAAAGACAAAGTGTATGCAGACAAAATTGGGATCACCGCACTGAATCCAAGTTCAAACAAATAACATCTTTATTTAGGAAAACATCACACAAAGACATAAAAACATGCTTAAAAACACCCCCTATATTTAACATGGGGGCGCATGGACATGCGTTGTGATGCGTTTTTTGACACATGCGTCTTTTTGGGCGCACGCGTCAGGGCGCACAGGACGCAGCAAGTTGCATTTTTTGTGCGTCCTTTTTCATACAAAAAAAAGACGGATGCGTCACAAAGCAATGCGTTTTGCATGCGTTTTGCATGCGTTGTGCGTTGCGTGGCCGATGCGTCGCCGACGCAACACACAACAACGCAAATGTGAACGTAGCCTTAGTTCTGTATATAAGATTGCTTTCTTAATTCTGTATATAAGATTAATAACAGTTATTTATATAGCGCCAACATATTCCGCAGCACAACGTTAACAATACAATAATTAAAGCAACATAAAACGACCCTCCTCGTGAGAGCTTACAATCTACAGTGAGGTTGGGGAGATACAAGGTAGAGTTTTGTTTTGACAATGATGGTCCAGCCATCTTCATGGAGTGGGGGATAGATGGAAGTAGTGAATGGGCTGCACACACATAAAATGACTTTGATTAGGGAACGTGATAGGCTGTTCTGAACAAGTGTGTTTTGAGGGAGTGCCTAAAACTATTCAAATTGTGGATGGTCCTAATATCTTGGGGTAGAGCATTCCAGAAGATTGGCGTAGCATGGGAGAAGTCTTGGAGTCGAGGTACGGATTAGTGCAGATGTTAGTCGAAAGTCGTTTACAGAGTGCAGTAGTCTGTTATGCCGATAGACAGAAATGAGGGAGGAGATGTAAGGAGGTGCCGCATTGTGTAGAGCCTTGTGGGTGATATCAAGTACTTTGTATTGGATTTTATAATGACTGGGCAGCCAGTGTAATGACTGACGAAGAGCTGACACGTCTGAATACCGATTAGCTAGATGGACAACACTGGCTGCTGCATTAATGATGGACTGGAGAGGAGAAAGTCGAGTAACGGGGAGGGCAATTAATAGAGTATTGCAGTAGTCCAGGTGGGAGTGGATCAAGGCGACAGTGAGGGTTCTTGTTGTTTCCATGGTGAGAAAAGGGCGGATTCTAGAGATGTTCTTTAGGTGTAAGTGGCAAGAGATGGTATATGTGATGTGAAGGACAGAACGGAGTCAAACATAACACCCAGACAGCGCGCCTGCTGCTGGGGTGTTATTATGGTGCCACCCATGGAGAGGGAAATGTCAGATTTAGGGAGGATAGTAGATGGTGGGAGCAGAAGAGGTTCACTTTTGGAGAGGTTGAGTTTCAGAGAAGAGAGCGGACATGATGTTGGAGACTGCAGACAGACAGTCACTGGCTTTCTATAGCACTGTAGGGGTAAGGTCGGGGGATGACGTGTGTTATGGACTGGTGATTTAGGAGCGACATGCGACTAGCTCTGAGCAGGTGGTAACTATACAGACCGCAGTTCCTGATCTTAACACAACACTAGCAGTAGCCGTGGGATGTTCCTGTCACTCCCTGGACACCTCGTCACAGCCGGAGAACTAGCTACCCCTCTCCTTTTGGAGAGGTTGAGTTTCAGAGAAGAGAGCGGACATGATGTTGGAGACTGCAGACAGACAGTCACTGGCTTTCTATAGCACTGTAGGGGTAAGGTCGGGGGATGACGTGTGTTATGGACTGGTGATTTAGGAGCGACATGCGACTAGCTCTGAGCAGGTGGTAACTATACAGACCGCAGTTCCTGATCTTAACACAACACTAGCAGTAGCCGTGGGATGTTCCTGTCACTCCCTGGACACCTCGTCACCGCCGGAGAACTAGCTACCCCTAAAGGTAGAAACAGGAAAGCTATCTTGCCTCAGAGAAGATTCCCAAAGGACAGACAGCCCCCCACAAATAATGACTGTGAGTGGAGAAGGAAATGACATACACAGAATGAAACAAGATTTAGCAAAGGAGGCCACTTCTAGCTAGATAGATAGTACAGGATAGAACACTGTGCGGTCTGTAATAAAAACTAGAAAAAGTCCACCGCAGAGAAATGCAAAAATCTCCACACCTGACTAAAGGTGTGGAGGGCAAAATCTGCTGCCCAGAGCTTCCAGCTTAGCTGAATAGATCCATACTGATAAGCTGGACAAATGAGCAAAACATAGAATGTGCTGAACAATAAAGTCCACAACAAGAGGACTTCAAAAGGACAAGCAAGGACTTATCTTTGCTGAACAGGTCAGAGTGTCAGGGAAATCCAAAAGAGCCGTGACTCCAAGCAGGAACAATTGACAACTGGCATTGATTGAGGGATAAGGCCAGACTAAAATAGCCGAGCCAGAAAGACGATCAGTGGAAGCAGCTGCTGATGCTAAATCCAAGAAGCAGCCATACCACTCAAAACCACCGGAGGGAGCCTGTTGTGAATTTGGATTCTGGGCTCCCCCGGTGGCTACTGGTGGAATTGAACTGGTGTCTTCATTTTCTCTGTTCACCTGTTCCCATCAAGATGTGGGAGTCGCTATATAACCTTGCTTCTCTGTTAGTTGCTTGCCGGTCAACAATGTTATCAGAAGCCTCTCTGTGCTTGTTCCTGCTCCTAGACAACTACTAGATAAGTTGGACTCTTGTCCATGTTTGTTTTTGCATTTTTGTTCCAGTTCACAGCTGTAGTTTCGTTACTGTGTCTGGAAAGCTCTTGTGAACAGGAATTGCCACTCTGGTGTTATGAGTTAATGCCAGAGTTTTAAAGTAATTTCTGGATGGTGTTTTGATAGGGTTTTCAGCTGACCATGAAAGTGTCCTTTCTGTCTTCTGCTATGTAGTAAGTGGACCTCAAATTTGCTAAACCTATTTTCATACTACGTTTGTTATTTCATCTTAACTCACCGCCAATACATGTGGGGGGCCTCTGTCTCCTTTCGGGGTATTTCTCTAGAGGTGAGCTAGGACTAATATTTTCCTCTGCTAGCTTTATTTAGTCCTCCGGCTGGTGCTGGGCATCTAGAATCAACGTAGGCATGCTACCCGGCCACTGCTAGTTGTGCGTTAGGTTTAGTTCATGGTCAGCTCAGTTTCCATCTTCCAAGAGCTAGTTCCTATATATGCTGATGCTATGTTCTCTTGCCATTGAGATCATGACAGTTTGACCGGCCCACAAAGTGTTAATTGTTTGGGCTGAAGCAGGAGATAGAGAAGTGTTTAAGGGAAATTTTTTTTTTTTTTTTTTTTCCCTTCAGAGTTTTGCTGCCTAGCCCTTAATTGCTGTCTAGCTGCTTCTTACCTCCTCTTAACCCTTGAATGGCTCTGTGTCCACCTGTTTGTAATGGATCTTCAGAGTGTAACTGCAGGTTTGAATAATCTCGCCACGAAAGTACAAAAATTGCAAGATTTTGTTTGTCATGCACCTGTATCTGAGCCGAGAATTCCTTTGCCGGAATTTTTCTCGGGGAATAGATCCGGGTTTCAGAATTTTCGAAATAATTGCAAATTATTTTTGTCCCTGAAATCTCGCTCTGCCGGAGACCCTGCACAGCAGGTCAGGATTGTGATTTCCTTGCTCCGGGGCGACCCTCAAGACTGGGCTTTTTCATTGACACCAGGGGATCCTGCGTTGCTCAATGTGGATGCGTTTTTTCTGGCCTTGGGGTTGCTTTATGACGAACCTCATTTGGAGCTTCAGGCAGAAAAAACTTTGATGTCCCTATCTCAGGGGCAAGATGAAGCGGAAATTTACTGCCAAAGATTCCGTAAATGGTCTGTGCTTACTCAGTGGAATGAGTGCGCCCTGTCGGCGACTTTCAGAGAGGGTCTCTCTGGTGCCATTAAGGATGTTATGGTGGGGTTCCCTGTGCCTGCGGGTCTGAATGAGTCCATGACAATGGCTATTCAGATCGATAGGCGTCTGCGGGAGCGCAAACCAGTGCACCATCTGGCGGTTTCCACTGAGAGGTCGCCAGAGAGTATGCAGTGTGATAGAATTCTGTCCCGAAGCGAGCGGCAGAATTTTAGACGGAAAAATGGGTTGTGTTTCTATTGTGGTGATTCTACTCATGTTATATCAGCATGCTCTAAGCGCACTAAAAAGCTTGGTAAATCTGTTTCCATTTGCACCTTACCGTCTAAGTTTATTCTATCTGTGACCCTGATTTGCTCTTTGTCATCTATTACCACGGACGCCTATGTCGACTCTGGCGCCGCTTTGAGTCTTATGGATTGGTCCTTTGCCAAACGCTGTGGGTATGATTTAGAGCCTTTGGAGACTCCTATTCCTCTGAAGGGGATTGACTCCACCCCATTGGCTAATAATAAACCACAATACTGGACACAAGTAACTATGCGTATTAATCCGGATCACCAGGAGATTATTCGCTTTCTGGTGCTGTATAATCTACATGATGATTTGGTGCTAGGATTGCCATGGCTGCAATCTCACAACCCAGTCCTCGACTGGAGAGCTATGTCTGTGTTGAGCTGGGGATGTAAGGGGGCTCATGGGGATGTACCTGTGGTTTCCATTTCATCATCTATTCCCTCTGAAATTCCTGAGTTCCTGTCTGACTATCGTGACGTCTTTGAAGAATCCAAGCTTGGTTCGTTACCTCCGCACCGAGAGTGCGATTGTGCCATAGATTTAATCCCGGGTAGTAAATACCCAAAGGGTCGTTTATTTAATCTGTCTGTGCCTGAACATGCTGCTATGCGAGAATATATAAAGGAGTCCTTGGAAAAGGGACATATTCGTCCATCGTCATCTCCCTTAGGAGCCGGTTTTTTCTTTGTGTCAAAAAAAGACGGCTCTTTGAGACCATGTATTGATTATCGGCTTTTGAATAAAATCACTGTTAAATATCAATACCCATTGCCGTTGCTGACGGATTTGTTTGCTCGCATAAAGGGGGCCAAGTGGTTCTCTAAGATTGACCTTCGGGGGGCGTATAATTTGGTGCGAATCAGGCAGGGGGATGAGTGGAAAACCGCATTTAATACGCCCGAGGGCCACTTTGAGTATTTAGTGATGCCTTTTGGTCTTTCAAATGCTCCGTCAGTTTTCCAGTCCTTTATGCATGATATTTTTCGCGAGTATTTGGATAAATTTATGATTGTGTATCTGGATGATATTCTGATTTTTTCGGATGACTGGGACTCTCATGTCCAGCAAGTCAGGAGGGTTTTTCAGGTTTTGCGGTCTAATTCTTTGTGTGTGAAGGGTTCTAAGTGTGTTTTTGGGGTACAGAGGATTTCCTTTTTGGGATATATTTTTTCCCCCTCTTCCATTGAAATGGATCCTGTCAAGGTTCAAGCCATTTGTGATTGGACGCAGCCCTCTTCTCTTAAGAGTCTTCAGAAATTTTTGGGCTTTGCTAACTTTTATCGTCGATTTATTGCTGGTTTTTCGGATATTGCTAAGCCATTGACCGATTTGACTAAGAAGGGTGCTGATGTTGCTGATTGGTCCCCTGATGCTGTGGAGGCCTTTCGGGAGCTTAAGCGCCGTTTTTCCTCTGCCCCTGTGTTGCGTCAGCCTGATGTTGCTCTACCTTTTCAGGTTGAGGTCGACGCTTCTGAGATCGGAGCTGGGGCAGTGTTGTCGCAGAAAAGTTCTGACTGCTCCGTGATGAGGCCTTGTGCCTTCTTTTCCCGTAAATTTTCGCCCGCTGAGCGGAATTATGATGTTGGGAATCGGGAGCTTTTGGCCATGAAGTGGGCTTTTGAGGAGTGGCGCCATTGGCTTGAGGGGGCCAGACATCAGGTGGTGGTATTGACTGACCACAAAAATTTGATTTATCTTGAGACCGCCAGGCGCCTGAATCCTAGACAGGCGCGCTGGTCATTATTTTTCTCTCGGTTTAATTTTGTGGTGTCATACCTACCGGGTTCTAAGAATGTTAAGGCGGATGCCCTTTCTAGGAGTTTTGAGCCTGACTCGCCTGGTAACTCTGAGCCCACAGGTATCCTTAAGGATGGAGTGGTATTGTCAGCCGTTTCTCCAGACCTGCGGCGGGCCTTGCAGGAGTTTCAGGCGGATAGACCTGATCGTTGCCCACCTGATAAACTGTTTGTTCCTGATGATTGGACCAGTAGAGTCATCTCTGAGGTTCATTCTTCTGCGTTGGCAGGTCATCCTGGCATTTTTGGTACCAGGGATTTGGTGGCAAGGTCCTTCTGGTGGCCTTCCCTGTCACGAGATGTGCGAGGCTTTGTGCAGTCTTGTGACGTTTGTGCTCGGGCCAAGCCTTGTTGTTCTCGGGCTAGTGGATTATTGTTGCCCTTGCCTATTCCTAAGAGGCCTTGGACGCACATCTCGATGGATTTTATTTCAGATCTGCCGGTTTCTCAGAAGATGTCTGTCATCTGGGTGGTGTGTGACCGTTTTTCTAAGATGGTCCATTTGGTTCCTCTGCCCAAGTTGCCTTCTTCTTCCGAGTTGGTTCCTCTGTTTTTTCAAAATGTTGTTCGTTTGCATGGTATTCCTGAGAATATCATTTCTGACAGAGGGACCCAATTCGTGTCTAGATTTTGGCGGGCATTCTGTGCTAGGATGGGCATAGATTTATCTTTTTCGTCTGCTTTCCATCCTCAGACGAATGGCCAGACCGAGCGGACTAATCAGACCCTGGAGACATATCTGAGGTGTTTTGTGTCTGCTGACCAGGATGATTGGGTTGCTTTTTTGCCATTGGCGGAGTTCGCTCTCAATAATCGGGCCAGCTCTGCCACTTTGGTGTCCCCGTTTTTCTGTAATTCGGGGTTTCATCCTCGATTTTCCTCTGGTCAGGTGGAATCTTCGGATTGTCCTGGAGTGGATGCTGTGGTGGAGAGATTGCATCAGATCTGGGGGCAGGTGGTGGACAATTTGAGGTTGTCCCAGGAGAAGACTCAGCTTTTTGCCAACCGCCACCGTCGTGTTGGTCCTCGGCTTTGTGTTGGGGATTTGGTGTGGTTGTCTTCTCGTTTTGTCCCTATGAGGGTCTCTTCTCCTAAGTTTAAGCCTCGGTTCATCGGCCCGTATAAGATATTGGAGATCCTTAACCCTGTTTCCTTCCGTTTGGACCTCCCTGCATCCTTTTCTATTCATAACGTTTTTCATCGGTCATTATTGCGCAGGTATGAGGTACCGGTTGTGCCTTCCGTTGAGCCTCCTGCTCCGGTGTTGGTTGAGGGTGAGTTGGAGTACGTTGTGGAGAAAATCTTAGACTCCCGTGTTTCCAGACGGAGACTCCAGTATCTGGTCAAGTGGAAGGGATACGGCCAGGAGGATAATTCTTGGGTGAATGCATCTGATGTTCATGCCTCTGATCTGGTTCGTGCCTTTCATAGGGCCCATCCTGATCGCCCTGGTGGTTCTGGTGAGGGTTCGGTGCCCCCTCCTTGAGGGGGGGGTACTGTTGTGAATTTGGATTCTGGGCTCCCCCGGTGGCTACTGGTGGAATTGAACTGGTGTCTTCATTTTCTCTGTTCACCTGTTCCCATCAAGATTTGGGAGTCGCTATATAACCTTGCTTCTCTGTTAGTTGCTTGCCGGTCAACAATGTTATCAGAAGCCTCTCTGTGCTTGTTCCTGCTCCTAGACAACTACTAGATAAGTTGGACTCTTGTCCATGTTTGTTTTTGCATTTTTGTTCCAGTTCACAGCTGTAGTTTCGTTACTGTGTCTGGAAAGCTCTTGTGAACAGGAATTGCCACTCTGGTGTTATGAGTTAATGCCAGAGTTTTAAAGTAATTTCTGGATGGTGTTTTGATAGGGTTTTCAGCTGACCATGAAAGTGTCCTTTCTGTCTTCTGCTATGTAGTAAGTGGACCTCAAATTTGCTAAACCTATTTTCATACTACATTTGTTATTTCATCTTAACTCACCGCCAATACATGTGGGGGGCCTCTGTCTCCTTTCGGGGTATTTCTCTAGAGGTGAGCTAGGACTAATATTTTCCTCTGCTAGCTTTATTTAGTCCTCCGGCTGGTGCTGGGCATCTAGAATCAACGTAGGCATGCTACCCGGCCACTGCTAGTTGTGCGTTAGGTTTAGTTCATGGTCAGCTCAGTTTCCATCTTCCAAGAGCTAGTTCCTATATATGCTGATGCTATGTTCTCTTGCCATTGAGATCATGACAGGAGCCCAAGAGCAGAACTCACAAAAGTGCTACTTACAACCACCGGAGGGAGTCCAAGAGTGGAATTCACAACAGACGTGTATAGTTGTGTGTCATCAGCATAAAGATGGTATTGAAAGCCAAATCTGTTGATGGTCTGTCCAACTGGGGCTGTGTAGAGAGAGAAGAGAAGGGGGCCAAGGACTGAGCCTTAAGGTACCCCGACTGCAATAGGAAGAGGAGATGAAGTGGAGCCAACAAACAGAACACTGAAGGAGTGGTCTAAAAGATAGGAAGAGAACCAGGAGAGAGCAGTGTCGTTACTGCCTAATGACTGGAGCCTACAGAGTAGGAGACAGTTGTCAACAGTGTCAAAAGCTGCAGAAAGGTTGAGAAGAATGAGCAGAGAGTGGTCACCGTTACATTTTGCTGTCAGAAGGTCGTTGGTCACTTTGATGAGTGCAGTTTCTGTTGAATGTAAAGGCGGAAGCCAGACTGTGAATGGTCTAGGAGGGAGTAATTGGAAAGGCGGGAGTAGACCAGGCACTCCAAGAGTTTAGAGGTGAAGGGGAGATTAGAGACTGGTCTGTAGTTATTTGTGCAGGATGGGTCGAGAGCAGGTTTCTTTAATAATGGAGTAATGATAGAGTGTTTGAAGGAGGATGGGAAAATACCTGAGGAGAGAGAGAGATTAAAGATTGTAGTTAGGTGAGAAGTGACAACTGGAGAGAGACTGGAGGAGATGAGAGGGAATGGGGTCAGTAGTGCATGTAGTCAGATGAGAAGAAGAGAGGAGCCTGGAGACTTCTGTGATGTGATCAAATGTGTGAGAGTGAGCCAGGGGGAAATGCAGGGAGGGATGGGAGTCACTGAACTTGGTGGTTGGGAGCGGATTTCCTGATGGATGTTATCTATTTTCTCTATAAAGTGGGAGGCCAGGTCATCAGAAGAAATGTCTGTGATAGGGGCTTGTGCTTTTGGCCTGAAGAGGGAGTGAAAGGTATCAAAAAGTTTTTTGGGGTTGTTGGATAGTGAGGAGATCAGGGTGGTTTAGTAGGTCTGTTTGGCAAAGTGAAGAGCAGAGTTATAGGTTCTTAACATAAATTTGAAGTGGATGAAGTCTTCTGGTGTGCGAGTTTTCCTCCATAAGTGTTCAACACTCCTAGAGCATCACTGAAGAAATCGAGTTTGCGATGTGAGCCAGGGATATTTTACTCTGTGTTTGGAGGTTCTGAGGGTGAGGAGCGTTTCTTGGTCCAGGGTGTTTCTGAGAGTGTCATTGTAGTGGTGTACAGTCAGATCAGGACAGGAGAAAGAGGAGATAGGGGACAGTGCTGAGTGTAGGGAGTCTGAAAGTGTAGAAGGGTTAATGTCTTTTAGATTTCTGAATGTATGGTAGGTAGGAATGTGCTGGGGTGGGCGAGGAATTGTGAGCATGAAGGAGAAAATATTGTGATCATAGAGGGTTAGTGGTGAGTTATTTAGGTAGGAGATTGAACAGAGATGGACAAAGACCAGGTCAAGGATGTTACCGTCCTTGTGTGTCTCAGAGGTTGAGATCTGTGAGAGGCCAAGAAAAGTGGTTAGTGATAGAAGCTGGGATGCAGATATGGAAGCGGGGCTGTTAATGGGGATATTGAAGTCTCGCAGGACTAGGGTTGGGAGTTCTGAGGACATAAAGTGTGGCAACCAGGCTGAGAAATAGTCCAGGAAATGGGTGGGTGAGCCTGAGGGCCGATATATGACCACTACTCTGAGGGAGAGGGGACGAAAGAGCCTGATGGTGTGGACCTCAAAAGAAAGGAATGAGATTGATGGAACTGGGGGGATCACCTGGAAAGTGTATTGTGGGGACAGGAGTATGCCGACTCCACCACCATGTCTGTTTGTGGGTCTCGGGGAATGGGAGAATTGTAAGCCACCATGGGAAATGACAGCAGGGGAGACAGTGTCAGAATCATGAATCCAGGTTTCAGTGAGGGCCAACAGATTCAGAGAGTGGTTCAGAAAGTAATTGTGTACGAAAGAAAGCTTGTTACATACAGATCGTGGATTCCAGAGGGCACAATTGAAATAAGATGAGGGAGTGCAAGTAATATTAATAAGGTTAGTATGGTTTTGATACGAGGTAGGGGTTGAAGTTGGGGGATGGTGGACCAGGGTTGGGGGAGATGTCCCCCAAAATCAGTAGGAGTAGGAAGATAAAGAGCAAGTAGCTATTGGAATTGTAAGAATTTTTTTGTGCAATGTGTTTGGGTAAGATGGGCTGAGGTTTTTCAGGAAGGTGAGAAGTGCATGGGAGCTGTACATGGGAGAGGGAAGGAGAGAGGAGCTGATGTATATGATTTGTGATGGAGGGGGGTTGGGCGATGAAAGTAGATGGCAAGGGAACATAGGGAAGAAATAAAGCACATGAATAGAAGGGAGAGCAAAGTGTGAGTTACCTGACTCCTGCCCTGACTAACTGCCATGGAATAACTGCCTTTTGCTTGATGCTTAACTTCTGTGATGCTTTGCTTATGGGATGCGTGCACCCCCCCCCCCCCCCCCCCCCCCCGCTGCGTGCACCCCTTATAATGCTTCTAAATTTATAGGCCACAATACATGGTCAGGAAAGAGGGATTGTGGGAGGTGGTTTGGGATAAATTAGCATCAGCTGCTCAACACATCCTGGTGTGAATAGATGATCAAAGACACTAGTACTGATTCCATCTCTGTGCTATAACACCTCTACCAAGATAAAATCTTTAGTGTCCCCCCCATGGATATACAACAGTGAGTACTGAGAACAATGTAACAGATAAATTATAGCAAATATTCAGTAAGAACAGTTCATTAAAATATGTTGCAGGTGATATGCTGCAGATGAGACAGCAGACAGAAGTTGAATAATCTGATTACCATTCAGGCTGCTTGCTGACATAGAATGGAGTGTATACATGCAGCGTGGATCAGTTCTGTATATAAGATTGCTTTCTAAGTTCCTTATATAACATAGCTTTCTCAGTTCTGTATATAAGATTGCTTTCTTAGTTCTGTATATAAGATTGCTTTCTTAGTCCTGTATATAAGATTGCTTTCTTAGTTCTGTATATAAGATTGCTTTCTTAGTCCTGTATATAAGATTGCTTTCTTAGTTCTGTATATAAGATTGCTTTCTTAGTCCTGTATATAAGATTGCTTTCTTAGTCCTGTATATAAGATTGCTTTCTTAGTTCTGTATATAAGATTGCTTTCTGAGTTCTGTATATATGATTGCTTTCTTAGCTCTGTATATAAGATTGCTTTCTTAGTTCTGTATATAAGATTGCTTTCTTAGTTCTGTATATAAGATTGCTTTCTTAGTCCTGTATATAACATAGCTTTCTTAGTTCTATATATAAGATTGCTTTCTTAGTTCTGTATATAAGATTGCTTTCTTAGTCCTGTATATAAGATTGCTCTCTTAGTTCTGTATATAAGATTGCTTTCTTAGTCCTGTATATAAGATTGCTCTCTTAGTTCTGTATATAAGATTGCTTTCTTACTTCTGTATATAAGATTGCTTTCTTAGTTCTGTATATAATATTGCTTTCTTAGTTCTATATATGAGATTGTTTTCTTAGTTCTGTATATAAGATTGCTTTCTTAGTTCTGTATATAATATTGCTTTCTTAGTTCTATATATAAGATTGCTTTCTTAGTTCTGTATATAAGATTGCTCTCTTAGTTCTGTATATAAGATTGCTTTCTTAGTTCTGTATATAAGATTGCTTTCTTAGTTCTGTATATAAGATTGCTTTCTTAGTTCTGTATATAAGATTGCTTTCTTAGTTCTATATATAAGATTGCTCTCTTAGTCCTGTATATAAGATTGCTTTCTTAGTTCTGTATATAAGATTGCTTTCTTAGTTCTGTATATAAGATTGCTTTCTTAGTTCTGTATATAAGATTGCTTTCTTAGTCCTGTATATAAGATTGCTTTCTTAGTCCTGTATATAAGATTGCTTTCTTAGTTCTGTATATAAGATTGCTTTCTGAGTTCTGTATATATGATTGCTTTCTTAGTTCTGTATATAAGATTGCTTTCTTAGCTCTGTATATAAGATTGCTTTCTTAGTTCTGTATATAAGATTGCTTTCTTAGTTCTGTATATAAGATTGCTTTCTTAGTTCTATATATGAGATTGTTTTCTTAGTTCTATATATAAGATTGCTCTCTTAGTTCTGTATATAAGATTGCTTTCTTAGTCCTGTATATAAGATTGCTTTCTTAGTCCTGTATATACGATTGCTTTCTTAGTTCTGTATATAAGATTGCTTTCTTAGTTCTGTATATAAGATTGCTTTCTTAGTCCTGTATATAAGATTGCTTTCTTAGTCCTGTATATAAGATTGCTTTCTTAGTTCTGTATATAACATTGCTTTCTTAGTTCTGTATATAAGATTGCTTTCTTAGTTCTGTATATAAGATTGCTTTCTTAGTTCTGTATATAAGATTGCTTTCTTAGTCCTGTATATAAGATTGCTTTCTTAGTCCTGTATATAAGATTGCTTTCTTAGTTCTGTATATAACATTGCTTTCTTAGTTCTGTATATAAGATTGCTTTCTTAGTTCTGTATATAAGATTGCTTTCTTAGTTCTGTATATAAGATTGCTTTCTTAGTCCTGTATATAAGATTGTTCTCTTAGTTCTGTATATAAGATTGCTTTCTTAGTTCTGTATATAAGATTACTTTCTTAGTCCTGTATATAAGATTGCTTTCTTAGTCCTGTATATAAGATTGCTTTCTTAGTTCTGTATATAACATTGCTTTCTTAGTTCTGTATATAAGATTGCTTTCTTAGTTCTGTATATAAGATTGCTTTCTTAGTCCTGTATATGAGATGGCTTTCTTAGTTCTGTAAACAGCTTTACATTACATGGAGCTTTATAGTAAGTAACAGATGATGTTAGAAGCGCATTGTATACAGAAAGTAGGAGAAAAAAACATCCCGCACTCGCATGACACTCGTCTAATATCCGGGATGAATATCAGAGCGATTTATAATACACTGATGTGAATGCGCCCTTAGCCGGACTCTGAATACAGTCTGTGAGGTCCACCCTCCCTGGAAGGGGTTAAACCTGAGAGTTTGTCATTTTAGCTCCGGGTGTGAAGTCAATAGCACAATCATATATCGCCATATAGTAGACGTCCAGTAACTGGTGATTCCCTCATGTGTGGGGTCTATTTGTCTCCTAGCAGAGACTCACACGTTACATTCCACACATAACACTGTGTAGAAAAGGCGGCGCGGGGTAATTGTGCCAGTAGTGAGGGGGAATAATGGCGGGAATGTCACTGACTGAGGAGAAGTTTCCATGTAGCGTCTTCACTGCGGATATCATTCCCTGAGGCCCCTGATCATGTGACCCCTGACTCCTCCCCTCCTGTGACCTCATCACAGGTCCTGTGCGCACAGAGCAGCCATATATGTGGAGTGCGGCTCTGCAGGTGGAGGTAGGTGCTGGAGATTCCCCATTACTGGCGCATTAATACTAGAAATATATTGCACAGGGGAAATCACAGCCAATTCCCACGAGAAGAATCCTGGAAACATCGTCTCATCTTCTTCTCATTCAGGTCTCTACAATATCAGATCCTCTCAGTGAAGATCTTCTATAGAATAGAATTTACCTGATTTACCCATCAAGGATGGATATGGACAGAGACAAGATGGCGGAGAGGATATTACACCTCACCCTAGAGATCCTCTTCCGGCTTACTGGAGAGGTGAGAGATTCTGATGACGTCACATTACATCATTCTTATCTATGGGAATAACAGATGGACAGAACTGGAGAGGTGAGGACTCTGGAAATGTCTGTAGTGAGATTTATTAATGTGTCTCTCCATAACCAGGATTACACAGTAGTGAAGAAGACCTCTAGTGGGCGCTGTCAGGATCCTGTGTCTGAGGGATGGGGAAGACCCCTGAGCCCAATCTCCGGACCTCCACCTCACCCCCTGATACATGAGGACATCAATGACCAGAAGATCCTAGAACTCATATACAAGATGGTTGAGCTGCTGACTGGAGAGGTGACACTGCTGGGAATGCTGGGACATTATACAGTAACACTATGAAGGGATCGGGGATGACGGTATCATTGTATGTGTCAGGTTCCTATAAGGTGTCAGGATGTCGCCGTCTATTTCTCCATGGAGGAGTGGGAGTATTTAGAAGGACACAAAGATCTGTACAAGGACGTCATGATAGAGGTTCCCCAGCCCCTCACATCACCAGGTAATAGACAGGACTAAATACACATGGCCTATAATTATCTGTATGTATAGAATTAATTCATTCCCTGTATGTGTTTCCTCCAGATCTATCCAGTAAGAGGACAACACCAGAGAGATGTCCCCGTCCTCTTCTTCCCCCGGATTGTAAACAGGAAGATCCCAATGTTCCCCAGGATCATCAGGTAGATGGAGAGAAGATTTCATGAGATCTCCCCTATGATGTGTAGACGGCTGTGAAGGTCTTGTGTTCAGTGTTGCTTTATCCCCCAGTATTATATGATTTATACTTGTGTAATGAGAACGGTGGAGATGGCAGGATTAGAGCTGATCATAGATGTGACTTCTCCATCTGTCTGTGACTTTTACAATATTTGTTTCAGGATGAAGATCTGACCCATATTAATACTACAGAGACATTTGTGAGGGGTGATGAGGGGTGTAAAGAGGAGATTCCTACATATGACTACCCAGGTGAGTAGTAACCACTAAATGTAGAGAAGTCACAGATTTTTCTCAGTCACCGGCTGTGGCTGCTTTATCGGTGGTGTAGTCTGGCCATATTACAATCGTGCGATCACCATTTTGCCTCTAGACCACAACATTCTCCTCCACCCAAAACTGTTCTAATGACTTTGGGCATTGAAGGCCTTTTTTAAAGAACTTACCACCTGGAGGATCCTCCTACCCCCTGAGATTATTTTATTGGATGAATCTACCTTCTCTCCCTTCTGTGCTGCTGAATGTGCTCATATGATCCCTACGAGACCAGGTCCAGTCTTTTTGGCCAAACTTCGCTTTTATGATCGACAACATTAAGTGTGCAGTGAAGGCCAAGTGTGAATTTCTGTACAATGACAACAGAATTTCCCCTATCCTGAGTTTTCAATTTATTTATTTATTTTAAAACTAACTTGAAACAGGATTGTGATAAACTGCATAAGGCTGGGTTCACACTGCGTTACAGGTGTCCGTTATACGGACTACCTTACACCGCGACATAACGTGGTGTAACGCAGTCCGTTAACGCCGCCATTAAGTCCTATGTCGGACGCATCGTTAGCGCACTCCCACAATGGGCGTGCGCTAGCGATGTGCCGTCATTGAGTGACGGACCCTGGGACGCGGGCTGCAGCGTTTCCGGGTCCGTTACTGTTGGCGCAGATAGAGCATCTGCTACCTCTATCTGCGCTAGCGCGACGACATATCGGCACTTGCGTTAACAGCAGCCCGTTAACGCATGTGTTGAACAGGCTGCTGTTAACGCAATGTGAACCTAGCCTAAAACACATTACACCTGTGCCATGATATATCTCTAAACTGTGCGTGATTGATGGCTGTAATATACATTTAAAGGGATTGTCTACTGTGATACGGTGTTGTGACAAGTGACACCGGCACCCAATCAGTGCCACCTTCGGACAAACTGAACATGAAGAGGAAGATAGAGGTGCACCTCATCCCGAACTTCCTCTTCATGTTCAGTATGTCCAAAAGTGGAGACAGTGACGCCAGCGCTGATTTATCACCACATCACAGTCCCGCTGCAACGAGTGCTGGAATGGAGCAAGCATGGCTGATGAGTATAAGCGTTATTATTTTTTGGGGACGAACATTTAGTTTAAGAAATGCTTGTCCTTGTACTGGACAACCTCTTTAAAAAATACTATAGATATGAGCTAAGTACACTAAATGACACTGATATATGAATTACTAAACGTCTTTGTGTATGGCTGGGTAGAGTAGTCAGGGGCACACGTATGTTTAAGGAGATGATCAAATCGATGATGACGCCATACTCTGTCTTGGATTTATACTGTGTTGGATGATGCAGAGTCAGCAATGCTCTGGATGGCTGGGTTGATCCTGACACCTGCTTGAAAAGGAAAAAGCTGCCGCCATATGTCTGTGTGATGTTACTTCACTGTGGGCTCTCTTCTATTGCAAAAAATAGTGATATTATCCAACGTGTTCCTGAGGCTTCGATATCCTTCGTCAGGGATCCCTTCTTTTTTGCAATAGAAGAGAGCCCGCAGTGTACTGAATTCACGCAGACATAGGGTGTCAGCTTTTTCCTTTTCAATAAGGTGGCAGGATCAACGTAGCCGTCTGGAATGCTGCTGACTCTGCATCATCCAACATAGTACAAATCCAGGACATGGTACGGCTTCATCATCGATTTGATCAAGTATACATGTACCCCAGACTACTCTACCCAGCCATACATGTAGACGTTCAGTAATTCATATATCAGTGTCATTAGTGTTTGTGGCGCATATCTACTGTATATATTTACTGCATTTCTACACGTTACGAATGAGGGCAAGCAGGTGTGTCAGCATATGCAGCTTCATAACACTGGTACGCAGTGGTAGTGCCAGTGTATTCATCAAATTTACGTCCCTGTAATATACATTCTTTCATGCCAGCAAGAGATGTGTTGGCATGGCTCAAGCCCTGGTTTCATGGATTCACGCCGCATCATAAATTACATTATGTTTTCAATCCTAAGTAATTCAGATTACTGCACAATCTCTCCTGAATCGGGAGCACTAATACTTTCTCTACTCTTCTGGTCTGGACTCATAGTAGCCCCAATTGTCCATCATAAATGAATGCAACTCCAGTTTAATGTTGTTGGGGATGTAACATATTATTTATTCTTTGTCGATTGGTTTACAGTTCTTCATTTTGTATGATAGTTTGATTGTGGTGAGACTGGCCTGCCTCACTTATGTCAGTCTGTAACTCTCTGGTAGTCTTTAAAAAAAGGTCTCCATTGCCAAGTCTTCCAAATGCCCGAGATAATAATAATCTTTATTTTTATATAGCGCTAACATATTCCACAGCGCTTTACAGGTTGCACACATTATCAGATCTAAATTTAAGATCCCTCAGCTATGCACTATTATAAAAAGTTCTCTTTTAATGTCATATATTTCTTCTTGAAACTCATCTGGCCCTTACGATAGTTCAGATTGCCAAGATTCACTGAGCCCCATACCTTAATTACCCCGCAGAGGTTTCACCACTAGTTACTCATTTTTTTAATGATGAAGATTGTTGAGTTAGATAATAATATATTTACTGAAATGATCAATCTTCAGGTTTCGACTACAATAGTTAGTGTTCAAAATACTCTGATTTTACTAATTCCCGCAGACAGTTTTGTCTTCCTAATCAGATCCCATTTTTCAAATCTGATGTGTGTCACTTTATGTGGTGATAACTAGGGTTGAGCGAAACGGATCGGACATTTTCAAAAGTCGCCGACTTTCAGCAAAGTCGGGTTTCATGAAACCCGACCCGAGAGAGAGAGAGAGAGAGAGAATTATTGCATTGGGTTTCGTGTTTCGGTCGGCCCCCCGACTTTTCACAATAATCGGCCGATTTCACACGATCCGACTTTAGAGCTAGTCGGGTCTCACGAAACCGGACTCGATCCTGAAAAAGCAGAAGTCGCTCAACCCTAGTGATAACTATGACATTCTTCAAAAAGGATAATAGGAAACAAATTGACATTACAAATTATTTTCCAACTTCTCTTGAATACGACAATACACTATGTACAGTTGTACACTACCGTCTGAGCACAAGGCAAGGTTAAGAAGGGAAAGAGCGCCATTAAGCTATATGATGACAAATTTTGCTGGAATAGTTTGAAGATAAAATTTATTGGGGACATTGTTCCTGGTCACCTGACAGCTCAAAAAATGGCTTCCAAAGACATACTGATAGGGAATTTAGATTGTGAGCCCCAATGGGGACAGCGATGATAATGTGTGCAAACTGTAAAGCGCTGCGGAATATGTTAGCACTATATAAAAATAAAGATGATTATTATTATTATTATTATTATTACCATGAAGAGGCTTGGCACTATCTACTCTGTTTTCCAGATCCAAGGGATTACCTTGCTCATGACCCTTTAACCCTTCTTACACTAAGATTCCTAGGCCTGGGCTATGGTGTTTCCTGCAATTTTGTGGTGGGAAATAGCAAGAAGAATAGATAGTCGTGTCAGAACCAGCAAAGCAGTGAAAATTAAAAATTAGATGTAAGAGTAGTCAGTACACAGTACATAACAGGAAGCAAATACACAAGCTGGGAGCTGAGCACCGAGGACAGACCAAGGCTGTATCTGACAGCTTTTGGTAATATGCTTCAAGGTTTAGTAGGGTGTGGTGCTTTCCAATTGGCTGAAGCAGGAAGCAAATAACTTCAACTGGACAGCGCACACACCCATGCTACCAGACAGGTCCCAGGCACCCTAATCTTAGCAGCTGAACAGTGCCTGTGCCGCCCAGAGCTTCAGTTTCTAACGTCTCCTCCATCACCAGTGCTGCCTGTAGAATGAATAAGATGTTGCCTGGTGGCAGAAGTAGACTTCGCGAGAGCAGATCCCAGAGAAAATGGGACACACCATTTGTGGAAGACCTAATATGACAAAATGGCAGAAATCCAGAGGAGTAGAAATCCTCATAAAGTGACTCCATTTTGGAAATTATAACCCTCGGTGAATTAATCTATAGGAGTAGTGACTATTTTGACTCCACATGCACTTTGCGGAAATTAGCTCGCAGTGGATGTTGGAGAGTGAAAATTACAAACTTGCCATTTTATTGCCCAGCATATAGTGCCCAGATTGTGCTCCAGGAGACACGCACATTGTAACTAAGTGGGTTCTTCTCATTATAGTGATGCCAAATACATGGATGCTAAATGTGGTTTGGGCACCCTGCAAGGCTCATAAGAGAGGGGGAGATTTGACTTTGAAAGTGCAGATTTTGCTGGATTGGTTTATGGAAGCCATATTGCTTTTCGAGAGTCTTTGAGCCACTAATAATGTGGACACCTGCTTTTCCTCTGACAGATGATGGACCTGAGTGGGGACTTGTTTTTTGTGAAATGAGAAGTTTTTCTTGGTATAATTTACACCTACATAAAATCTTTGCGTGATAAAAGCGATACGGAACGGGAAAATTCAGCTCACCATTTGCAGTCTCTTTCCAAGAATGAGTTCCCTGCATGGAGCCTCTTGGGCTTTCAAGTTCCATAGAATGAAGAAAAAAGATACTCCAGCGTAGATGGAAAAAATTCATAAAGACAGACACAGTTCGGACAACCTATATATCCCAGAGAGCTACCAACCGACGCGTTTCGACACTCCAGTCTTAATCATGGTTGATGATTAAGAGCGGAGTGTCAAATACATTGGTAGGTAGCTATCTGGGATCTATATTTTGTCTGTATTATGCCTGTTTTTATGATTTTTTTCCATTTAAGACAAAGTTTTATATTTTTCTACGCTGGAGTACCTTTTTTCTTCATGCATAAAATCTTTGGTGCTTTTTTATTCCATATTTGGGAGGCAGAATGAACAAACAGTTGAACCAGATTGTAAGCTTGTGAGCAGGGCCCTCACTCCTCTTGGTATCTATTTTGAACTGTGTTTTTGTTACGCTGTAATTTCTATTGTCTGTACAAATCCCCCTCTATAATTTGTAAAGCGCTGCGGAATATGTTGGCGCTATATAAATAAAATTATTATTATTATTTATTTATTAACCACGCTCAACTGGTTCATCCTCCTAGTTTTTCTATTGGACTGTAACTGTCATTGTGTTGGTCAATCATTCAATATTTTTACATAACTTGCCATTTTTACAGTCAGTTTAAGTAGAAATGTTCCAAAATATAAAATTCAAGGATATTTTATTCAAAAATAATTGTTTTTTTTTCTTAGCAGATGACTGTACCAGGAGATCAGAAGGGCAGCTGACATCTTCAATTCTTAAATCAGATGATCTTGAAATCCCACAGGATGCAACTGAAGTGAATGCCATCACTTCAAATATACCATCAACCCATCAAATGAATGATCTGTCATCTGATCCTTTAAAACCGGTCCTTTCTTTTCATTTATTACTGACTACTAAGGAAAATGAAAGTCACAAAATAAGCATTAAAAAGCAATCTGCTCCTAAAGAAAATCAGTCATTTTCACATTCAGAGTATGGAAATAGTTTACTCCTCAAAAATTTGTTACTTAAACAACAAAAAACTCACACAACAGAGAAAAGATTCTCTTGTTCCAAGTGTGGGAAATATTTTAACCATAAATGTAATCTTGTTAGACACCAGAGAACTCACACAGGGGAAAAGCCTTTTTCCTGTTCAGAATGTGGGAAATATTTTTACCAGAAATCAAGTTTTATTAATCACCAGAGAACTCACACAGGGGAGAAACCTTTTTTTTGTTCAGAATGTGGGAAGTCTTTTAACCAGAAATCAAGTTTTATTAATCACCAGAGAACTCACACAGGGGAGAAGCCTTTTTCCTGTTCAGAATGTGGGAAATATTTTAACAATAAATGTAATTTTGTTAGACACCAGAGAACTCACACAAGGGAGAAGCCTTTTTCCTGTTCAGAATGTGGGAAAAGTTTTAACCAGAAATCAAATTTTGTTCAGCACCAGAGAACTCACACAGGGGAGAAATCATTTTGCTGTTCAGAATGTGGGATGTGTTTTAACCAGAAATCAGCTTTGGTTACTCACCAGCGAACCCACACAGGGGAGAAGCCTTTTTCCTGTTCAGAATGTGGAACGTGTTTTAACCAGAAATCAGCTTTGGTTAGACACCAGAGAACTCACACAGGGGAGAAGCCTTTTTCCTGTACAGAATGTGGGAAATGTTTTAACCGGAAAGCGCATCTGGATGGCCACCAGAGAACTCACACAAAGAAGAAGACTTTTTCATGTTCAGAATGTGAGAAATGTTTTGTGAATAAATTAAATCTTCTTAGTCACCAGAGAACTCACACAGGGGAGAAGGAATTTAATATTTAGAATGTGGGAAATGCTTTAACCAGAAATCAGATGTTGTTGGTCACAAAATAATTCACACAGGAGAGAAGCCTTTTTCATGTGATTAATGAGGAAAATGTCTTACACGGAAATTAACTCTTAATAAACATCAGAGTAGTCACACAGGGGAGAAGCCTTTTCTATGTTCAGAATGCTGGGAAAGTTTTAACCAATAATTGTATTTTCTTAAAGTGGTTGTCCACTATTAAGGCAATCCCTTGTCATTCCTCGTTTGGCTTTGTTAACCACTTTCCCACCTTGAACGTATCCATACATCCCTGTGACCTGGCCCATATTGACCTGGGACCTATGGATACGTCCTGGCAAATTTGCGCTCACACGGGCTGTGGGCGCGATCAACGCCGGGAGTCAGCTGATTCTGACAGCTGACACCCAACACTCAGTGCAAGGACTGGTCCCACACCGCTCCCAGTACTTTAATCCCCTAAGTGATATGATCAAACTCGATCACCGCATTTCTGGAGCAGGCATAGGGAAGTCATACCCTCTGCCCTTGGAGCGAAGACCCCGCAACGTCATTGCAGTGTCCCGATCATTGCCATGGTGACCCAATGTTGTCACGATGACATCCGGGTCACCAGAACTAGCAAAGTTGCTTGAACATGCTCAGAGCACAATCGGCAACTTTGTCTGTCAGAGCAGCGCTGACAGTTTGCATAGCTCCTGCACCCCATGCTATACAAGTGATCAGCATGGAAAAAATGAAATTCCTGTAGTGGGACAAAGTAAAAAAAAGTTATAAAAACAAGTTTAAAAAATATTGTAAAAATATATAGAAAAAGAAAAATATTGTACCCATTAATAAGTATTTGCATTAAAAAATATATATAAGCAAAAAAAGTGCACATATTTGGCATTCTCGCGTCTAGAACGGCCAGACCTATGAAACTGTCTCACTAGTTAAACCCTTTAGTGAACACCATAAAAAAAAAACAAGGCAAAAAACAATGCTTTACCATTTTACTGTCGAACAAAAAATGGAATAAAACGCGATCAAAATGACAAATATAAATAAACATGGTACAGCAGAAAACGTCATCTTGCCCACAAAAAAACAAGCCATCATACAGCTCCATCAGCAGAAAAAATAAAGAGGCTATAGCTCTCAAAATAAAGCAATCCAAAAATAATATTTTTTTCTATACAATAGTTTTTGCGGGAAAGCACCAAAATGTAACAAAGATAAAACTGTGGTATTGCTGTAATCGTACTGACCCGAAGAATAAAACTGCCTTATCAATTTTACCACATGTGGAATGACATAACAAAACAAAAATTCCTGAATTGCTGATTTTTGTTCATTCTGCCTCCCAAAAATCAGAATAGAAAGCAATCAAACAGTGCCATGTGTCTGATAATGGTACTAATTAAAACATCAACTCGTTCTGCAAAAAACAAGCCCTCACGTCACTCTGTGAGCCGAAATATGGAAAAATTTTAGCTTTCAAATTATGGTGAAGCAAAAACTAGTTCTTGCAATAAAAAGCGTTTTTTAGTGTGTGACAGCAGCCAAACAAAAAAAAAAAACTATGTAAATCTGGTATCACTGTAATCGCACTGAACCGAAGAACAAAGTCGTCTAATCACTTATACCGCACGAGGTACTTTGTTAAAAATAAATAAAAACTATTTTTCACCTGCTGTTTTGTTCATTCTGTCCCAAAAAGATCGCAGTGAGGATAGGCTCACATTTATCCTGCGCTCTGTGCTGAGTGCTTACACCAATGTAAATCTCTGAAATATGTGATTCAGACCGAACCCAGGAATATTCCTTAAAGTGAGGCAGATGGAGGCACTGTGGACCAGCGGTGTCCGTCTTTTTAGGATTGCATAAAAGTGCTGTCGGGCACAGTTTTGTGCACCTTTGAAAATAAGGACAATGCTGAACAGAGGCCAGACGGAGTCCAGAATAACTCTGCTGCCTCATTATACTGAATGGATCCCATGGGGGTTTCATCTGAATCACATCACTCCGAGATTTAGATGGAAACCCCAAAGTAAGCACTCAGCATAGAGGGCTGGATAAATGTGATCCCAAACGTTATGTAAAATGCTCCCAATAAAAGCTTCAAATCAATCCACAAAAAAGCAAATCCCCACTCAGGTCTGTCATCTGTCAATGGAAATATAGGATGCTTCCATGTTGCTGGTAGTACAGAGGCACTGGAAAAGTGAAATAGCTTCTTGCTTCTGGAAAAAAATTCAGCAAATTCTGCGCTCCCAAATCCAAATGCCCTCCTCCCTTCTGAGCCCCACAGTGTACCTAACGCACACATAGCGTCCACATATTTGGCATTTCTGAAGCGACGAGAGCCCACCTTACTTACTTACACAATGCAGCAGATGGACACCCATAAAGGAGTGTTCACATTTAAAGAAATGAGGGCCTTATGTGGCACCCCAGGAGTTTGGGTACCACAGTGGTGCTGCCTTCCTCTCGGGGAGGGTAATGCCATGCCTGGAGACATGAGGGCTTCCTTTGATAGGTAATCTTACATGCAACACTTTCTGACTCCTGGCCAGAAGGGGGAGCTCTATACCTGGTTTAAGGGGAGCTTCCCTGGATATACATCCTGGTCTGGAGGAGGAGTTAGAACAGTTGATAGCAGACAGTGAAGGAGAGGAACTTAAGAGCTAGAGGAGCGCTGTGATTGGGCCCCTCTAAGCAGGGCACAGAAACCGGGCACTGGGATCCCTAGGCTGTGTGGAACTACAAGTCCCACGGCAGAACCGGAGGTCAGGAAGCTGAAAGTGACCTGCTCACATTACACCTCAGGTACAGCAACATCTAGAGCCCGGAGACACCATGTACAGAGATCCCAAGGGAACGGCTCAAGTTGCCTACCATGCAGGGACTGTCCCAGGAAAAAGAGTAAACCAGGACCTTGCCAGAAAGCCACAGTCAGCAGGGACTAGAAACCAGCGCATAGTGGAAGGCTCCTAAACTGACCTGGCAAAGGGATTCCCACTTGTTTTCAGGCTGCCTGGACTCCATCAACACCTGTTGCCGGTACCCTGGACTGAGGCTGACTACAACCAGTAAACCAATTAAATACTGCAACTCTGTGTCCTCCGTTTATTTACCGGCAACACACCATCCTGGCGCACTACATTGAGAGCCCTGGGGACCACACTTCACCTGTGGGAAGCATGACCATTTTTGCTGCAGTAACATCGCCCCAGAGGACCCCTTTAAGCAGCGTCAGTCGCCGCTGACCGAGAACCACAGGTGGCATCGTGAACGCAAACTTTATTCAAACACTTTAAAGACCTTCCCCCTTTTACTTGGCGTCCAGGGCCACAGACCAGGTCGCTGCCACCATTACCACCCGTTTAATTGCAACCAGACCCGGTACCGAGTATCCCCAGGCCCTGGCGAGCGATTCAACTTGACGTCACGAACAGGATTTGTGCCCTGGCATCGCCAGGTACTGTGTGCCAGAGGCTGTGACAATTTGCCTGTAAGCCGCCATTGCCGCACCCCATGGAGTGCGAAGGGAAGAAGGAGGTGTACCTTTGTGGGCGGAGTGTGCAAAAGAGCACGAAGAGGAAGTGGGCGCCGTACAGAAGAGCCGCAAGGGAGGACACCGGAAGCCCCAGAAGGAGGACCGGGAGGAGTGCCTTACCGAGTGCGAGAGGAACCGCTGCAGACTTCGGTGGAGAGACGTCAGGCCTCTGCAAGGTTAGCACAGGGGAAGGGACATGTCTGACCAGGGAGGAGATCTGGCGGTGGTCGCAGGCCCCATGATGCCCCAGGCCCAGCGATGGCCGCAACTGCAGGCCCCATGATGCCACCAGGCCCCACGGTGCCCACAGTTCCTGCAAACCAGCAGGACCTTGCCGCAGTAATAGCTCCTATAATGCCGCTATCCATGCCCTATATACTGGGAGTGGCCTGGCTGCCACAATATTCAGGGGAGTCCTACACGCTGAGTGACTCTAAAGAAAGGCTCTGCAGCCTATTTGAAGTATATCCCCTGACAGAACATCAAAAGGTCAACATTCTGATGTTATGGAAATTTGGTTTGGATAAATCTATCCCTGTGTGTGCTGCGGCCATTCCCAATAAGACAGAGTATTTTGAGCGCTAATCAAGACTGGACTGTACACCATTGTGACAGAAAAACATTCCATCAATACTGATAATTTATTGTACATACATGGATTTATAATTGCATATAGAAAGGAGGTGGTTAGGGGTGGTTAGTTAATTACCATCTTGTCTAACTCCTCTGTTATTGGTTATCTAAATATATATGGAATATTGTGATTAATGCACATATGGATGCTGATTAAGCAATTTAAATGTAGCTCTCTGCATCTTTCTGCATCTAGGACAAAGTTGAGACATCTGATCATCACTTAATACATCTGGTGCTGTTCCGCGTTCTGCTGGAAATCCCCGAACAGTCTGTCTAGCTTATATCAGTTTATGTCAGCCATTTTAAGCAATTGATTATAGTGTATATATGATTATAAAGGAGTATACATGCAAGTGAGATCTACATGATATATATATTTCCATCACAATCCCCCCTTAGATATCACTTGCCCTAATCCTAGCCTCCTATTTCCAAAGCGCTGCAACTCTTTTGTGCTGCCGGTAAACTGACGCATGCCTAGCGCATAATCCCCACTCCGTACAGACTTTTCGCAAATGGGCGGTCAGGAGATCTGTCCCTAACGGGGGTTCGTTGCAATCAGTCTCTTAGTCAACAGCATGTGTAGTAAGCGGTGGGTATTCTTTATCAGGTAGGTCATCTATTTGGTCAGGCAGGGCATCCACAACATCATTCTGGCTTGGGTGTCATCCTCTGGTAGATATGCAAATTGTCTTTTCAGAGAGGAAGAGGACTAGAACTCTAGTGCCATCTATTGGAAGTAGCAATCCTAACAGTCAATGTCGACCCTTTAACGAGCCTTGTCACATGACTTAGGATATTAGCCAAACCAGAATCTCAATTTGCAGACACTGTGTTTCGGGGTACTGCCCCTCGTCAGTTCAAAGTGGAGATCTGGTTTGGCTGATTGAGAGGCATCTGACCGGGATCCAAGAAGCATCGTTTCTCCTTGCGGAGAGTGACTGCAAATTGAGATTCTGGTTTGGCTATTATCCTAAGTCATGTGACAAGGCTCGTTAAAGGGTCGACATTGACTGTTAGGATTGCTACTTCCAATAGGTGGCACTAGAGTTCTAGTCCTCTTCCTCTCTGAAGAGACAATTTGCATATTTCCCAGAGGAGCATTGCGGCTTTAAGTCTCCTGACCTCAACATGCTTATTATGTCACTCCAAAACATAAAACGAAAAATCGGCTGGAAAGCCGTAGCCAGCTCACCAACCAGACCAAAGGCACGAAGCACGGGAGTCCGTCCTGACCCAGATGTCGAACAGCAGCAGCAAATCCAAACATACGTTGATACTCCAGCTCCGATAAAAGTGGGTAAAGTCTTTATTATTCCAAAATGGTTAAAACATGATCCTTACAACAATGGACCAGACAGGTGCTTATAAATGATATGGCAACGCGTTTTGACCCATATAGGTCTTACTCATGCCTTAGTCACAGCAGGAATAAGGATTACATATATAGTGCTCATGAGTCCAAGACCCCCGCCTTAGAAGTCACATGATTCACTATACAGGTCCTGCAAATATATATGTCCAAATGACTTAAAATACAAAAATATAAAGAATATATACATAAAATAGAGGCAAGTGATAACAGTAAATAATCAATAATGATACAATATTTCGTTTCTTTTATTCAAGCCTACAGGGAAGCGAGTATTCAAATTATAAATCCAAAACGCCTCTCTTGCGAGTAAACGTCTTTTCATTTCTCCCCCTCGATTAGGAGGATGGACTTTTTCTATGCCATGAACTTTAAAGGCTGTGGTGTCTCCATTATGTACTATGTGGAAATGTTTCGCTGCCATAGAAACATTTCTGTTAGGAATGTTACAGTTATTTACGTCTCTAAGGTGTTCTGCTATACGTGTTTTTAGTTTCCGTGACGTGCATCCTACATAAGATATATGACAAATTGTGCAATCTGTTTTATAAACCACATTTTTAGTGTGGCAATTAATAAAACTATTTATAGCATAACTTCTAGTTTTCTCAGTATTTTGAAAAGTATTCCCTAATTGCGCATGAATGCACGTACTACAGGCAGCGGTACCACATTTATAAAAACCTTTACAATCCAACCATGTGTTGGACCTGGATCCGGATTTTAGCAAAGCAGAGTTAGGGGCAATTATATCACCAATTGTTCGCGCTCTCCTCGCTACTATATTAATTCCATCTTTCAATATATGCGTTAACGTATTGTCCTCACACAAAATAGGTAATCTCTTAATAATAATTTTTTTTTATTTGATTGAATTGAGGAGAAAATTGTAAGCATAGATGTAATTTATTAGCGAGTATCTTATTTGCTGCATTGTTCGATGTACTGGATACCAACAGATCTTCTCTGCGTTTTTTGTCCACTATATTTGTGGCCCTCTCCAATGTCCAATTTGGATAATTTCGAACTTTTAGTTTCTTTTTTAATTTCTGAAATTCATTTAGTTTATCTTCCTCTTTACTACAATTACGCTTCAGCCTGGTGAATTCCCCCACAGGTATGGATTTAATGGTGTGGGCTGGGTGGCTGCTATTTGCGTGCAATATTGTATTCCCACTAACTGGTTTTATGTGAGTTCGACTGATGACATATTCTCCAGCAATGCCACATAATTCCAAATCCAAAAAAGAAATATTTTTCTGATCATACACAAATGTAAATTTTATACCAAATTTGTTAGAATTAATGTATTCCACAAATCCCGGTATGGCAGACACATCGCCCCCCCAAATAATGAGGGTGTCATCGATGTATCTGCCATACTAGGAGATGTGTTCAACATAAGGATTCTCAGCAGAATATATGAATTTTTGTTCCCAATATGCCATTGTCAGATTGGCTAGAGACGGTGAATATTTAGCCCCCATAGGAACTCCCGACTTTTGTGCATAGATTTCACCATCAAATGAAAAAATATTATGTTTTATGAGAAAAAACGTTACTTTCAATGCAAAGTTAATAAGGTCTTGTGAATATTGACCATAGTCCATTAAATGAAATTCCAACGCTTTCATTGCTATATCATGAGGTATGCTCGTGTACAATGAGACAGCGTCACAACTAAGCCAGGTATAATTATGTTCCCATTTCCAATTTCTAAACATTTTCAAAATTTCTCTAGAATCCTTTATATACCCTGGCATTTTCATAACTATGGGTTGTAATAACGAGTCTACCCATTCGCACAGGTGTTCTGACATAGATCCAATTCCTGAAACTATTGGACGCATTGCTGGTAAGCCTATGCACTTGTGTACTTTTGGGAGACCGTACATGATAGGAAATTTAGGGGATTCTACATAAAGATATTCAGCCTGTTTTTTGTTGATAACTGCTAGATATAAACCCTCCTCTATTAACTTCGCAATTTCGTCATTATATTTGGATTCTTTTTGAGTATCTCGTAGGTGGATCTATCTGACAACAGTTCATACATTTTATCCTTATAGTCACTCTCATTTAGAATGACTATAAGGGTATGTGCACACGTTGCGGATTTCTTGCAGAAATTTCCTGAAGAAAACCGGAAATTCTCTGCAAGAAATCCGCATTTTTTTTTTTGCGTTTTTTTTCCGTTTTTTTTGCGTTTTTTTAGCATTCTGCAAGCGTAATTAGCTTGCAGAATGCTAAAGTTTTCCAAGCGATCTGTAGCATCGCTTGGAAAACTGACTGACAAGTTGGTCACACTTGTCAAACATAGCGTTTGACAAGTGTGACCAACTTGTTACTATAGATGCTGCTTTTGCAGCATCTATAGTAAAAGATAGAACGTTTAAAAATAATAAAAAAAATGCTTATACTCACCCGCAGACATCAGATCTCCTCACCGGCGTCCGTTCCGTATAGATGGTGTGTGTGCGCAGGGCCTTCCATGACGTCACGGTCACGTGAGCGGTCTCGACCAATCACAGGACAGTGACGTCATTCGGCAAGGTCCTTCACCGCACACCAGCTACAGGAACCGAAACCAGCGTGCAGCACAGACCAAGAAAGGCCTGTAGTTGTTGGAGGAACCATCTTCTCCACTGTGGTCTTCCGGTCATCTTTCAGGTGTTTCGTCTGGTAAGCAATAGTGTCCCTGGAACTTAACTCACTTCAGACACCACTGGACTTTGTTCTTTGAGACCTTGCAATGCTGCTCCGCCGGTAGAGTAGAAGAGACAAGGAATGGGCTTTACACGTGTCAAAGTCAACTTCACAAAGGAGTAGATCATCCACGTATTGTAGCAGGGTTACTTCTGCATGTTCTGTGACCCAGTTGGTGAGGACTGTGGACATTGCTTTGGTGAACTGTGAAAGGCTGTTCTGGGCCCGCTGTGGCATCACTGTCCATGTGTGCTGTGCCCCCTAGTGAGTTAAGGCAAACAGGTACTGGTCATCCGGGTGAAGGGGAACACTGAAGAACACATTAGCCAGGTCAGTCACTGTGAACACTTTTGCTGTGGAAGGCACAATTGAGAGCAGAGTGTGTGGATTCGGCACAATTGGAGTTTCAAACACCATGGCGTCATTCACAGCTCTCAGGTCATATACCATTCTGAACTTGGCTGGCTCTCCTTTTACAGTCTTTCTTGACCGGGAAAAGCGGGGTATTGCAAGGCGATGTGCAAGGAACAATGATTCCTATTTCCAGGAACACCTTCAATTGGTCTGAGACAGCTTGACTCTGGGTGATGGACAGGGGATACTGGGCCTTACGAGGGTACGGTGTACCTGGCTTGAGTGACACCCGTACTGGGGCAACTTGAGGCTTTCCCACGTCCTGGGGTCCCTTAGACCATAGACTTTCTGGTACTACGTCCAGTACCTCTTTAGGTAGGTTCTTGTAGGGCCGCCAGCATGATTCATCTTGGGTCAGGGATGAAAAAAGTGTCACGGTCCCATCTTCCTGGAACAGTGTGGTTGCCTTCAGCTTCTGCAGTAGGTCCGCTCCCAGCAGGTTGAGTGGCAGATCCCTGACACCACAAACTGGGACAGGATAGAGTGTCCTGGCTGAGTGCCCAAGCTCAGAGGCTTTGTAGGCTGGGGATGTCTGACTTGACCATCAATGCCCCCACAAGACACAGAGGATTCTGAGGCAGGTAGGATCGGGGAGTTCCACATGTCTCATCACACTTCTGGCTGCACCAGTGTGCAGAAATAAAGATCTGATAACGCCATCCACTTTCAGGGTAACTTGAGGTATTGGTCCTGCAGGTGGGGTTTGGGGATGCCAGGATCGTAGTGTCTTGCGGACCTGGCTTGCTTGCCCCTGTACTATGGATGGGGTACTTCACTGCTTTCTGTACTTCTTCCTTGACCTGTTTCTCTGGACCAACTCCTGGGTTGCATGGGTGCTCTGCACTGGTTCCAGATATGGCCAAACTTGCCACAGATGGAACACTTGACACTTCTATCTTTGCAGGGTGGTTGCGCTTCCAGGCCAGTGGTCACCATGAGAGGGGCCTTCTTCTGCACTCCTGGTTGGGACTCAATCCCTTTGGCTACTGTGAACAACGGCATGATGGGCACTGTAGCAGCAGCGGGTTCTGGCCTGCTGATTGAAGCTGCGGGCCCTGCGGGGCCTGGTGGTAAGATGGGGCCTGCAGGTGCGTCGGCAGTGAGGCCCGGGAGTGCCATGAGACCGGCGGCTGCATCCAACCAAAGGTCTTGGGGCATTACAGGGGCTGCGGCTGCATCTGCCATCACTTCTTCCCCCTGGTTTGACATAGCTTCTCCCCTTTGCTAACCTTATTGAGGTCGGTGTCTCCTCTCCCGAGTCTGCAGCGGTTCTTCCGGTGTGTCGCTCAGCACTTTGCAGCATCTTCATGTCTGACTCCCCTTCCGGCATTCTCAGCAGCGTGGCACCCGTTTCCTTCTTCGTGCTCTTTCCAGCTGGCTCCGCCCATGAAGGTACGCCTCTTCTTCCCTCACGCTTTGTGGTGCTATAATGGCGGCAGTTTTGCTGGGTCAGTCCACTGCTATTGACCTGTTCCCGGGCCTAACCACTATCAGTGGTTTCCTGACTGGCTCTCTTAGGCCATGCACAAAGGCCTGTGCCAACATTTGCCTGTGTATCTGGTCATGAATGGTGAAGCCCAAGTCTTGGAATACTTGCATTACTCTGCCATGAAACTTCTTTACAGATTCTGCCTTGTCTTGGCTCATATCATGTAAGCTGAGGGCTTGTCCTGCCAATCTGCCTTTGGCCCACTCTCTGAGCTGTTCAATTAGCTGTGGCCCTGACTCCCAAGCGTGTACATCTAATTCTGCTGGAAGTTTGAATTGTTCATGATTGGTAAGAGTGCATCACCTGCTTTTATTTACATTTATGGCCCAGAGATCATTCCAGGTGGCTGCATATGTTCGCTCGTTCTGCTACATTTTTCGGTAAAATGGCATGGGATGCTTTCCTGGGTCTGGAAGATTGTCACCTGACTTGGGGTGAAGTGCACATAGTGTAATGGTGGTACCTCTATCTGCCCCTGCATTCTTGGTGCCTGTGGGTTTCTTTTCCTAGTACTAGGCAGCATGTATGATGTTCCCTCCTCATCTTCATCAGAGGAATAGTTGTGATAGCTTGTGCTGGGGTCATACACTGGCTGATTTTTGGACTTAGAAGTTGCCTTTTGTGTGAGGATGTCTCCCCCCTTGCTGAAGCATAGGCTTATAGTTCTATGTTGGTGTGAATGTAGGCAGCTCTGACCAGTGCTGAAGTTGTACATTATTAGCAGATGGTGATGTCAGTCCTCCCCCCTCTGCACCCAGGGCTGAGCTGTCTGCTTTCTGATGTGTCTGGGGGCTGCCTGCTGTAGGGTAGGGAGATTTTCACCTTCTCCCCCCCCCCCGATATCACAACTGGCAATGGCTGGACTGTGCCAGGGACATAGAAGGGGTGCCTTGTGTTCTAAGCACTGGGTACAGAGACACCACATTGTTTGAAATGGGCGTCGGCCCAACCGGCAACAAAGAAGAAGAAGGGTGTGTAAAAGGAGGAGATAGCTGTGGCAGAGAAGAAGGAAGAGGTAGAGGTGTAAGGTGCACAGGAGGCGAAGGTGAGGGTGAGAGAAAGAAACTGAAGGAGGAGATAATGGGCGGTGTGGAGGAGAGAGAAAAGTAGGAGATGAGAGGTGTGGAGATGGGTGTGGAGAAGGAAGAGCAGGAGGAGATAGGTGTGGTGGGGGAGTGAAGAAGGAGGAGAGAAAAAGGGTGGGTGAAGGAGGAAAGAGGTGTGGGGGAGGAGGAGTAGAGAGGTGTGGAGGAGAGAGAGAGAGAAGAGAGAAAAGTGTGGAGAAAGAGGAGAGGAAAGGAGAGTGAGAGAGCAAAAGGAGGAGAGAAAGAGTGACAGAGAAAGAGGAGGATAGAGAAGAGAATTCCTCCCCCCTCTGTGCAGTCTGAGAGGGCATTGTTGAAACAATAATGTCCTCTCCCTGTAGGGAGGGTCGGGGCGCACCACATACTGTTCAAAAACTCCCTATACCATGGAATCTGTTGAGAGCAGACTGCACAGGCCTAATGTATGGAGAGGCGCTGATGGCTTAATACCTTTCCCCATTTTATACACATAAAAATCACTTCTTGGTTTGCTCACATATCTTTCTGTACCATCTAAATGATGTAAGCTCTGCTGCTACTTTATACCATGAATTAGTATTCAGCAATGTAACATCAGCTAACTTCCCTTATTTTCCTTTCTACGTCATCCCATTCTGCAGCTTGAATTCTGCCATTCTGATGGATTTCACATACGTTATACCTTCTAAAATTCTTCACATACTTAACACCTTCGTGTTCTACCACTATCTGGGGGGCCGTTTTCTCATCAGGAAGTAAAAGACCCTCCTGTTGCTTGGCCACCTTATTCCCCATGGCAAAAAAAAAAAAAAAAGGAAAAAACAACAACTTCAAAAAGACTGGTATACTGTATAAAAACACAAAAAAACAAGAAGAAAAGAAAACCTTCAAAAAGTTGGTACAAGAAGTTGAAATCAAAAGAAAAGAAAACCATCAAAAACTTGGTACACAACCAAAAAACTTACAATTTTGATACAGAAGGAAAAACTTTAAAAAGTAAAGAGACAGAAGGATAAACTTCAAAGAATAAAAAAGGTAAAAACAGCTTTCCTTATACTTTGTCTGTGCTCAAACGCAGTCAGACACACACACTTCCCCTTTCTTATGCCGCTGTATCCAAAGTCACTAAAATCATGTATCTGAAAACAAGTATGTCACAGCAAAAATGATAGATACCACTTAGTTTCACTTCTTTCAAAAATTGCTACACTGTAGCTAGCACTGCAGAAACAGGAAACTTTGCCAAAACAGATGTGACAGTGTGATTTACAATGGATATATCTTTGCTAGCAACAGAAGGGGAAGGGAAAAAACTTAATACAATTGTATGCACTTAAAAGAAAACAGTACGTGACATGAACAAAACAGATACAGACATCCGGGAGAACCGATGCCCTCTTTATTATTCTGTGACACGTGCAAGTAGTAAGAGCACCCAACTCTCGTCAAAACGCCCACTTCTGGATTTTGACAGGTGCCCGCCCCTTTTTGACACCTAACACCAAGCCCGCCCACTTCCGGTCTTAACCCCTCCCCTCTCCTCTCCATTCGCTGCCCACTCTCCACCCCTGTGTGTCACTATCTGTGACGTCAGTTCCGTGCCCGCCCCAGAAGCCGCCCTGAGTGTGTCAATACCTGTTACGTCAGTTCAGTCCCCACCCGGGAAGCCGCCCTGTTCAGCCTCTGTTACGTCCCCCATGACCTCCCATTTGCCACCCATCTTGTGGGCTTATGTTGCATTCCTTGATAGGTGGAGAGGCCAAGTCCGCCCCACTTCCTGTCTAAACCTCTCCAGTGTGTAAGATTGGGCTTATGTGGTAGTTCTTGATAGGTGGAGAGACCAAGTCCGCCCCACTTCCTGTCTAAACCTCTCCAGTGTGTAAGATTGGGCTTATGTGTCAGTTCTTGATAGGTGGAGAGACCAAGTCCTTCCCACTTCCTGTCTAAACCTTTCCAGTGTATGAAAAAACATGTCTTGACATGTTTTGTGAGAGAAGGATTCCAAGGGTTAATGACAGCTCCAGCCCGTTCATAGCCCTCCAGGGTGTGTAGGAAAACTTGTCAAGACATGCTTTGTGTGAGAAAGAAGTCTCAGGATCCTGCGACAGTTGTAGCTTTCATAATAATGACATAATAAAAACAGTGCTTAAAAATAAAATACATTTATTGTAGCTTCACGTAGAGGTATACACAAATCAAGAAATGAAAAAGGTGTAAATAGATCTAAAAATACAGCGATATACAAACACGCCTGTTGTGAATTCCGTTCTCGAACTCCCTCCTGTGGTCATGAATGGTACTTCGGCGAGTTCTGTCCGTGGACTCCCTCTGGTGGCTGTGAGTGGAACTGCTGGTTCTGAGGTTGCTTCCTCAGCTGCCCTCATTTGCGGCTAGGCTGGCTTCTCTATTTAACTCCACTCAGATCGTTACTTCATGCCAGCTGTCAATGTATCAGTATGGGTTCAGATCTCTCTCGGATCTTTCTGATGACCTGTCTACTCCAGCAGAAGCAAAGTCCCTGCTAGTTCATTTGTTGTTCATTGTGTACTGAATATATTTATTAGTACTTGCTAAGTTCTAGTCCAGCTGCCTAACATATTGTCTTGCTAGCTGGAAGCTCTGGGGTGCAGAGTGGCACCTCCGCACCGTGAGTCGGTGCGGGGGTCTTTTTGCACACTCTGCGTAGCTTTTTGTAGTTTTTTGTGCTGACCGCATACATCCCTTTCCTATCCTCAGTCTATTTAGTAAGTCTGGCCTCCTTTGCTGAAACCTGTTTCATTCCTGTGTTTGTGGCTTTCCTCTTAACTCACAGACAATATTTGTGGGGGGCTGCCTTTTCCTTTGGGGAATTTCTCTGAGGCAAGGTAAGGCTTTATTTTCTATCTTTAGGGGTAGTTAGCTCTTAGGCTGTGAAGAGGCGTCTAGGGAGAGTTAGGTACGCTCCACGGCTATTTCTAGTGTGTGTGATAGGATTAGGGTTTGCGGTCAGCAGAGATCCCACTCCCCAGAGCTTGTCCTGTCGTCTAGTTTAACCATCAGGTCATTCCAGGTGCTCCTAACCACCAGGTCATAACACACGCCTATATGTTACAATACAGTCATTTCAAAGCTAATATTTAAAGAAATGAAAAAGGGGATTCATATTATAGTTCCAGGGTCGTTCAACCAGTTTTAGCTAGCAAGCACATCTAATCAGGTTTTCAGCAAACTATTTATTAGTACTCACCGCCTTATACCTTCGGGTCAGCTTTTATCTAGAAAGCTAATCTAAACAAGTTTTTCTATAGCTTCAGGCGTTTTTAGCTAGAAGACGCAGCTAAACAAGATTTTCAACAAACTATTGACACGAGGGTGTCGTATTAACAAACATACCAAAATAGCCTGAATGACTTATTGAACAAGAAATAATTAGATCTAAGCAATGTATAGTACACATTACAAAAAATGAAATAACGGTATAAAAACACTTTAGTAATATAACAGAAACAGAGCAAGATCATGTTGCGCAGGGCGGTTTGCAAGCCTGATTATAGCCCCATAATGGCGTATGTAAAATCGTGAGAGAGTTAGAAAGATTTTGTACAAAAGAGGCAACTAGATGATCCTTACGTTTTAAATCATTTGTAAACTTTTTCAGTACTCTCTTCAATGTCATTCCCGCAGCGACGTGATACAACACATAAATACAAAACTGAACGCAAAAACTTGACATAGAGTCTTGCAGCTGGCGGTTCTGATAACAATACGACGATATGTTTCTTCTTAAAGACTGTATAATCGTCTTCGGAAATATGGCGGTGTCAGGTTGTAACCCGTAACTGTCAAAAAATAAGGATTTGTTCCTGCATAAAATAATAAGTAGCCAATGCATACCGGGTTCTACCGAAGAATCTGTGTTAATGATATAGGCGCTAGGTCTACGCCAGATAATGTGCGCGGTAAGAGGTCGAAGGGAAATACGCCGGCAAACATACTCCGAGTAACGGAATTTCATCGCAAAAGGCACGTCAGTTGCACGGTAATCATTATACACGAAGGCCGCGGTGGAGACACAAAAGTTTAATTAAAGTCGTATAGGACTTCTCGACGATGGTTAATCTCCAGTACGGCAGTGTTGACCGCATAAACGATCATATTCACCGTGTGGGGTGTGGCATCCGCAAAATGAATTTCGGCCCGCAGGTTGCCCGTTTTAATGAGCGAAAAGTGAGCGCTCGGCTCCTTATCCGGCGACAAATCGGATGCGAAGAAAGTGTAGCCGCTCATAAAATCGTCACGGTCTACGCTTAATCCGAAATCTGCTTTTTGTTTTCCGGAGATGTGAACGAGCGCCATATATTCCCTCACAGCATGTTCAGCGTCAAAGTTAGGGTGAAACGGCTTGGTAGGAATCTGCTGTCCTTCCAAATACAGAGCCGCGTGATTGATCCGACAGTGGTGAAAACAAAGCGGGTTTTTCTGATAACTTCCGCTGAAGGCCTCGTTGTCCATAGCATAGAATCACAGTTTTTGGTATCTGTCCCAGAAAAAGATTTTCGTGATTACTATTTCTTGTTCCTCTGGGGATGCTATAGACTTTCAAACAGGCTCTGTCTAGAGCGTATTTAGCGGGGCTTGATAGAAGAGCTTGGCTGTGACTGATCCTGATGGCAGGAGAGACTTGTACTCTTTTTACATAGAGGGCCGCATTTACGATCTGAACCTTAAACTGTTCCTGCTCGGCGGTCATAAGGCAAAACGCATCCTTATTTCTTGATAACTTGATCTTAAGATCTAGGCCGTTCAAAATGAGTTTCGGTTGATTAAAAATGTCACCGAAGATCGGTCCCACAAGTTCCAGAGGCATTGAGAGATGGGTCGCGTGGGCTCTGCGTGTGAACCCTTGATTTTGATTATCGCCGTCGAGTACGGTGCTCTGATGATGTCTGGTCGTATCTTTTTAGAATAACCCTGCTGTAAATTGCGATCTCAACGCTTGCGGGCTGTAGTTTAAAAGCGTTTCAATGTAGGCACGGTAACTATAAAGGTTATCAGATTGTGAAGTCAAACGGTCCCCCAGAGTAATGTCCACTTGATTGAAAAGTGTGGCTATGGGGTAGTTGATAAGGCCCACACGCGTGCCGGCCGTGAGAGCCACGCCATCCTGTTTCAGGATACGGCACTGGACATTCAAGAGTGTATTATTCAAATTGTAATAATATTCCCCGCTTCCCGATATGAAAAAGTCGGTATGTAATCGGGACGCGAGTAGTGCACCATGACAATATCATTATCATCGCCGCTAACTTCTATGGTTCGTAACAGTTGAACGTAGCTGTCCCCCACAAGCTGATGTTGAATTATATCAGTGTATACAAAAAGCGAATAAAAATCAGCCTTTGAATCGGGGTAAAAGCGGTGATTCCACGGCATTAAAGCAACGGGGGAGTCATCGACGATCTGTAGGCCGAAAATAAATTTTTGCTTAGTACCCAGAGCAAACTGTATAGGGGCTGGGTTGGGTAGGATAACCTCTACTAAATCGCGGCACTGCCATGGGTGCGGCGTGTGCGCCCTCGTACGCTAACCTCTTTCTTGGTTATTGGGAGAGGGAGGTTTTTGGGGAGGGCGCATGCGCCGCCTCCCATGTGCAGTGCTGGTACCGTTACATAGATGACGTGTTGTTGATCTGGCAGGGTCCCGAGCCGGCTCTCCTTGATTTCATCCGTGAGCTGAATCAAAATAGCCGTAACATCCGGCTTACCCATCGAATAGCCATCAACGACATAGATTTTTTTGGATATTAAAATAATGAGGTGTGAAGATGGGGCTATACAGACTGATGTATTCCGCAAGGAAACATCGGTTAATGCCCTTCTGCACTCTAGCTCAGCTCACACCAGGTCAACTATACGAGCTATACCAGTGGGCCAGTTCCTTAGAATGAAGAGGGTTTGCTCTGCGGATGGGATCTTTGAGCGTCAGGCTCGGGACCTTGTCGGTCGGTTCCGGGACCGGGGCTACAGCAGGAGGGTCATTAAAAAGGGTTATTTACGTGCCAGGAGCTCCCCCAGAGACCAGTTGCTCTGCAGACCTCCCAGACCTACTCCCGTTGGGAGAGATCAGCCGTTAAGGTTTATCTCCACCTTTAACAACAGATGGGATGATATTCGGGAGGTTCTGCAGAGACACTGGTCTGTATTGAAAACTGAGCCCACCCTAAATAATATCTTGCCTGACCGCCCCCTTCTTACAGCGAGAAGGGGGAAGAGTCTTATAGATCAGCTGGTGAGGAGTCACTACGTCCCTGCACCCCCAAGAATTTTTGGTTCAGGACCACAGAGGTGGGGATGCTTTCCATGTGGCTCCTGTAAGGCATGTAGGAATATCATTAGAACCACTTCTTTTTCTGCGGCGGGAGGGGGTAGGGACTACCGGATCACAAGTTATATATCATGTAGTACCACTCATGTAGTGTATTACGCCACTTGTGCGTGTAATTTAATCTACGTAGGCCTCACATCTCGTGAGCTTCGCGTCAGGGTCCGAGAACATGTCAGGGATATTGAGGCAGCTAGGGACATAGACAATGTCTTGGAACTTAAAACAATTCCGAGACATTTCAAAATGTATCACGGCTGCAACCCTGATACATTCAAGGTACGGGGTATTGATCGGGTCCACTTAGGTAATAGGGGTGGTGACCTCAAACGTACCCTAGCACAAGTCGAGTGCCGCTGGATAGTGCTATTGGGGACCATGGCCCCAAATGGCCTAAATGAAAAATTATCGTTTGTCCCTTTCCTATAGGCGCGCTTCTGGTATTAATACCATTGTTCCCCTGTTTCAATTGTTTTAATCGGTGTTTTTAATCATTGTTTTTCTTCTTCTCATTTTGGTTTTAGTTTCCATGTTTCTTCTATATTTCTTTGCTGGTGATGCCATTTACAAGTACTTCTATTTGGAAGAGATCGCAGATCTGTTGGGAGCACTTCTTCGATTATACATCAAAGGGGAAGTGGCAGTATTCGTCGTTCTCTTAGTATTAGTAAAATATGATGCATATATTTATGTTGTATATATCTCGCTTTTGTGTCATATATATCATGATCAGTTGTTTTTTTCTAACTGTCCATGACTTACTACGCTTTAATGGTAGCGATGGTTCTTTGTTAAAATCTATATACATTTTATGCCTCTCTATAAATGTGCAGTCATATTTTACCTGTATCCCCGATTTGCCAGCACTTATTCCCTTTTCCAAAATGGCCGCTGGTGGTGCGCATGCGCGGTGGACTCTTAGCTATGCCGCGCCTCCTAACGGCATCCTCTAACAGCGACGCACAGATTTGTTGACGTCACGGGGATATTTCCCCTCTCTGTGCGCCGCTGGGATAGCCGGAAGTAGTGCGGCGGGGCCGAGATTGTCTTCCCGCATGCGCCGCTTGTCACCAGTGCTAATTAGCAACAGCTGTTATAATGATATAAAACACCCTTCAGTTTGCCACACTCACATTGCCTCCCGAGGAAGCGACAATCGCGAAACGTGCGTCGGGGCACTTTTTTGGACACCATATATAGGACATCGCACATATGGGTAAGCTCAGCCTGGGGCTTATGGCTTAGATATAGCACTTTTTCTTCGGGCAAGTTGCAATAGGGGCGGGTGCTGGGTATTGTGGGAATCTCCTGCATTTAGGACATTGGTCACTGACATATAATAGTGTCCTTTCCCCACCCTGTGCCACTTCCCTTATTGTGCACAATACTGCTAGTTTTACTTTCATTATTATGCCACATGGCTCCATGACTGTACCCTTGTGACCTTTGTATATGTGCGTATTTCCTTGTTGGTGTTCTTAGTAGTCATACACCACATCCTCATACATCCATGCTGTTTTTAGTCTTTTGTACCCTATCAATAAAATTTCTAGTTTGCATACTTTATTGTTTATGTTGTGTTATTATAATTGTTCTTGGGGCACCATGCTCTTTCTAGTTTATTAAACATAGGGGCTGGGTTGGGTAGGATAACCTCTCGACGTAGCTCATCATACCGTATTTTGTAGGCAGGTGTGGATAAATTCAGAGCTTCTATTCGGGCATTGACAGCACCAACCAGCTTATGAATGTTCAAGTAAAATCCTGATTTTACGTGATAATGTTCTAACAGTTCGTTGTGTTTAGCTGCGTAGAAGTTCCCTTCAAAAGCTTCAAACGTGTTCCAAGTATGGGGTTACTGTATTTTCGTTAACGCCACTTCATAAGCGCCTGAAAGATGAACGACCTTCACTAACTTGGTGTTGTAGCTGGAAATGGTATTTTCAGGTTAGATTTTGATTGATGAATTGCTGGGTAAGGTGACGAAAAACAAATCGCCTTCCATGCTTTATACGCCCGTTAATTTATTTTCTTCTATCCAGCTGTTGAATTTATCGGGATAGCCTTACCACTTCACAAAATAAAGAGTTGTACCGCGACGCCTGCGTTTTTTCAACACTTTTTCAACTTTGTAAATCCTATTAGCGTCTTGCGGTACCTTTGGTAGTTCGTCTTCATAAACAGATCCTTCTATGCTTTCGCTGCTCAAATCGCTTAATGCGTAGAGAGGTTTTCTGAATCGTGTATTTACAGACGAGACGACAAAAATTTCACGCGTATAGGTATGCTCGTATCCCTTGAAAATATATGCTTATACCGTACAATCCGGACGTGATCCTCCGGTTTTAATAGAGCTTTAAATCTAGCGCCATATGGTCAAGGAGTTAGCTTTCGTGACGGAGGCCGGAATACATTTTATAGTGCGATGATAAGCGTTATTGTAAGAGCGCACTATATCAGGAAATACGTCTATATATCTAAACGTGTTATTAGCCGTTAAATAGCGCAACATACGCTCTTTCAAAGTGCGATTAAACCTTTCCACGACCGCAGGTTTCACCGCGTTATTCGTAAAGAACTGGTGTACATTATACTCTTTACAAAGCGTAGCGACGGATTTATTCATAAATTCTTTCCCGCGATCCGTTTGTAGTTTTTGCGGGATACGGCTCTCGCTTTTAAAAATCATCTCAAAAGCTTTTGCAAGTTCCTTACCGGTCTTGGTCCACAGTCCGACGACCCAGACATATTTGGATAGCACGTCTATGACCGTTAAAATATATTTTAAACCGTCGTTATCACTCGCGTAGTCATTCATGCAGACGAGATCAGCCTGCCAGAGACTGTCCACATCGCTAACTATGATCCGATTTCTAATAAACCCTTTTCTTACGGCTTTGTGTAGAGAATACGCTTCTTGCTCGCTAAGCCACTCTGCGACATCCTTTCTACGCACGCCATATTTTTTAACGGAATTATACAGACGTTGTACACCTCCGTAGGAACCGGGTCTCTTTGCTGTATAATAATGCTTGTGCAGCAGAGTGTCGACGTTAGGCATTTTGAAAACAAAAAGGTATCGGATTTAGATTAATCCCTTAATGAACTAACAACTTTTCATTATAACCGCTTACCGCAGCAGCGTCACAAAATGTCTACTGCAAAATTGCTAACAGTGTGTTTAATTACCTAGATCATAATTTTTATTGTTATTATTATTATTATGATTATGTTTGTATAATGTTTATTTAATACTGAATACATGATTATCTAATGACTAGATGGTGGCCCGATTCTAACGTATCGGGTATTCTAGAATATGCATGTCCACAGAGTATATTGCCCAGTGACGTAGTATATTGCCCAGCCACGTAGTATATTGCCCAGCCATGTAGTATATTGCCCAGTGACGTAGTATATTGCCCAGTGACGTAGTATATTGCCCAGTTACGCAGTATATTGCCCAGCCATGTAGTATATTGCCCAGTGACGTAGTATATTGCCCAGTTACGTAGTATGCAGCACAGAGCCACGTAGTATATTGCCCAGTGACGTAGTATATTGCCCAGTCGCGTAGTATTTTGCCCAGCCACGTAGTATATTGCCCAGTGACGTAGTATATTGCCCAGTTACGTAGTATACAGCACAGAGCCACGTAGTATATTGCCCAGCCCACGTAGTATATTGCCCAGTGACGTAGTATATTGCCCAGCCACATAGTATATTGCCCAGCCATGTAGTATATTGCCCAGTGATGTAGTATATTGCCCAGTTACGTAGTATGCAGCACAGAGCCACGTAGTATATTGCCCAGCAACGTAGTATATTGCCCAGTGACGTAGTATATTGCCCAGTCACATAGTATTTTGCCCAGCCACGTAGTATATTGCCCAGTGACGTAGTATATTGCCCAGCCATGTAGTATATTGCCCAGTGACGTAGTATATTGCCTAGTGAGGTAGTATATTGCCCAGTGACTTAGTATATTGCCCAGTTACATAGTATACAGCACAGAGCCACGTAGTATATTGCCCAGCCCACGTAGTATATTGCCCAGTGACGCAGTATATTGCCAAGTCACGTAGTATATTGCCCAGCCACGTAGTATATTGCCCAGTCACGTAGTATATTGCCCAGCCACGTAGCATATTGCCCAGTCAAGTTGTATATTGCCCAGCCATGTAGTATATTGCCCAGTGACGTAGTATATTGCCCAGTGACGTAGTATATTGCCCAGTTACGTAGTATACAGCACAGAGCCACGTAGTATATTGCCCAGCGATGTAGTATACAGCACAGAGCCACCAAGTATATTGCCCAGTGACGTAGTATATTGCCCAGTGACGTAGTATACAACACAGAGCCACGTAGTATATTGCACAGCGACGTAGTATACAGCACAGAGCCACGTAGTATATTGCCCAGCAATGTAGTATACAGCACAGAGCCACGTAGTATATTGCCCAGCCACGCAGTATATTGCCCAGCTACATAGTATATTGCCCAGCCATGTACACTCACCGGCCACTTTATTAGGTACACCATGCTAGTAACGGGTTGGACCCCCTTTTGCCTTCAGAACTGCCTCAATTCTTCGTGGCATAGATTCAACAAGGTGCTGGAAGCATTCCTCAGAGATTTTGGTCCATATAGACATGATGGCATCACAAAGTTGCCGCAGATTTGTCGGCTGCACATCCCAAAGATGCTCCATACAAGGCAGGATGGATCCATGCTTTCATGTTGTTTACGCCAAATTCTGACCCTACCATCCGAATGTCGCAGCAGAAATCGAGACTCATCAGACCAAGCAACGTTTTTCCAATCTTCTACTGTCCAATTTCGATGAGCTTGTACAAATTGTAGCCTCAGTTTCCTGTTCTTAGCTGAAAGGAGTGGTACCCGGTGTGGTCTTCTGCTGCTGTAGCCCATCTGCCTCAAAGTTCGACGCACTGTGCGTTCAGAGATGCTCTTAGGCCTACCTTGGTTGTAACGGGTGGCGATTTGAGTCACTGTTGCCTTTCTATCAGCTCGAACCAGTCTGCCCATTCTCCTCTGACCTCTGGCATCAACAAGGCATTTCCGCCCACGGAACTGCCGCTCACTGGATTTTTTTTCTTTTTCGGACCATTCTCTGTAAACCCTAGAGATGGTTGTGCGTGAAAATCCCAGTAGATCAGCAGTTTCTGAAATACTCAGACCAGCCCTTCTGGCACCAACAACCATGCCACGTTCAAAGGCACTCAAATCACCTTTCTTCCCCATACAGATGCTCGGTTTGAACTGCAGGAGATTGTCTTGACCATGTCTACATGCCTAAATGCACTGAGTTGCCGTCATGTGATTGGCTGATTAGAAATTAAGTGTTAACAAGAAGTTGGACAGGTGTACCTAATAAAGTGGCCGGTGAGTGTATGTGACAGGTTAAATAATAAAAAATAAACATATACTCACCTTCCGATGGTACCCTTGTAGTTCTGTTGCCTGCTTCTCGCGCAGGCGCGCAGGACCTGTGATGATGTCGCGCTCACATGACCGTGTTGCGGTCACATGACTGTGACATCACGGCAGGCCCTACTCGCGCAGGACCTGGGATGATGTCGCGGTCACATGACCGTGTCGCGGTCACATGTCCGTGATGTCACAGCAGGTCCTTCTCGCGCAGGCGCTCAAGACCTGCGATGACGTTGCGGTCACATGACCGTGACGTCATGGCAGGTCCTTTTCGCAGACCATCCTTGCACCGGAACCTGCCTGGAGCGTCGCGAGGAGCGGGAAAGGTGAGTATATAATGATTTTTTATTTTTTTTTAATTTTTACCATTAAATGTTTTTACAATTGACGCTGCATAGGCAGCATCAATAGTAAAAACTTGGTCACACAGGGTTAATAGCGACGGTAACGGTGTGAGTTACCCGCAACATAACGCGGTCCGTTACCGCCGGCATTAACCCTGTGTAAGCCGTGACTGCGGGGAGTATGGAGCGGGCGCCGGGCAGTGACTGCAGGGGAGTAGGGAGGGGCTAATCGGACTGTGGCCGTTGCTGATTGGTCGCGGCAGCCATGACAGGCAGCTGCCGAGACCAATCAGCGACTTGGATTCCATGACAGACAGAGGCCGCGACCAATGAATATCCATGACAGACAGACAGACAGAAGGACAGACAGACAGACGGAAGTGACCCTTAGACAATTATATAGTAGATGCTTGTTTTAAACCCGTGGACTGCAAAAACAAATAGGAATGTGGTTTTGCGACTGTACGGTATAATCAGTAGGAATATATCCTGAGGGTAGGAACATGATCTAGTCACATCAGTCAATACAAATTATAGTTACACGTGGTAAAACCGGTAATGGCTTAAATTTTTCCTTACCTAGGTTACAATTTTTTGCATGACTCAACAAAAAATTGTTGACGTGACATAGTCATCCGTGCATACATATATACCGGTACGGGCTCTTCAGTCAGATTATCAGAACACTCCGGCTGAAGAGGGGACAAGATATTGAACACCGTCAATGTGAGTATCTGTTAGCGTATCATGGGCTGTAAAATGTTTATTTAATACTGAATGTCTGATTGACACCATTATTGCGGCTTGTTTATTATTTTTAATTATTAGTGTATTTTATAGTTTAAGCGTCTATTTTGTCACTATATACTGTGTGACGTTATGTTGAATGTCTGATTGTCACCATTAGGGTTGAGCGAAACGGGTCGGCAATTTTCAGAAGTCGCCGACTTTTGGCAAAGTCGGGTTTCATGAAACCCGACCCGACCCCTGTGTGGGGTCGGCCATGAAGTCGGCGATCTTCTGAATCTGGAATCGGAATTCCGATACCGATTCCCGATATGTTTAAGATATCGGGAATTGGTATCGGAATTCAGATTTAAGTGTAAAATAAAGAATTAAAATAAAAAATATCGCCATACTTACCATCTGATGCGCCCTGGTACTAAGCGGGAACCTTCCTTCCTTAGAATCAGCCTTCCAGGACCTTGCGGTGACGTCGCGGGGACGTCGCGGCTTGTGATTGGTCGCGCGGCCGCCCATGTGACCACTCGCGCGACCAATCAAAAGCCGCGACGTCACCGTGACGTCACCGAAGGTCCTGGAAGGGCTGATTCTTAGGAAGGAAGGCTGCCGGAAAGAAGCAGGGCGCGTCCGAGGGTGAGTATATACCTAATAGGAATATACTCACCCTCGGCTTCTTTCCGGCAGCCTTCCTTCCTAAGAATCAGCCCTTCCAGGACCTTCGGTGACGTCATGGTGACGTCGCGGCTTGTGATTGGTCGCGCGAGCGGTCACATGGGCGGCCGCGCGACCAATCACAAGCCGTGACGTCCCCGCGACGTCACCGCAAGGTCCTGGAAGGCTGATTCCAAGGAAGGAAGGTTCCCGCTTAGTACCAGGGCGCATCAGATGGTAAGTATGGCGATATTTTTTATTTTAATTATTTATTTTACACTTAAATATGGATCCCAGGGCCTGAAGGAGAGTTTCCGCTCCTTCAGACCCTGGGAACCATTGGAAACCCAATGCACTGCATTGGGTTTCGAGTTTCGGCCGACCCCGACCCCGACTTTTTATAGGATCTGCCGATTTCACTCGACCCGACTTTTGAAAAAGTCGCGTTTCGTGAAACCCGACCCGATCCTATAAATGTAAAGGTCGCTCAACCCTAGTCACTATTGCGGCTTGAATATTATTATGGTGCTTGAACCCTCTAGGTTCAAGCAACATATTGTAATCCGATTTCTTATATTTATGGTGCTTGAACCCCCTAGGTTCAAGCAACATATTGTAATCCGATTTCTTATATTTATGGTGCTTGAACCCCCTAGGTTCAAGCAACATATTGTAATCCGATTTCTTATATTTTATTCTTCTTCTCCGCGTTTTCCGCAATTAATGCGGCCCAAACCGCTCTGTGCAGAGACCCCGTTCAGGTGGCGTTTCGAAGCCCTCGGTGGGGACAGGTGTGCTATGTATTTTTGGAGTCGATCCGATTTGTAGTTTTTTTTAAAATCGCATTTTAAAAATAAAATTTCCCATAGGAATTAATGGCGACCTTTCCATGACCCCCAACTTGAACTTCCAAAGATGGCAACTATGCAAATGTACGGTGTCCATTTTAGGACATGATCATTTATCAAAGTCAAACATCAGAATAAAGTGACTATGACACCCTCCCGTCTCGTGTGTGAAAAGTAAGTGTACTCCCGGCCCCGTGTGGGCAAAAGTAAGCGCGCCCCCGGCCCCCTGTGTGTGCAAAAGTAAGTGCACCCCTGGCCCCCGTGTGTGCAAAAGTAAGTGCACCCCTGGCTCCCGAGTGTGCAAGAGTAAGTGCACCCCAGGCCCCATGTGTGAAAAAATAAGTGCACCCCCGGCCCCCGTGTGTGCAAAAGTGCACCCCCGGCCCCCGTGTGTGCAAAAGTGCACCCCCGGCCCCCGTGTGTGCAAAAGTAAGTGCCCCCTGCCCCGTGTGTAAAAAAGTAAGTGCCCCCCGCCCCGTGTGTGCAAAAGTAAGTGCACCCCTGGCCCCCGAGTGTGCAAAAGTAAGTGCACCCCCGGCCCTATGTGGGCAAAAGTAAGTGCACCCCTGCCCCACCGTGTGTGCAAAAGTGCACCGCTGGCCCCCGAGTTTGCAAAAGTAAGTGCACCCCTGCCCCCCGTGTGTGAGCAAGTAAGTGCACCCCGGCTCCCATGTGTGCAAAAGTAAGTGCGCCCCCGGCACCGGGTGTGCAAAAGTGCGCCCCCGGACCCGGGTGTGCAAAAGTAAGTGCGCCCCCGACCCCGGGTGTGCAAAAGTAAGTGCGCCCCCGACCCCGGGTGTGCCCCGGGTGTGCAAAAGTAAGTGGGCCCCGGGTGTGCAAAAGTAAGTGGGCCCTGGGTGTGCAAAAGTAAGTGGGCCCCGGGTGTGCAAAAGTAAGTGCGCCCCGGGTGTGCAAAACTAAGTGCGCCCCAGGTGTGCAAAAGTAAGTGGGCCCCGGGTGTGCAAAAGTAAGTGCACCCCGGGTGTGCAAAAGTAAGTGCGCCCTGGGTGTGCAAAAGTAAGTGCGCCCCCGGCCCCATGTGTGCAAAAGTAAGTGCCCCCCAGCCCGGGTGTGCAAAAGTAAGTGTGCCCCCGGCCCCGGGTGTGCAAAAGTAAGTGCGCCCCCGACCCCGGGTGCGCAAAAGTAAGTGCGCCCCGGGTGTGCAAAAGTAAGTGTGCCCCGGGTGTGCAAAAGTAAGTGGGCCCCGGGTGTGCAAAAGTAAGTGGGCCCCGGGTGTGCAAAAGTAAGTGCGCCCCGGGTGTGCAAAGCTAAGTGCGCCCCGGGTGTGCAAAAGTAAGTGGCCCCGGGTGTGCAAAAGTAAGTGCGCCTCGGGTGTGCAAAAGTAAGTGCGCCCCGGGTGTGCAAAAGTAAGTGCGCCCCCGGCCCCATGTGTGCAAAAGTAAGTGTGCCCCTGGTCCCGGGTGTGCAAAAGTAAGTGCGCTCCGGGTGTGCAAAAGTAAGTGCGCCCCTGGTGTGCAAAAGTAAGTGCACCCCGGGTGTGCAAAAGTAAGTGTGCCCCCGGCCCCGGATGTGCAAAAGAAAATGCGCCCCCGGCCCCGGGTGTGCAACAGAAAGTGCGCCCACGGCCCCGGGTGTGCAAAAGAAAGTGGGCCCCGGGTGTGCAAAAGTAAGTGCGCCCCGGGTGTGCAAAAGTAAGTGCGCCCCGGGTGTGAAAAGTAAGTGCCCCCCGGTCCTGTGTGTGAAAAGTAAGTGCCCCCCGGTCCTATGTGTGAAAAGTAAGTGCCCCCCGGTCCTGTGTGTGAAAAGTAAGTGCCCCCCCGGTCCTGTGTGTGAAAAGTAAGTGCCCCCCCAGGATATAAGATTGCTTTCTTAGTTCTGTGTATAAGATTGCTTTCTTAGTCCTGTATATAAGATTGCTTTCTTACTTCTGTATATAAGATTGCTTTCTTACTTCTGTATATAAGATTGCTTTCTTAGTTCTGTATATAAGATTGCTTTCTTAGTTCTGTACATAAGATTGCTCTCTTAGTTCTGTATATAAGTTTGCTTTCTTAGTTCTGTATATAAGATTGCTTTCTTAGTTCTGTATATAAGATTGCTTTCTTACTTCTGTATATAAGATTGCTCTCTTAGTTCTGTATATAACATTGTTTTCTTAGTCCTGTATATAAGATTGCTTTTTTAGTCCTGTATAGAAGATTGCTTTCTTAGTCCTCTATATAAGATTGCTTTCTTATTTCTGTATATAAAATTTAATTCGTATTTCCATATATAAGATTGCTTTCTTAGTTCTGTATATAAGATTGCTTTCTTAGTTCTGTATATAAGATTGCTTTCTTAGTTCTGTATATAAGATTGCTTTCTTAGTTCTGTATATAAGATTGCTTTCTTAGTTCTGTATATAAGATTGCTTTCTTAGTTCTGTATATAAGATTGCTTTCTCGGTTCTGTATATAAGATTGCTTTCTTAGTTCGGTATATAAGATTGCTTTCTTAGTTCTGTATATAAGATTGCTTTCTTAGATCTATATATCAGATTGCTTTCTTAGTTCTGTATATAAGATTGCTTTCTTAGTTCGGAATATAAGATTGCTTTCTTAGTTCTGTATATATGATTGCTTTCTGAGTTCGGTATATAAGATTGCTTTCTTAGTTCTGTATATGAGATTGTTTTCTTAGTTCTGTATATAAGATTGCTTTCTTAGTCCTGTATATAAGATTGCTTTCTTAGTTCTGTACACCGTGTGCAGAATTATTAGGCAAGTTGTATTTTAGAGGATTATTTTTATTATTGATCAACAACTATGTTCTCAATCAACCCAAAAGACTCATAAATATCAAAGCTTAATATTTTTGGAAGTTGGAGTTTTTGTTTTTTTAGATTTGGCTATCTTAGGAGGATATCTGTTTGTGCAGGTAACTATTACTGTGCAGAATTATTAGGCAACTTAATAAAAACCAAATATATTCTCATCTCACTTGTTTATTTTCACCAGGTAAACCAACATAACTGCACAAAATATAAAAATAAACATTTCTGATGTGCAAAAGCAAAGCCCCCAAAAATGAGTGTCCAATATACCTTTCTTTATGATGACACTCGGCAGCCTCCATCCATAGATTCTGTCAGTTGTTTGATCTGTTTACGATCAACATTGCGTGCAGCAGCCACCACAACCTCCCAGACACTGTTCCGAAAGGTGTACTGTTTTCTCCCTGTACATCTCACATTTTATGAGAGACCACAGGTTCTCTATGCAGTTCAGATCAGGTGAACAAGGGGGCCATGTCATTATTTTGTCTTCCTTGAGACCTTTACTGGCCAGCCATGCTGTGGAGTAGTTGGAGCCATGTTATGGAGCATTGTCCTGCATGAAAATCATGTTTTTCTTGAATGATACCGACTTCTTCCTGTTCCACTGCTTGAAGAAATTGTCTTCCAGAAACTGGCAGTAGGCCTGGGAGTTAAGCTTCACTCCATACTCAATTCGAAAAGGTCCCACAAGTTCATCTTTGATGATGCCAGCCCATACCCAGGGCCGGCTTTTGGCACAGGCAGACCAGGTAGACGCCTGGGACCCCCACCTACAAGGGGGCCCCTGCATCTGCAACCCCTGTATGAAGTGCCCAGAGAGTGTTCAGCAGTGAATAATGCTGTGCATTGCTTTGTAGTCTCAGAGCGTCTCTCCCAAACCCCCCTTGAGACCCCCTCAGTGCAGTGATTTACTCACTGTGGTCCCAGAGCTCTGTGCTGTTTGCTGTAGGATCAGGTTTCACAGTCACATACAGCAGCCATCAGCATAGGCTCTGACCACAGTCACTGCTTGTAATCTGACAGGACGACCTCCTGTCACTACTGTCTGGATGACACAAGACAGGAATATTGTCTGCTGAATCAGGGTATTTATTATAAAGAAATAAATGAATTCCCACGTGAAATAATAAGGGTAAACCATACACATATATAGTACAGGTGTGCATAGGACTCAGCGTTTTTGGTGCATTTTTTTTTGCAGCCAAAACCTGCTCTCTTGGCAGTAAAAACACCTCTTTCAAAGCCCCCATTTTTTAGGGTATGTGCAGAGGATCCGGAAATGGCAGCCCTTTGGATAAAGTGGACATGTGCTGCATCCAAAGTGCTGCCATGTTTTGAACACAGGTGATTCCGAGTGTGTTCATTGATCTGGGCAGAATCCCTGCATCCTATACATTACAGGGGTGAGATTTCTCTGGTGGAGACTCGCGTCTACGCCAGATAAATTGACATGCTGGGGTCTGGAGAGACGCGCCCCATGTCCGTCTCTGCGGGTGAGGTGCAGGTGATAGTGCACGCATAGTAGAGATGGAATTTCTTGAAATCCCCTCCACTATACTGTAACATCTGGCCGGTGCACAAGTACACAGCAGCCGACCCGCAGCGTTTACTGACTGTGGGCACACACCGTTAGAGCTTTTGCTGTTTGTTTTTTACAGTATGCATTTTTGTCTACAGTACATGTTTAATAAAGTTAGTTTTATTCACCAAAAATGCAGCGAAAAACAACGTTGCAACATTTGCAGCATTTTTTAAACTTTGTGAAATACTGACCAAATACTGATCATATGAATGTGGTCTTAAAGATACTGTAGACAAAGCAAACATCCTCACTCCAAAAAAAGGCTGAAAAAAGTGAAGAACACCACAAAACAAGCTGAAAAACAGGTGTTTTGAATGCAACATTTTTACTGCTAATAGAAAAGGTTTTGGCTACTGAAAGAAAATGCTGCATGTGAACATAGACATAGCGTTCCAGAGTAAGACTATCTGTGGTGTTACATAGGACTGCAGGTGACATCTAATACATTATCTGTACTCAGAGAGTTATCACTGTATTATCTGTGGTTTTAAAACAAAATTAAGAGGGGGTTGGGGGCAACTCTTTGTCTTGGGGCTTGGGCCCCCAATCTTTTCTGACCCTAGCAACGCCCCTGCATACAGCTAATAGTGGCAGACCTGTTGGCCGATATAAGGCCCCTAAATATGGGGGCTACAGTGTGAGCACTGGCTCCAGGCCCCTCAACCAACTGTATCCACATCCTGCTCATGTAATGTAACCTAAATGTTTGTGTGATTTTACAATGTTTTCATTTGGGGCCCCACTTAAAATTTTTGCCTAGGGCCCCACTTTGTCTAAAACCGGCCCTGCCCATACCAGTACCCCACCTCCACCGTGCTGGCGTCTGAGTCAGAGTGGAGCTCTCTGTCCTTTACTGATCCAGCCTCTGGCCCATCCATCTGGCCCATCAAGAGTTACTCTCATTTCATCAGTCCTTAAAACCTTTGAAAAGTCAGTCTTAAGATATTTCTTGGCCCAGTCTTGATGTTTTATCTTATGTTTCTTGTTCAAAGATGGTCGTGTTTCAGCCTTCTTTACCTTGGCCATGTCCCTGAGTATCACACAACTTGTGCTTTTTTTTTACTCCAGCAACATTGCAGCTCTGAAATATGGAAAAAGTGTGGCAAATGGCATCTTGGCAGCTTCACGCTTGATTTTCCTCAATTCACGGGCAGTTATTTTGCGCCTTTTTTGCATGCTTCTTGCGACCCTGTTGGCTATTTGCTATGAAAATAGTTCTGTATATCAGATTGCTTTCTTAGTTCTGTATATGAGATTGCTTTCTTAGTCCTGTGTATAAGATTGCTTTCTTACTTCTGTATATAAGATTGCTCTCTTAGTTCTGTATATAAGATTGCTTTCTTAGTTCTGTATATAAGATTGCTTTCTTAGTTCTGTATATGAGATTGCTTTCTTAGTTCTGTATATAAGATTGCTTTCTTAGTTCTGTATATAAGATTACTTTCTTAGTTCTGTATATAAGATTGCTTTCTTAGTCCTGTATATAAGATTGCTTTCTTAGTTCTGTATATAAGATTGCTCTCTTAGTCCTGTATATAAGATTGCTTTCTAAGTTCTGTATATAAGATTGCTTTCTTAGTTCTGTATATGAGATTGCTTTCTTAGTCCTGTATATAAGATTGCTTTCTTAGTCCTGTATATGAGATTGCTTTCTTAGTTCTGTATATAAGATTGCTTTCTTAGTTCTGTATATGAGATTGCTTTCTTAGTCCTGTATATGAGATTGCTTTCTTAGTCCTGTGTATAAGATTGCTCTCTTAGTCCTGTATATAAGATTGCTTTCTTAGTTCTGTATATAATATTGCTCTCTTAGTCCTGTATATAAGATTGCTTTCTTAGTTCTGTATATGAGATTGCTTTCTTAGTCCTGTATATAAAATTGCTTTCTTAGTCCTGTATATGAGATTGCTTTCTTAGTCCTGTATATAAGATTGCTTTCTTAGTCCTGTATATAAGATTGCTTTCTTAGTCCTGTGTATAAGATTGTTCTCTTAGTCCTGTATATAAGATTGCTTTCTTAGTTCTGTATATAAGATTGCTTTCTTAGTTCTGTATATGAGATTGCTTTCTTAGTCCTGTATATAAGATTGCTTTCTTAGTTCTGTATATAAGATTGCTTTCTTAGTCCTGTATATAATATTGCTCTCTTAGTTCTGTATATTAGATTGCTTTCTTAGTTCTGTATGTAAGATTGCTTTCTTAGTCCTGTATATAAGATTGTTCTCTTAGTTCTATATATAAGATTGCTTTCTTAGTCCTGTATATAAGATTGCTTTCTTAGTCCTGTATATAAGATTGCTTTCTTAGTTCTGTATATAACATTTCTTTCTTAGTTCTGTATATAAGATTGCTTCTTAGTCCTGTATATAAGATTGCTTTCTTAGTCCTGTATATGAGATGGCTTTCTTAGTTCTGTAAACAGCTTTACATTACATGGAGCTTTATAGTAAGTAACAGATGATGTTAGAAGCGCATTGTATACAGAAAGTAGGAGAAAAAAACATCCCGCACTCGCATGACACTCGTCTAATATCCGGGATGAATATCAGAGCGATTTATAATACACTGATGTGAATGCGCCCTTAGCCGGACTCTGAATACAGTCTGTGAGGTCCACCCTCCCTGGAAGGGGTTAAACCTGAGAGTTTGTCATTTTAGCTCCGGGTGTGAAGTCAATAGCACAATCATATATCGCCATATAGTAGACGTCCAGTAACTGGTGATTCCCTCATGTGTGGGGTCTATTTGTCTCCTAGCAGAGACTCACACGTTACATTCCACACATAACACTGTGTAGAAAAGGCGGCGCGGGGTAATTGTGCCAGTAGTGAGGGGGAATAATGGCGGGAATGTCACTGACTGAGGAGAAGTTTCCATGTAGCGTCTTCACTCCGGATATCATTCCCTGAGGCCCCTGATCATGTGACCCCTGACTCCTCCCCTCCTGTGACCTCATCACAGGTCCTGTGCTCACAGAGCAGCCATATATGTGGAGTGCGGCTCTACAGGTGGAGGTAGGTGCTGGAGATTCCCCATTACTGGCGCATTAATACTAGAAATATATTGCACAGGGGAAATCACAGCCAATTCCCACGAGAAGAATCCTGGAAACATCGTCTCATCTTCTTCTCATTCAGGTCTCTACAATATCAGATCCTCTCAGTGAAGATCTTCTATAGAATAGAATTTACCTGATTTACCCATCAAGGATGGATATGGACAGAGACAAGATGGCGGAGAGGATATTACACCTCACCCTAGAGATCCTCTTCCGGCTTACTGGAGAGGTGAGAGATTCTGATGACGTCACATTACATCATTCTTATCTATGGGAATAACAGAAGGACAGAACTGGAGAGGTGAGGACTCTGGAAATGTCTGTAGTGAGATTTATTAATGTGTCTCTCCATAACCAGGATTACACAGTAGTGAAGAAGACCTCTAGTGAGCGCTGTCAGGACCCTGTGTCTGAGGGATGGGGAAGACCCCTGAGCCCAATCACGGGGCCTCCACCTCACCCCCTGATACATGAGGACATCAATGACCAGAAGATCCTAGAACTCATATACAAGATGGTTGAGCTGCTGACTGGAGAGGTGACACTGCTGGGAATGCTGGGACATTATACAGTAACGCTATGAAGGGATCGGGGATGACGGTATCATTGTATGTGTCAGGTTCCTATAAGGTGTCAGGATGTCACTGTCTATTTCTCCATGGAGGAGTGGGAGTATTTAGAAGGACACAAAGATCTGTACAAGGACGTCATGATAGAGGTTCCCCAGCCCCTCACATCACCAGGTAATAGACAGGACTAAATACACATGGCCTATAATTATCTGTATGTATAGAATTAATTCATTCCCTGTATGTGTTTCCTCCAGATCTATCCAGTAAGAGGACAACACCAGAGAGATGTCCCCGTCCTCTTCTTCCCCCGGATTGTAAACAGGAAGATCCCAATGTTCCCCAGGATCATCAGGTAGATGGAGAGAAGATTTCATGAGATCTCCCCTATGATGTGTAGACGGCTGTGAAGGTCTTGTGTTCAGTGTTGCTTTATCCCCCAGTATTATATGATTTATACTTGTGTAATGAGAACGGTGGAGATGGCAGGATTAGAGCTGACCATAGATGTGACTTCTCCATCTGTCTGTGACTTTTACAATATTTGTTTCAGGATGAAGATCTGACCCATATTAATACTACAGAGACATTTGTGAGGGGTGATGAGGGGTGTAAAGAGGAGATTCCTACATATGACTACCCAGGTGAGTAGTAACCACTAAATGTAGAGAAGTCACAGATTTTTCTCAGTCACCGGCTGTGGCTGCTTTATCGGTGGTGTAGTCTGGCCATATTACAATCGTGCGATCACCATTTTGCCTCTAGACCACAACATTCTCCTCCACCCAAAACTGTTCTAATGACTTTGGGCATTGAAGGCCTTTTTTAAAGAACTTACCACCTGGAGGATCCTCCTACCCCCTGAGATTATTTTATTGGATGAATCTACCTTCTCTCCCTTCTGTGCTGCTGAATGTGCTCATATGATCCCTACGAGACCAGGTCCAGTCTTTTTGGCCAAACTTCGCTTTTATGATCGACAACATTAAGTGTGCAGTGAAGGCCAAGTGTGAATTTCTGTACAATGACAACAGAATTTCCCCTATCCTGAGTTTTCAATTTATTTATTTATTTTAAAACTAACTTGAAACAGGATTGTGATAAACTGCATAAGGCTGGGTTCACACTGCGTTACAGGCGTCCGTTATACGGACTACCTTACACCGCGACATAACGTGGTGTAACGCAGTCCGTTAACGCCGCCATTAAGTCCTATGTCGGACGCATCGCTAGCGCACTCCCACAATGGGCGTGCGCTAGCGATGTGCCGTCATTGAGTGACGGACCCTGGGACGCGGGCTGCAGCGTTTCCGGGTCCGTCACTGTTGGCGCAGATAGAGCATCTGCTACCTCTATCTGCGCTAGCGCGACGACATATCGGCACTTGCGTTAACAGCAGCCCGTTAACGCATGTGTTGAACAGGCTGCTGTTAACGCAATGTGAACCTAGCCTAAAACACATTACACCTGTGCCATGATATATCTCCAAACTGTGCGTGATTGATGGCTGTAATATACATTTAAAGGGATTGTCTACTGTGATACGGTGTTGTGACAAGTGACACCGGCACCCAATCAGTGCCACCTTCGGACAAACTGAACATGAAGAGAAAGATAGAGGTGCACCTCATCCCGAACTTCCTCTTCATGTTCAGTATGTCCAAAAGTGGAGACAGTGACGCCAGCGCTGATTTATCACCACATCACAGTCCCGCTGCAACGAGTGCTGGAATGGAGCCAGCATGGCTGATGAGTATAAGCGTTATTATTTTTTGGGGACGAACATTTAGTTTAAGAAATGCTTGTCCTTGTACTGGACAACCTCTTTAAAAAATACTATAGATATGAGCTAAGTACACTAAATGACACTGATATATGAATTACTAAACGTCTTTGTGTATAGCTGGGTAGAGTAGTCAGGGGCACACGTATGTTTAAGGAGATGATCAAATCGATGATGACGCCATACTCTGTCTTGGATTTATACTGTGTTGGATGATGCAGAGTCAGCAATGCTCTGGATGGCTGGGTTGATCCTGACACCTGCTTGAAAAGGAAAAAGCTGCCGCCATATGTCTGTGTGATGTTACTTCACTGTGGGCTCTCTTCTATTGCAAAAAATAGTGATATTATCCAACGTGTTCCTGAGGCTTCGATATCCTTCGTCAGGGATCCCTTCTTTTTTGCAATAGAAGAGAGCCCGCAGTGTACTGAATTCACGCAGACATAGGGTGTCAGCTTTTTCCTTTTCAATAAGGTGGCAGGATCAACATAGCCGTCTGGAATGCTGCTGACTCTGCATCATCCAACATAGTACAAATCCAGGACATGGTACGGCTTCATCATCGATTTGATCAAGTATACATGTACCCCAGACTACTCTACCCAGCCATACATGTAGACGTTCAGTAATTCATATATCAGTGTCATTAGTGTTTGTGGCGCATATCTACTGTATATATTTACTGCATTTCTACACGTTACGAATGAGGGCAAGCAGGTGTGTCAGCATATGCAGCTTCATAACACTGGTACGCAGTGGTAGTGCCAGTGCATTCATCAAATTTACGTCCCTGTAATATACATTCTTTCATGCCAGCAAGAGATGTGTTGGCATGGCTCAAGCCCTGGTTTCATGGATTCACGCCGCATCATAAATTACATTATGTTTTCAATCCTAAGTAATTCAGATTACTGCACAATCTATCCTGAATCGGGAGCACTAATACTTTCTCTACTCTTCTGGTCTGGACTCATAGTAGCTCCAATTGTCCATCATAAATGAATGCAACTCCAGTTTAATGTTGTTGGGGATGTAACATATTATTTATTCTTTGTCGATTGGTTTACAGTTCTTCATTTTGTATGATAGTTTGATTGTGGTGAGACTGGCCTGCCTCACTTATGTCAGTCTGTAACTCTCTGGTAGTCTTTAAAAAAAGGTCTCCATTGCCAAGTCTTCCAAATGCCCGAGATAATAATAATCTTTATTTTTATATAGCGCTAACATATTCCACAGCGCTTTACAGGTTGCACACATTATCAGATCTAAATTTAAGATCCCTCAGCTATGCACTATTATAAAAAGTTCTCTTTTAATGTCATATATTTCTTCTTGAAACTCATCTGGCCCTTACGATAGTTCAGATTGCCAAGATTCACTGAGCCCCATACCTTAATTACCCCGCAGAGGTTTCACCACTAGTTACTCATTTTTTTAATGATGAAGATTGTTGAGTTAGATAATAATATATTTACTGAAATGATCAATCTTCAGGTTTCGACTACAATAGTTAGTGTTCAAAATACTCTGATTTTACTAATTCCCGCAGACAGTTTTGTCTTCCTAATCAGATCCCATTTTTCAAATCTGATGTGTGTCACTTTATGTGGTGATAACTAGGGTTGAGCGAAACGGATCGGACATTTTCAAAAGTCGCCGACTTTCAGCAAAGTCGGGTTTCATGAAACCCGACCCGAGAGAGAGAGAGAGAGAGAGAATTATTGCATTGGGTTTCGTGTTTCGGTCGGCCCCCCGACTTTTCACAATAATCGGCCGATTTCACACGATCCGACTTTCGAGCTAGTCGGGTCTCACGAAACCGGACTCGATCCTGAAAAAGCAGAAGTCGCTCAACCCTAGTGATAACTATGACATTCTTCAAAAAGGATAATAGGAAACAAATTGACATTACAAATTATTTTCCAACTTCTCTTGAATACGACAATACACTATGTACAGTTGTACACTACCGTCTGAGCACATGGCAAGGTTAAGAAGGGAAAGAGCGCCATTAAGCTATATGATGACAAATTTTGCTGGAATAGTTTGAAGATAAAATTTATTGGGGACATTGTTCCTGGTCACCTGACAGCTCAAAAAATGGCTTCCAAAGACATACTGATAGGGAATTTAGATTGTGAGCCCCAATGGGGACAGCGATGATAATGTGTGCAAACTGTAAAGCGCTGCGGAATATGTTAGCACTATATAAAAATAAAGATGATTATTATTATTATTATTATTATTACCATGAAGAGGCTTGGCACTATCTACTCTGTTTTCCAGATCCAAGGGATTACCTTGCTCATGACCCTTTAACCCTTCTTACACTAAGATTCCTAGGCCTGGGCTATGGTGTTTCCTGCAATTTTGTGGTGGGAAATAGCAAGAAGAATAGATAGTCGTGTCAGAACCAGCAAAGCAGTGAAAATTAAAAATTAGATGTAAGAGTAGTCAGTACACAGTACATAACAGGAAGCAAATACACAAGCTGGGAGCTGAGCACCGAGGACAGACCAAGGCTGTATCTGACAGCTTTTGGTAATATGCTTCAAGGTTTAGTAGGGTGTGGTGCTTTCCAATTGGCTGAAGCAGGAAGCAAATAACTTCAACTGTACAGCGCACACACCCATGCTACCAGACAGGTCCCAGGCACCCTAATCTTAGCAGCTGAACAGTGCCTGTGCCGCCCAGAGCTTCAGTTTCTAACGTCTCCTCCATCACCAGTGCTGCCTGTAGAATGAATAAGATGTTGCCTGGTGGCAGAAGTAGACTTCGCGAGAGCAGATCCCAGAGAAAATGGGACACACCATTTGTGGAAGACCTAATATGACAAAATGGCAGAAATCCAGAGGAGTAGAAATCCTCATAAAGTGACTCCATTTTGGAAATTATAACCCTCGGTGAATTAATCTATAGGAGTAGTGACTATTTTGACTCCACATGCACTTTGCGGAAATTAGCTCGCAGTGGATGTTGGAGAGTGAAAATTACAAACATGCCATTTTATTGCCCAGCATATAGTGCCCAGATTGTGCTCCAGGAGACACGCACATTGTAACTAAGTGGGTTCTTCTCATTATAGTGATGCCAAATACATGGATGCTAAATGTGGTTTGGGCACCCTGCAAGGCTCATAAGAGAGGGGGAGATTTGACTTTGAAAGTGCAGATTTTGCTGGATTGGTTTATGGAAGCCATATTGCTTTTCGAGAGTCTTTGAGCCACTAATAATGTGGACACCTGCTTTTCCTCTGACAGATGATGGACCTGAGTGGGGACTTTTTTTTTGTGAAATGAGAAGTTTTTCTTGGTATAATTTACACCTACATAAAATCTTTGCGTGATAAAAGCGATACGGAACGGGAAAATTCAGCTCACCATTTGCAGTCTCTTTCCAAGAATGAGTTCCCTGCATGGAGCCTCTTGGGCTTTCAAGTTCCATAGAATGAAGAAAAAAGATACTCCAGCGTAGATGGAAAAAATTCATAAAGACAGACACAGTTCGGACAACCTATATATCCCAGAGAGCTACCAACCGACGCGTTTCGACACTCCAGTCTTAATCATGGTTGATGATTAAGAGCGGAGTGTCAAATACATTGGTAGGTAGCTATCTGGGATCTATATTTTGTCTGTATTATGCCTGTTTTTATGATTTTTTTCCATTTAAGACAAAGTTTTATATTTTTCTACGCTGGAGTACCTTTTTTCTTCATGCATAAAATCTTTGGTGCTTTTTTATTCCATATTTGGGAGGCAGAATGAACAAACAGTTGAACCAGATTGTAAGCTTGTGAGCAGGGCCCTCACTCCTCTTGGTATCTATTTTGAACTGTGTTTTTGTTACGCTGTAATTTCTATTGTCTGTACAAATCCCCCTCTATAATTTGTAAAGCGCTGCGGAATATGTTGGCGCTATATAAATAAAATTATTATTATTATTTATTTATTAACCACGCTCAACTGGTTCATCCTCCTAGTTTTTCTATTGGACTGTAACTGTCATTGTGTTGGTCAATCATTCAATATTTTTACATAACTTGCCATTTTTACAGTCAGTTTAAGTAGAAATGTTCCAAAATATAAAATTCAAGGATATTTTATTCAAAAATAATTGTTTTTTTTTCTTAGCAGATGACTGTACCAGGAGATCAGAAGGGCAGCTGACATCTTCAATTCTTAAATCAGATGATCTTGAAATCCCACAGGATGCAACTGAAGTGAATGCCATCACTTCAAATATACCATCAACCCATCAAATGAATGATCTGTCATCTGATCCTTTAAAACCGGTCCTTTCTTTTCATTTATTACTGACTACTAAGGAAAATGAAAGTCACAAAATAAGCATTAAAAAGCAATCTGCTCCTAAAGAAAATCAGTCATTTTCACATTCAGAGTATGGAAATAGTTTACTCCTCAAAAATTTGTTACTTAAACAACAAAAAACTCACACAACAGAGAAAAGATTCTCTTGTTCCAAGTGTGGGAAATATTTTAACCATAAATGTAATCTTGTTAGACACCAGAGAACTCACACAGGGGAAAAGCCTTTTTCCTGTTCAGAATGTGGGAAATATTTTTACCAGAAATCAAGTTTTATTAATCACCAGAGAACTCACACAGGGGAGAAACCTTTTTTTTGTTCAGAATGTGGGAAGTCTTTTAACCAGAAATCAAGTTTTATTAATCACCAGAGAACTCACACAGGGGAGAAGCCTTTTTCCTGTTCAGAATGTGGGAAATATTTTAACAATAAATGTAATTTTGTTAGACACCAGAGAACTCACACAAGGGAGAAGCCTTTTTCCTGTTCAGAATGTGGGAAAAGTTTTAACCAGAAATCAAATTTTGTTCAGCACCAGAGAACTCACACAGGGGAGAAATCATTTTGCTGTTCAGAATGTGGGATGTGTTTTAACCAGAAATCAGCTTTGGTTACTCACCAGCGAACCCACACAGGGGAGAAGCCTTTTTCCTGTTCAGAATGTGGAACGTGTTTTAACCAGAAATCAGCTTTGGTTAGACACCAGAGAACTCACACAGGGGAGAAGCCTTTTTCCTGTACAGAATGTGGGAAATGTTTTAACCGGAAAGCGCATCTGGATGGCCACCAGAGAACTCACACAAAGAAGAAGACTTTTTCATGTTCAGAATGTGAGAAATGTTTTGTGAATAAATTAAATCTTCTTAGTCACCAGAGAACTCACACAGGGGAGAAGGAATTTAATATTTAGAATGTGGGAAATGCTTTAACAAGAAATCAGATGTTGTTGGTCACAAAATAATTCACACAGGAGAGAAGCCTTTTTCATGTGATTAATGAGGAAAATGTCTTACACGGAAATTAACTCTTAATAAACATCAGAGTAGTCACACAGGGGAGAAGCCTTTTCTATGTTCAGAATGCTGGGAAAGTTTTAACCAATAATTGTATTTTCTTAAAGTGGTTGTCCACTATTAAGGCAATCCCTTGTCATTCCTCATGTTTGTCTTTGTTAACCACTTTCCCACCTTGAACGTATCCATACATCCCTGTGACCTGGCCCATATTGACCTGGGACCTATGGATACGTCCTGGCAAATTTGCGCTCACACGGGCTGTGGGCGCGATCAACGCCGGGAGTCAGCTGATTCTGACAGCTGACACCCAACACTCAGTGCAAGGACTGGTCCCACACCGCTCCCAGTACTTTAATCCCCTAAGTGATATGATCAAACTCGATCACCGCATTTCTGGAGCAGGCATAGGGAAGTCATACCCTCTGCCCTTGGAGCGAAGACCCCGCAACGTCATTGCAGTGTCCCGATCATTGCCATGGTGACCCAATGTTGTCACGATGACATCCGGGTCACCAGAACTAGCAAAGTTGCTTGAACATGCTCAGAGCACAATCGGCAACTTTGTCTGTCAGAGCAGCGCTGACAGTTTGCATAGCTCCTGCACCCCATGCTATACAAGTGATCAGCATGGAAAAAATGAAATTCCTGTAGTGGGACAAAGTAAAAAAAAGTTATAAAAACAAGTTTAAAAAATATTGTAAAAATATATAGAAAAAGAAAAATATTGTACCCATTAATAAGTATTTGCATTAAAAAATATATATAAGCAAAAAAAGTGCACATATTTGGCATTCTCGCGTCTAGAACGGCCAGACCTATGAAACTGTCTCACTAGTTAAACCCTTTAGTGAACACCATAAAAAAAAAACAAGGCAAAAAACAATGCTTTACCATTTTACTGTCGAACAAAAAATGGAATAAAACGCGATCAAAATGACAAATATAAATAAACATGGTACAGCAGAAAACGTCATCTTGCCCACAAAAAAACAAGCCATCATACAGCTCCATCAGCAGAAAAAATAAAGAGGCTATAGCTCTCAAAATAAAGCAATCCAAAAATAATATTTTTTTCTATACAATAGTTTTTGCGGGAAAGCACCAAAATGTAACAAAGATAAAACTGTGGTATTGCTGTAATCGTACTGACCCGAAGAATAAAACTGCCTTATCAATTTTACCACATGTGGAATGACATAACAAAACAAAAATTCCTGAATTGCTGATTTTTGTTCATTCTGCCTCCCAAAAATCAGAATAGAAAGCAATCAAACAGTGCCATGTGTCTGATAATGGTACTAATTAAAACATCAACTCGTTCTGCAAAAAACAAGCCCTCACGTCACTCTGTGAGCCGAAATATGGAAAAATTTTAGCTTTCAAATTATGGTGAAGCAAAAACTAGTTCTTGCAATAAAAAGCGTTTTTTAGTGTGTGACAGCAGCCAAACAAAAAAAAAAAACTATGTAAATCTGGTATCACTGTAATCGCACTGAACCGAAGAACAAAGTCGTCTAATCACTTATACCGCACGAGGTACTTTGTTAAAAATAAATAAAAACTATTTTTCACCTGCTGTTTTGTTCATTCTGTCCCAAAAAGATCGCAGTGAGGATAGGCTCACCTTTATCCTGCGCTCTGTGCTGAGTGCTTACACCAATGTAAATCTCTGAAATATGTGATTCAGACCGAACCCAGGAATATTCCTTAAAGTGAGGCAGATGGAGGCACTGTGGACCAGCGGTGTCCGTCTTTTTAGGATTGCATAAAAGTGCTGTCGGGCACAGTTTTGTGCACCTTTGAAAATAAGGACAATGCTGAACAGAGGCCAGACGGAGTCCAGAATAACTCTGCTGCCTCATTATACTGAATGGATCCCATGGGGGTTTCATCTGAATCACATCACTCCGAGATTTAGATGGAAACCCCAAAGTAAGCACTCAGCATAGAGGGCTGGATAAATGTGATCCCAAACGTTATGTAAAATGCTCCCAATAAAAGCTTCAAATCAATCCACAAAAAAGCAAATCCCCACTCAGGTCTGTCATCTGTCAATGGAAATATAGGATGCTTCCATGTTGCTGGTAGTACAGAGGCACTGGAAAAGTGAAATAGCTTTTTGCTTCTGGAAAAAAATTCAGCAAATTCTGCGCTCCCAAATCCAAATGCCCTCCTCCCTTCTGAGCCCCACAGTGTACCTAACGCACACATAGCGTCCACATATTTGGCATTTCTGAAGCGACGAGAGCCCACCTTACTTACTTACACAATGCAGCAGATGGACACCCATAAAGGAGTGTTCACATTTAAAGAAATGAGGGCCTTATGTGGCACCCCAGGAGTTTGGGTACCACAGTGGTGCTGCCTTCCTCTCGGGGAGGGTAATGCCATGCCTGGAGACATGAGGGCTTCCTTTGATAGGTAATCTTACATGCAAACTTTCTGACTCCTGGCCAGAAGGGGGAGCTCTATACCTGGTTTAAGGGGAGCTTCCCTGGATATACATCCTGGTCTGGAGGAGTTAGAACAGTTGGTAGCAGACAGTGAAGGAGCAGAGAGGAACTTAAGAGCTAGAGGAGCGCTGTGATTGGGCCCCTCTAAGCAGGGCACAGAAACCGGGCACTGGGATCCCTAGGCTGTGTGGAACTACAAGTCCCACGGCAGAACCGGAGGTCAGGAAGCTGAAAGTGACCTGCTCACATTACACCTCAGGTACAGCAACATCTAGAGCCCGGAGACACCATGTACAGAGATCCCAAGGGAACGGCTCAAGTTGCCTACCATGCAGGGACTGTCCCAGGAAAAAGAGTAAACCAGGACCTTGCCAGAAAGCCACAGTCAGCAGGGACTAGAAACCAGCGCATAGTGGAAGGCTCCTAAACTGACCTGGCAAAGGGATTCCCACTTGTTTTCAGGCTGCCTGGACTCCATCAACACCTGTTGCCGGTACCCTGGACTGAGGCTGACTACAACCAGTAAACCAATTAAATACTGCAACTCTGTGTCCTCCGTTTATTTACCGGCAACACACCATCCTGGCGCACTACATTGAGAGCCCTGGGGACCACACTTCACCTGTGGGAAGCATGACCATCTTTGCTGCAGTAACATCGCCCCAGAGGACCCCTTTAAGCAGCGTCAGTCGCCGCTGACCGAGAACCACAGGTGGCATCGTGAACGCAAACTTTATTCAAACACTTTAAAGACCTTCCCCCTTTTACTTGGCGTCCAGGGCCACAGACCAGGTCACTGCCACCATTACCACCCCTTTAATTGCAACCAGACCCGGTACCGAGTATCCCCAGGCCCTGGCGAGCGATTCAACTTGACGTCACGAACAGGATTTGTGCCCTGGCATCGCCAGGTACTGTGTGCCAGAGGCTGTGACAATTTGCCTGTAAGCCGCCATTGCCGCACCCCATGGAGTGCGAAGGGAAGAAGGAGGTGTACCTTTGTGGGCGGAGTGTGCAAAAGAGCACGAAGAGGAAGTGGGCGCCGTACAGAAGAGCCGCAAGGGAGGACACCGGAAGCCCCAGAAGGAGGACCGGGAGGAGTGCCTTACCGAGTGCGAGAGGAACCGCTGCAGACTTCGGTGGAGAGACGTCAGGCCTCTGCAAGGTTAGCACAGGGGAAGGGACATGTCTGACCAGGGAGGAGATCTGGCGGCGGTCGCAGGCCCCATGATGCCCCAGGCCCAGCGATGGCCGCAACTGCAGGCCCCATGATGCCACCAGGCCCCACGGTGCCCACAGTTCCTGCAAACCAGCAGGACCTTGCCGCAGTAACAGCTCCTATAATGCCGCTATCCATGCCCTATATACTGGGAGTGGCCTGACTGCCACAATATTCAGGGGAGTCCTACACGCTGAGTGACTCTAAAGAAAGGCTCTGCAGCCTATTTGAAGTATATCCCCTGACAGAACATCAAAAGGTCAACATTCTGATGTTATGGAAATTTGGTTTGGATAAATCTATCCCTGTGTGTGCTGCGGCCATTCCCAATAAGACAGAGTATTTTGAGCGCTAATCAAGACTGGACTGTACACCATTGTGACAGAAAAACATTCCATCAATACTGATAATTTATTGTACATACATGGATTTATAATTGCATATAGAAAGGAGGTGGTTAGGGGTGGTTAGTTAATTACCATCTTGTCTAACTCCTCTGTTATTGGTTATCTAAATATATATGGAATATTGTGATTAATGCACATATGGATGCTGATTAAGCAATTTAAATGTAGCTCTCTGCATCTTTCTGCATCTAGGACAAAGTTGAGACATCTGATCATCACTTAATACATCTGGTGCTGTTCCGCGTTCTGCTGGAAATCCCCGAACAGTCTGTCTAGCTTATATCAGTTTATGTCAGCCATTTTAAGCAATTGATTATAGTGTATATATGATTATAAAGGAGTATACATGCAAGTGAGATCTACATGATATATATATTTCCATCACAATCCCCCCTTAGATATCACTTGCCCTAATCCTAGCCTCCTATTTCCAAAGCGCTGCAACTCTTTTGTGCTGCCGGTAAACTGACGCATGCCTAGCGCATAATCCCCACTCCGTACAGACTTTTCGCAAATGGGCGGTCAGGAGATCTGTCCCTAACGGGGGTTCGTTGCAATCAGTCTCTTAGTCAACAGCATGTGTAGTAAGCGGTGGGTATTCTTTATCAGGTAGGTCATCTATTTGGTCAGGCAGGGCATCCACAACATCATTCTGGCTTGGGTGTCATCCTCTGGTAGATATGCAAGTTGTCTTTTCAGAGAGGAAGAGGACTAGAACTCTAGTGCCATCTATTGGAAGTAGCAATCCTAACAGTCAATGTCGACCCTTTAACGAGCCTTGTCACATGACTTAGGATATTAGCGAAACCAGAATCTCAATTTGCAGACACTGTGTTTCGGGGTACTGCCCCTCGTCAGTTCAAAGTGGAGATCTGGTTTGGCTGATTGAGAGGCATCTGACCGGGATCCAAGAAGCATCGTTTCTCCTTGCGGAGAGTGACTGCAAATTGAGATTCTGGTTTGGCTATTATCCTAAGTCATGTGACAAGGCTCGTTAAAGGGTCGACATTGACTGTTAGGATTGCTACTTCCAATAGGTGGCACTAGAGTTCTAGTCCTCTTCCTCTCTGAAGAGACAATTTGCATATTTCCCAGAGGAGCATTGTGGCTTTAAGTCTCCTCACCTCAACATGCTTATTATGTCACTCCAAAACATAAAACAAAAAATCGGCTGGAAAGCCGTAGCCAGCTCACCAACCAGACCAAAGGCACGAAGCACGGGAGTCCGTCCTGACCCAGATGTCGAACAGCAGCAGCAAATCCAAACATACGTTGATACTCCAGCTCCGATAAAAGTGGGTAAAGTCTTTATTATTCCAAAATGGTTAAAACATGATCCTTACAACAATGGACCAGACAGGTGCTTATAAATGATATGGCAACGCGTTTTGACCCATATAGGTCTTACTCATGCCTTAGTCACAGCAGGAATAAGGATTACATATATAGTGCTCATGAGTCCAAGACCCGCCCCTTAGAAGTCACATGATTCACTATACAGGTCCTGCAAATATATATGTCCAAATGACTTAAAATACAAAAATATAAAGAATATATACATAAAATAGAGGCAAGTGATAACAGTAAATAATCAATAATGATACAATATTTCGTTTCTTTTATTCAAGCCTACAGGGAAGCGAGTATTCAAATTATAAATCCAAAACGCCTCTCTTGCGAGTAAACGTCTTTTCATTTCTCCCCCTCGATTAGGAGGATGGACTTTTTCTATGCCATGAACTTTAAAGGCTGTGGTGTCTCCATTATGTACTATGTGGAAATGTTTCGCTGCCATAGAAACATTTCTGTTAGGAATGTTACAGTTATTTACGTCTCTAAGGTGTTCTGCTATACGTGTTTTTAGTTTCCGTGACGTGCATCCTACATAAGATATATGACAAATTGCGCAATCTGTTTTATAAACCACATTTTTAGTGTGGCAATTAATAAAACTATTTATAGCATAACTTCTAGTTTTCTCAGTATTTTGAAAAGTATTCCCTAATTGCGCATGAATGCACGTACTACAGGCAGCGGTACCACATTTATAAAAACCTTTACAATCCAACCATGTGTTGGACCTGGATCCGGATTTTAGCAAAGCAGAGTTAAGGGCAATTATATCACCAATTGTTCGCGCTCTCCTCGCTACTATATTAATTCCATCTTTCAATATATGCGTTAACGTATTGTCCTCACACAAAATAGGTAATCTCTTAATAATAATTTTTTTTAATTTGATTGAATTGAGGAGAAAATTGTAAGCATAGATGTAATTTATTAGCGAGTATCTTATTTGCGGCATTGTTCGATGTACTGGATACCAACAGATCTCTGCGTTTTTTGTCCACTATATTTGTGGCCCTCTCCAATGTCCAATTTGGATAATTTCGAACTTTTAGTTTCTTTTTTAATTTCTGAAATTCATTTAGTTTATCTTCCTCTTTACTACAATTACGCTTCAGCCTGGTGAATTCCCCCACAGGTATGGATTTAATGGTGTGGGCTGGGTGGCTGCTATTTGCGTGCAATATTGTATTCCCACTAACTGGTTTTATGTGACTTCGACTGATGACATATTCTCCAGCAATGCCACATAATTCCAAATCCAAAAAATAAATATTTTTCTGATCATACACAAATGTAAATTTTATACCAAATTTGTTAGAATTAATGTATTCCACAAATCCCGGTATGGCAGACACATCGCCCCCCCAAATAATGAGGGTGTCATCGATGTATCTGCCATACTAGGAGATGTGTTCAACATAAGGATTCTCAGCAGAATATATGAATTTTTGTTCCCAATATGCCATTGTCAGATTGGCTAGAGACGGTGAATATTTAGCCCCCATAGGAACTCCCGACTTTTGTGCATAGATTTCACCATCAAATGAAAAAATATTATGTTTTATGAGAAAAAACGTTACTTTCAATGCAAAGTTAATAAGGTCTTGTGAATATTGACCATAGTCCATTAAATGAAATTCCAACGCTTTCATTGCTATATCATGAGGTATGCTCGTGTACAATGAGACAACGTCACAACTAAGCCAGGTATAATTATGTTCCCATTTCCAATTTCTAAACATTTTCAAAATTTCTCTAGAATCCTTTATATACCCTGGCATTTTCATAACTATGGGTTGTAATAACAAGTCTACCCATTCGCACAGGTGTTCTGACATAGATCCAATTCCTGAAACTATTGGACGCATTGCTGGTAAGCCTATGCACTTGTGTACTTTTGGGAGACCGTACATGATAGGAAATTTAGGGGATTCTACATAAAGATATTCAGCCTGTTTTTTGTTGATAACTGCTAGATATAAACCCTCCTCTATTAACTTCGCAATTTCGTCATTATATTCCCTAGTTGGATTCTTTTTGAGTATCTCGTAGGTGGATCTATCTGACAACAGTTCATACATTTTATCCTTATAGTCACTCTCATTTAGAATGACTATAAGACCACCCTTGTCGCTTCTTTTAATGATAATATTCTCCAGGGACTTTAATTCCTTAGGAGCTTTCCGTTGTTTATATGAAAGATTTTTTCGGATTTTTTTATTTAAACTGTATTCCAGTTCCTTTAGATCTTTTTCAACAAGTTCTTGGAACTTGTCCATACATTCCACTCTGGTTTGTAAAGGATAAGGATAAGGGTCCTTAAGTGTATCGAAAACCTTTAAGACTAAAAACCCGTATTTTTATCCTTTACAAACCAGAGTGGAATGTATGGACAAGTTCCAAGAACTTGTTGAAAAAGATCTAAAGGAACTGGAATACAGTTTAAATAAAAAAATACGAAAAAATGAGATCTCAATGATTACTCTACGGATAGTGTGTATGATTGGGGCCGGTGGGAAAGGAGTTATAAATCACCTAAATCCATTCTAAGAAATAGCCATGCTCGTTATAAGCCAACTAATAGACCTCAGGTGAACTTCTCTTCAACAGAACCTGACTCTTCGGACACTAATGCCAGTGCATCTGATACTTCAGTACTGAGTAATACATTGGAAAATATAAAAAGATATGGAAAAACGTCAAAAAATGGAAGAGACGAGGCGGCAGGAAACATAGGAAATCCGCCCGGAATAACAACTCGTTACAGGAAGAAACACAAACAATAAATAAAGGCAATGTAGTTAATTTGTCCTCTCAGACATTAACACAAGACCAACTAGATGTATTGGCTTTGGGTCTCAATTTTGTGCCGGATGCTGATTTCAATTTATTTATGACTATTTTAGACATTAATAAGTTTGTAAGAAATCTTACTATAAAAAAAACATTTTTTTTCAGATGAAACAACTGGTTCTAATCAAAATTTTGATCCTGAAATAAATGAGTTCGAGGATTTGGACTTTAAGGAACAAGTTGCATTAAATTGCCTATTGAAATTATCTAAAGAAAATCAGAATGGATCGGAAGAAGGGTCCTTAAGTGTATCGAAAACCTTTAAGACTTTTAGTCTTTTTATCCTTTACAAACCAGAGTGGAATGTATGGACAAGTTCCAAGAACTTGTTGAAAAAGATCTAAAGGAACTGGAATACAGTTTAAATAAAAAAATACGAAAAAATCTTTCATATAAACAACGGAAAGCTCTTCAGGAATTAAAGTCCCTGGAGAATATTATCATTAAAAGAAGCGACAAGGGTGGTCTTATAGTCATTCTAAATGAGAGTGACTATAAGGATAAAATGTATGAACTGTTGTCAGATAGATCCACCTACGAGATACTCAAAAAGAATCCAACTAGGGAATATAATGATGAAATTGCGAAGTTAATAGAGGAGGGTTTATATCTAGCAGTTATCAATAAAAAACAGGCTGAATATCTTTATGTAGAATCCCCTAAATTTCCTATCATGTACGGTCTCCCAAAAGTACACAAGTGCATAGGCTTACCAGCAATGCGTCCAATAGTTTCGGGAATTGGATCTATGTCAGAACACCTGTGCGAATGGGTAGACTCGTTATTACAACCCATAGTTATGAAAATGCCAGGGTATATAAAGAATTCTAGAGAAATTTTGAAAATTTTTAGAAATTGGAAATGAGAACATACTTATACCTGGCTTAGTTGTGACGTTGTCTCGCTGTACACGAGCATACCTCATGATATAGCAATGAAAGCGTTGGAATTTCATTTAATGGACTATGGTCAATATTCACAAGACCTTATTAACTTTGCATTGAAAGTAACGTTTTTTCTCATAAAACATAATATTTTTTCATTTGATGGTGAAATCGATGCACAAAAGTCGGGAGTTCCTATGGGGGCTAAATATTCACCGTCTCTAGCCAATCTGACAATGGCATATCGGGAACAAAAATTAATATATTCTGCTGAGAATCCTTATGTTGAATACATCTCCTGGTATGGCAGATACATTGATGACACCCTCATTATTTGGGGGGGGCGATGTGTCTGCCATACCGGGATTTGTGGAATACATTAATTCTAACAAATTTGGTATAAAATTTACATTTGTGTATGATCAGAAAAATATTTCTTTTTTGGATTTGGAATTATGTGGCATTGCTGGAGAATATGTCATCAGTCGAACTCACATAAAACCAGTTAGTGGGAATACAATATTGCACGCAAATAGCAGCCACCCAGCCCACACCATTAAATCCATACCTGTGGGGGAATTCACCAGGCTGAAGCGTAATTGTAGTAAAGAGGAAGATAAACTAAATGAATTTCAGAAATTAAAAAAGAAACTAAAAGTTCGAAATTATCCAAATTGGACATTGGAGAGGGCCACAAATATAGTGGACAAAAAACGCAGAGAAGATCTGTTGGTATCCAGTACATCGAACAATGCAGCAAATAAGATACTCGCTAATAAATTACATCTATGCTTACAATTTTCTCCTCAATTCAATCAAATAAAAAAAAATTATTAATAAGAGATTACCTATTTTGTGTGAAGACAATACGTTAACGCATATGTTGAAAGATGGAATTAATATAGTAGCGAGGAGAGCGCGAACAATTGGTGATATAATTGCCCCTAACTCTGCTTTGCTAAAATCCGGATCCAGGTCCAACACATGGTTGGATTGTAAAGGTTTTTATAAATGTGGTACCGCTGCCTGTAGTACGTGCATTCATGCGCAATTAGGGAATACTTTTCAAAATACTGAGAAAACTAGAAGTTATGCTATAAATAGTTTTATTAATTGCCACACTAAAAATGTGGTTTATAAAACAGATTGCACAATTTGTCATATATCTTATGTAGGATGCACGTCACGGAAACTAAAAACACGTATAACAGAACACCTTAGAGACGTAAATAACTGTAACATTCCTAACAGAAACGTTTCTATGGCAGCGAAACATTTCCACATAGTACATAATGGAGACACCACAACCTTTAAAGTTCATGGTATAGAAAAAGTCCATCCTCCTAATCGAGGGGGAGAAATGAAAAGACGTTTACTCACCAGAGAGGCGTTTTGGATTTATAATTTGAATACTCGCTTCCCTGTAGGCTTGAATAAAAGAAACGAAATATTGTATCATTATTGATTATTTACTGTTATCACTTGCCTCTATTTTATGTATATATTCTTTATATTTTTGTATTTTAAGTCATTTGGACATATATATTTGCAGGACCTGTATAGTGAATCATGTGACTTCTAAGGGGCGGGTCTTGGACTCATGAGCACTATATATGTAATCCTTATTCCTGCTGTGACTAAGGCATGAGTAAGACCTATATGGGTCGAAATGCGTTGCCATATCATTTATAAGCACCTGTCTGGTCCATTGTTGTAAGGATCATGTTTTAACCATTTTGGAATAATAAAGACTTTACCCACTTTTATCGGAGCTGGAGTATCAACGTATGTTTGGATTTGCTGCTGCTTATTATGTCACTCTCCGCAAGGAGAAACGATACTCCTTGGATCCTCTGGTAGGGAAGCTTTCTTGCAATGTGATGCGTGGATCCAAGTGTGTCTTCCCTCCAGTTTCAAAGAGGTTGGTGTCATCAGCAGCACTTGGAAAGGACCATCAAATCTGGGATCGAGTGGTGTTCTCCTTACAAACTTTTTTCACCAACACCCAGTCTCCTGACTTCAAGGAGTGTGTATCGGATGCTGAATCTGGATCTGGCAATGAAGAAAAAACTCGAGAATGGATATTAGCAAGTTTCTTGGTGAGTTCAATTACATAAGCAGACAAAGTATCATATTGCATAGTCAGCTGCTGAGGGAAAGAATACCCCTAACCTGGGACTAGACCCAAACAAAATTTCACATGGTGACAGCTTTTCTGGGCCTCTGGGAGTGTGCCTAACACTAAATAGTGTGATTGGGAGTGTCTCCTGCAATGGTTTGTTTGTCTCTTGGGCAACTTTCAACATCCTGTTCTTAAGTGTCCCATTCAGTCTTTCTACTTTCTCACTACTCTGGGGACTGTAGGAAGTGCGTAGGCCTAAACCTGACCCTACTGCTGACCAGATCTCCCGTGTGAGATTTGCTGTGAATGCGGGTCCCTGGTCACTCTCTATCACTTCTGGGACCTCATATCTGCATATCTCATCACTGAGAGTAGCTTCTTTGCAGTAGTCTTTGCTGACTGGTTCCTCACTGGGAAAGCTTCTGGCCATTCTGAGAACACGTCCACGACCCCAAGGGCATATTCGAATCCTCCACTTGGCGGCATCTGGATGTGGTCTACCTGGATCCTCTGGAAGGGGTACTGTGGTCTGGCAAGATGATGTGTGGGAACTTTCCCCTTTCTTCCAGGTTTGCATTTGCCGCAGGTCAGACAGCTGCTAGTGAATTTGGCTGTTAGGGTGGAGATCCCTGGAGCATTCCTTCTTGTCCTTCTGGGGCTTGCTCTTGCAGCTTTTTGAGCAGATCCCAGGATGCCATCTGGTCAGGTTTCTTGTCTTCAGTTGTCATGTAGTAGCCGTCTGGCTCTACGATCTCTCCCACTTCTCCATATTGTCTTCCTTTGGCTGCTTCTTTGGCTGCCATATCCGCCATGTTATTACCCCGTGCCTCTACTGTGTTCAGTTTTCCATGTGCTTTGACTTTTAGTACTGCCACCATTTTTGGAAGTTGGAGTGTGTCCAGCAGGTCCTTGATGGCTCCATGATGCTTCACGGTTGTTCCGCTTGCTGTGATGAAGTCCCTTGCAGCCCAGATGGGTCCAAAGTCGTGTGCTATGCCATGCGAGTACCTTGAATCGGTATACATGTTCGCATTATTGTCTTCTGCCGTCTGGAAGGCCTTCATCAGCGCTATCAGTTCTGCTTCCTGGGCTGACAGACTAGGCGGCAGACTTCTGTACCACAGGATCTCCTGATTGCTGGTCACTGCACATCCCTTGTGGAATCTTCCTTCATCATCTGCAAATCTGGAGCCATTCACATAGAGGATCAACTCTGCGTTGGTCAGTGGCTCTTCTGCCACCTTGGGTAGTCCTGCTGTTTTCTGTTGCATGATACTGAAGCAATCATGGTCACTCGTCCGGAGCAAATCCAGATCCCGGCGGAAGGTATCATGCAGATTTTGATCAGAATTTGGATCTGTGGGTCCATATCTGTATCCCCCTTGGGAGTGGGAGTAGGGTGGACGGGTTGAGGACTGTGCATCTGGAGATAATGACATTGTCGGGCAGGAGTAGAGAGCACTTGAGGCGAAGATGCCTGGCAGTGGAGAGATGTTTTGGCTGGGTTTGGTTGAGGATTTTTGAGATGTCATGCGGAGCCAGGATTTCCAATGGATATCCAAGAATGATGTCAGCAGTCTTGTCCAGGAGGGCGTGTGCTGCAAATGCTGCTCTCATGCAGGAGGGGGCTTCCCTTGCAACTGGATCCAGGCGAGCTGAAAAGTAGCCCAAAGGTCTCTGCTTTCCCCCATGAAGCTGCGTCAGGACTCCAGTAGCAAGGCCTTCTTTTTCCATCAGGTAGAGACGGAATGGCTTCTCGTAGTCAGGTAGGCCTAGTGCTGGCGCTGAGACTTCAGAGCCTTTTAACTTCTTGAACAAACTGAAGGCTGCATCTGTCAGGAGGAATGGGGTTACATTGACACAATCATACAGAGGCTGCATTAGGACTGAGGCATCAGGGATCCAGGCTCTGCAATACGAAACTAGACCAAGAAAGGCCTGTAGCGCCTTTGGAGTTGTTGGAGGAACCATCTTCTCCACTGTGGTCTTCCGGTCATCTTTCAGGTGTTTCGTCTGGTAAGCAATAGTGTCCCTGGAACTTAACTCACTTCAGACACCACTGGACTTTGTTCTTTGAGACCTTGCAATGCTGCTCCGCCGGTAGAGTAGAAGAGACAAGGAATGGGCTTTACACGTGTCAAAGTCAACTTCACAAAGGAGTAGATCATCCACGTATTGTAGCAGGGTTACTTCTGCATGTTCTGTGACCCAGTTGGTGAGGACTGTGGACATTGCTTTGGTGAACTGTGAAAGGCTGTTCTGGGCCCGCTGTGGCATCACTGTCCATGTGTGCTGTGCCCCCTGGTGAGTCAAGGCAAACAGGTACTGGTCATCCGGGTGAAGGGGAACACTGAAGAACACATTAGCCAGGTCAGTCACTGTGAACACTTTTGCTGTGGAAGGCACAATTGAGAGCAGAGTGTGTGGATTCGGCACAATTGGAGTTTCAAACACCATGGCGTCATTCACAGCTCTCAGGTCATATACCATTCTGAACTTGGCTGGCTCTCCTTTTACAGTCTTTCTTGACCGGGAAAAGCGGGGTATTGCAAGGCGATGTGCAAGGAACAATGATTCCTATTTCCAGGAACACCTTCAATTGGTCTGAGACAGCTTGACTCTGGGTGATGGACAGGGGATACTGGGCCTTACGAGGGTACGGTGTACCTGGCTTGAGTGACACCCGTACTGGGGCAACTTGAGGCTTTCCCAAGTCCTGGGGTCCCTTAGACCATAGACTTTCTGGTACTACGTCCAGTACCTCTTTAGGTAGGTTCTTGTAGGGCCGCCAGCATGATTCATCTTGGGTCAGGGATGAAAAAAGTGTCACGGTCCCATCTTCCTGGGGGTTGCCTTCAGCTTCTGCAGTAGGTCCGCTCCCAGCAGGTTGAGTGGCAGATCCCTGACACCACAAACTGGGACAGGATAGAGTGTCCTGGCTGAGTGCACAAGCTCAGAGGCTTTGTAGGCTGGGGATGTCTGACTTGACCATCAATGCCCCCACAAGACACAGAGGATTCTGAGGCAGGTAGGATCGGGGAGTTCCACATGTCTCATCACACTTCTGGCTGCACCAGTGTGCAGAAATAAAGATCTGATAACGCCATCCACTTTCAGGGTAACTTGAGGTATTGGTCCTGCAGGTGGGGTTTGGGGATGCCAGGATCGTAGTGTCTTGCGGACCTGGCTTGCTTGCCCCTGTACTATGGATGGGGTACTTCGCTGCTTTCTGTACTTCTTCCTTGACCTGTTTCTCTGGACCAACTCCTGGGTTGCATGGGTGCTCTGCACTGGTTCCAGATATGGCCAAACTTGCCACAGATGGAACACTTGACACTTCTATCTTTGCAGGGTGGTTGCGCTTCCAGGCCAGTGGTCACCATGAGAGGGGCCTTCTTCTGCACTCCTGGTTGGGACTCAATCCCTTTGGCTACTGTGAACAACGGCATGATGGGCACTGTAGCAGCAGCGGGTTCTGGCCTGCTGATTGAAGCTGCGGGCCCTGTGGGGCCTGGTGGTAAGATGGGGCCTGCAGGTGCGTCGGCAGCGAGGCCCGGGAGTGCCATGAGACCAGCGGCTGCATCCAACCCAAGGTCTTGGGGCATTACAGGGGCTGCGGCTGCATCTGCCATCACTTCTTCCCCCTGGTTTGACATAGCTTCTCCCCTTTGCTAACCTTATTGAGGTCGGTGTCTCCTCTCCCGAGTCTGCAGCGGTTCTTCCGGTGTGTCGCTCAGCACTTTGCAGCATCTTCATGTCTGACTCCCCTTCCGGCATTCTCAGCAGCGTGGCACCCGTTTCCTTCTTCGTGCTCTTTCCAGCTGGCTCCGCCCATGAAGGTACGCCTCTTCTTCCCTCACGCTTTGTGGTGCTATAATGGCGGCAGTTTTGCTGGGTCAGTCCACTGCTATTGACCTGTTCCCGGGCCTAACCACTATCAGTGGTTTCCTGACTGGCTCTCTTAGGCTACGTTCACATTTGCATTGTGCGCCGCAGCGTCGGCGCCGCAGCGCACAATGCAAACAAAAGCGCAGCAAAACGCACGCTAAAACGCTGCGTTTTGCGCCGCATGCGTCGTTTTTGGCCGAAAGTTGGACGCAAAAAAAATGCAACTTGATGCGTTTCTTGCGTCCAACGCTTGCGGCCATGCGGCGCAAAACGCAGCACAACGCATGTCCATGCGCCCCCATGTTAAATATAGGGGCGCATGACGCATGCGGCGCCGCTGCGGCGCCCGACGCTGCGGCGCTGACCGCAAATGTGAACGTAGCCTTAGGCCATGCACAAAGGCCTGTGCCAACATTTGCCTGTGTATCTGGTCATGAATGGTGAAGCCCAAGTCTTGGAATACTTGCATTACTCTGCCATGAAACTTCTTTACAGATTCTGCCTTGTCTTGGCTCATATCATGTAAGCTGAAGGCTTGCCCTGCCAATCTGCCTTTGGCCCACTCTCTGAGCTGTTCAATTAGCTGTGGCCCTGACTCCCAAGCGTGTACATCTAATTCTGCTGGAAGTTTGAATTGTTCATGATTGGTAAGAGTGCATCACCTGCCCTTATTTACATTTATGGCCCAGAGATCATTCCAGGTGGCTGCATATGTTCGCTCGTTCTGCTACATTTTTCGGTAAAATGGCATGGGATGCTTTCCTGGGTCTGGAAGATTGTCACCTGACTTGGGGTGAAGTGCACATAGTGTAATGGTGGTACCTCTATCTGCCCCTGCATTCTTGGTGCCTGTGGGTTTCTTTTCCTAGTACTAGGCAGCATGTATGATGTTCCCTCCTCATCTTCATCAGAGGAATAGTTGTGATAGCTTGTGCTGGGGTCATACACTGGCTGATTTTTGGACTTAGAAGTTGCCTTTTGTGTGAGGATGTCTCCCCCCTTGCTGAAGCATAGGCTTATAGTTCTATGTTGGTGTGAATGTAGGCAGCTCTGACCAGTGCTGAAGTTGTACATTATTAGCAGATGGTGATGTCAGTCCTCCCCCCTCTGCACCCAGGGCTGAGCTGTCTGCTTTCTGATGTGTCTGGGGGCTGCCTGCTGTAGGGTAGGGAGATTTTCACCTTCTCCCCCCCCCCCCCCGATATCACAACTGGCAATGGCTGGACTGTGCCAGGGACATAGAAGGGGTGCCTTGTGCTCTAAGCACTGGGTACAGAGACACCACATTGTTTGAAATGGGCGTCGGCCCAACCGGCAACAAAGAAGAAGAAGAAGGGTGTGTAAAAGGAGGAGATAGCTGTGGCAGAGAAGAAGGAAGAGGTAGAGGTGTAAGGTGCACAGGAGGCGAAGGTGAGGGTGAGAGAAAGAAACTGAAGGAGGAGATAATGGGCGGTGTGGAGGAGAGAGAAAAGGAGGAGATGAGAGGTGTGGAGATGGGTGTGGAGAAGGAAGAGCAGGAGGAGATAGGTGTGGTGGGGGAGTGAAGAAGGAGGAGAGAAAAAGGGTGGGTTAAGGAGGAAAGAGGTGTGGGGGAGGAGGAGTAGAGAGGTGTGGGGGAGAGAGAGAGAGAAGAGAGAAAAGTGTGGAGAAAGAGGAGAGGAAAGGAGAGTGAGAGAGCAAAAGGAGGAGAGAAAGAGTGACAGAGAAAGAGGAGGATAGAGAAGAGAATTCCTCCCCCCTCTGTGCAGTCTGAGAGGGCATTGTTGAAACAATAATGTCCTCTCCCTGTAGGGAGGGTCGGGGCGCACCACATACTGTTCAAAAACTCCCTATACCATGGAATCTGTTGAGAGCAGACTGCACAGGCCTAATGTATGGAGAGGCACTGATGGCTTAATACCTTTCCCCATTTTATACACATAAAAATCACTTCTTGGTTTGCTCACATATCTTTCTGTACCATCTAAATGATGTAAGCTCTGCTGCTACTTTATACCATGAATTAGTATTCAGCAATGTAACATCAGCTAACTTCCCTTATTTTCCTTTCTACGTCATCCCATTCTGCAGCTTGAATTCTGCCATTCTGATGGATTTCACATACGTTATACCTTCTAAAATTCTTCACATACTTAACACCTTCGTGTTCTACCACTATCTGGGGGGCCGTTTTCTCATCAGGAAGTAAAAGACCCTCCTGTTGCTTGGCCACCTTATTCCCCATGGCAAAAAAAAAAGGAAAAAACAACAACTTCAAAAAGACTGGTATACTGTATAAAAACACAAAAAAACAAGAAGAAAAAAAAACCTTCAAAAAGTTGGTACAAGAAGTTGAAATCAAAAGAAAAGAAAACCATCAAAAACTTGGTACACAACCAAAAAACTTAAAATTTTGATACAGAAGGAAAAACTTTAAAAAGTAAAGAGACAGAAGGATAAACTTCAAAGAATAAAAAAGGTAAAAACAGCTTTCCTTATACTTTGTCTGTGCTCAAACGCAGTCAGACACACACACTTCCCCTTTCTTATGCCGCTGTATCCAAAGTCACTAAAATCATGTATCTGAAAACAAGTATGTCACAGCAAAAATGATAGATACCACTCAGTTTCACTTCTTTCAAAAATTGCTACACTGTAGCTAGCACTGCAGAAACAGGAAACTTTGCCAAAACAGATGTGACAGTGTGATTTACAATGGATATATCTTTGCTAGCAACAGAAGGGGAAGGGAAAAAACTTAATACAATTGTATGCACTTAAAAGAAAACAGTACGTGACATGAACAAAACAGATACAGACATCCGGGAGAACCGATGCCCTCTTTATTATTCTGTGACACGTGCAAGTAGTAAGAGCACCCAACTCTCGTCAAAACGCCCACTTCCGGATTTTGACAGGTGCCCGCCCCTTTTTGACACCTAACACCAAGCCCGCCCACTTCCGGTCTTAACCCCTCCCCTCTCCTCTCCATTCGCTGCCCACTATCCACCCCTGTGTGTCACTATCTGTGACGTCAGTTCCGTGCCCGCCCCAGAAGCCACCCTGAGTGTGTCAATACCTGTTACGTCAGTTCAGTCCCCACCCGGGAAGCCGCCCTGTTCAGCCTCTGTTACGTCCCCCATGACCTCCCATTTGCCACCCATCTTGTGGGCTTATGTTGCATTCCTTGATAGGTGGAGAGGCCAAGTCCGCCCCACTTCCTGTCTAAACCTCTCCAGTGTGTAAGATTGGGCTTATGTGGTAGTTCTTGATAGGTGGAGAGACCAAGTCCACCCCACTTCCTGTCTAAACCTCTCCAGTGTGTAAGATTGGGCTTATGTGTCAGTTCTTGATAGGTGGAGAGACCAAGTCCTTCCCACTTCCTGTCTAAACCTTTCCAGTGTATGAAAAAACATGTCTTGACATGTTTTGTGAGAGAAGGATTCCAAGGGTTAATGACAGCTCCAGCCCGTTCATAGCCCTCCAGGGTGTGTAGGAAAACTTGTCAAGACATGCTTTGTGTGAGAAAGAAGTCTCAGGATCCTGCGACAGTTGTAGCTTTCATAATAATGACATAATAAAAACAGTGCTTAAAAATAAAATACATTTATTGTAGCTTCACGTAGAGGTATACACAAATCAAGAAATGAAAAAGGTGTAAATAGATCTAAAAATACAGCGATATACAAACACGCCTGTTGTGAATTCCGTTCTCGAACTCCCTCCTGTGGTCATGAATGGTACTTCGGCGAGTTCTGTCCGTGGACTCCCTCTGGTGGCTGTGAGTGGAACTGCTGGTTCTGAGGTTGCTTCCTCAGCTGCCCTCATTTGCGGCTAGGCTGGCTTCTCTATTTAACTCCACTCAGATCGTTACTTCATGCCAGCTGTCAATGTATCAGTATGGGTTCAGATCTCTCTCGGATCTTTCTGATGACCTGTCTAGTCCAGCAGAAGCAAAGTCCCTGCTAGTTCATTTGTTGTTCATTGTGTACTGAATATATTTATTAGTACTTGCTAAGTTCTAGTCCAGCTGCCTAACATATTGCCTTGCTAGCTGGAAGCTCTGGGGTGCAGAGTGGCACCTACGCACCGTGAGTCGGTGCGGGGGTCTTTTTGCACACTCTGCGTGGCTTTTTGTAGTTTTTTGTGCTGACCGCATACATCCCTTTCCTATCCTCAGTCTATTTAGTAAGTCTGGCCTCCTTTGCTGAAACCTGTTTCATTCCTGTGTTTGTGGCTTTCCTCTTAACTCACAGACAATATTTGTGGGGGGCTGCCTTTTCCTTTGGGGAATTTCTCTGAGGCAAGGTAAGGCTTTATTTTCTATCTTTAGGGGTAGTTAGCTCTTAGGCTGTGAAGAGGCGTCTAGGGAGAGTTAGGTACGCTCCACGGCTATTTCTAGTGTGTGTGATAGGATTAGGGTTTGCGGTCAGCAGAGATCCCACTCCCCAGAGCTTGTCCTGCCGTCTAGTTTAACCATCAGGTCATTCCAGGTGCTCCTAACCACCAGGTCATAACACACGCCTATATGTTACAATACAGTCATTTCAAAGCTAATATTTAAAGAAATGAAAAAGGGGATTCATATTATAGTTCCAGGGTCGTTCAACCAGTTTTAGCTAGCAAGCACATCTAATCAGGTTTTCAGCAAACTATTTATTAGTACTCACCGCCTTATACCTTCGGGTCAGCTTTTATCTAGAAAGCTAATCTAAACAAGTTTTTCTATAGCTTCAGGCGTTTTTAGCTAGAAGACGCAGCTAAACAAGATTTTCAACAAACTATTGACACGAGGGTGTCGTATTAACAAACATACCAAAATAGCCTGAATGACTTATTGAACAAGAAATAATTAGATCTAAGCAATGTATAGTACACATTACAAAAAATGAAATAACGGTATAAAAACACTTTAGTAATATAACAGAAACAGAGCAAGATCATGTTGCGCAGGGCGGTTTGCAAGCCTGATTATAGCCCCATAATGGCATATGTAAAATCGTGAGAGAGTTAGAAAGATTTTGTACAAAAGAGGCAACTAGATGATCCTTACGTTTTAAATAATTTGTAAACTTTTTCAGTACTCTCTTCAATGTCATTCCCGCAGCGACGTGATACAACACATAAATACAAAACTGAACGCAAAAACTTGACATAGAGTCTTGCAGCTGGCGGTTCTGATAACAATACGACGATATGTTTCTTCTTAAAGACTGTATAATCGTCTTCGGAAATATGGCGGTGTCAGGTTGTAACCCGTAACTGTCAAAAAATAAGGATTTGTTCCTGCATAAAATAATAAGTAGCCAATGCATACCGGGTTCTACCGAAGAATCTGTGTTAATGATATAGGCGCTAGGTCTACGCCAGATAATGTGCGCGGTAAGAGGTCGAAGGGAAATACGCCGGCAAACATACTCCGAGTAACGGAATTTCATCGCAAAAGGCACGTCAGTTGCACGGTAATCATTATACACGAAGGCCGCGGTGGAGACACAAAAGTTTAATTAAAGTCGTATAGGACTTCTCGACGATGGTTAATCTCCAGTATGGCAGTGTTGACCGCATAAACGATCATATTCACCGTCTGGGGTGTGGCATCCGCAAAATGAATTTCGGCCAGCAGGTTGCCCGTTTTAATGAGCGAAAAGTGAGCGCTCGGCTCCTTATCCGGCGACAAATCGGATGCGAAGAAAGTGTAGCCGCTCATAAAATCGTCACGGTCTACGCTTAATCCGAAATCTGCTTTTTGTTTTCCGGAGATGTGAACGAGCGCCATATATTCCCTCACAGCATGTTCAGCGTCAAAGTTAGGGTGAAACGGCTTGGTAGGAATCTGCTGTCCTTCCAAATACAGAGCCGCGTGATTGATCCGACAGTGGTGAAAACAAAGCGGGTTTTTCTGATAACTTCCGCTGAAGGCCTCGTTGTCCATAGCATAGAATCACAGTTTTTGGTATCTGTCCCAGAAAAAGATTTTCGTGATTACTATTTCTTGTTCCTCTGGGGATGCTATAGACTTTCAAACAGGCTCTGTCTAGAGCGTATTTAGCGGGGCTTGATAGAAGAGCTTGGCTGTGACTGATCCTGATGGCAGGAGAGACTTGTACTCCTTTTACATAGAGGGCCGCATTTACGATCTGAACCTTAAACTGTTCCTGCTCGGCGGTCATAAGGCAAAACGCATCCTTATTTCTTGATAACTTGATCTTAAGATCTAGGCCGTTCAAAATGAGTTTCGGTTGATTAAAAATGTCACCGAAGATCGGTCCCACAAGTTCCAGAGGCATTGAGAGATGGGTCGCGTGGGCTCTGCGTGTGAACCCTTGATTTTGATTATCGCCGTCGAGTACGGTGCTCTGATGATGTCCGGTCGTATCTTTTTAGAATAACCCTGCTGTAAATTGCGATCTCAACGCTTGCGGGCTGTAGTTTAAAAGCGTTTCAATGTAGGCACGGTAACTATAAAGGTTATCAGATTGTGAAGTCAAACGGTCCCCCAGAGTAATGTCCACTTGATTGAAAAGTGTGGCTATGGGGTAGTTGATAAGGCCCACACGCGTGCCGGCCGTGAGAGCCGCGCCATCCTGTTTCAGGATACGGCACTGGACATTCAAGAGTGTATTATTCAAATTGTAATAATATTCCCCGCTTCCCGATATGAAAAAGTCGGTATGTAATCGGGACGCGAGTAGTGCACCATGACAATATCATTATCATCACCGCTAACTTCTATGGTTCGTAACAGTTGAACGTAGCTGTCCCCCACAAGCTGATGTTGAATTATATCAGTGTATACAAAAAGCGAATAAAAATCAGCCTTTGAATCGGGGTAAAAGCGGTGATTCCACGGCATTAAAGCAACGGGGGAGTCATCGACGATCTGTAGGCCGAAAATAAATTTTTGCTTAGTACCCAGAGCAAACTGTATAGGGGCTGGGTTGGGTAGGATAACCTCTACTAAATCGCGGCACTGCCATGGGTGCGGCGTGTGCGCCCTCGTACGCTAACCTCTTTCTTGGTTATTGGGAGAGGGAGGTTTTTGGGGAGGGCGCATGCGCCGCCTAACATGTGCAGTGCTGGTACCGTTACATAGATGACGTGTTGTTGATCTGGCAGGGTCCCGAGCCGGCTCTCCTTGATTTCATCCGTGAGCTGAATCAAAATAGCCGTAACATCCGGCTTACCCATCGAATAGCCATCAACGACATCGATTTTTTGGATATTAAAATAATGAGGTGTGAAGATGGGGTTATACAGACTGATGTATTCCGCAAGGAAACATTGGTTAATGCCCTTCTGCACTCTAGCTCAGCTCACACCAGGTCAACTATACGAGCTATACCAGTGGGCCAGTTCCTTAGAATGAAGAGGGTTTGCTCTGCGGATGGGATCTTTGAGCGTCAGGCTCGGGACCTTGTCGGTCGGTTCCGGGACCGGGGCTACAGATGGAGGGTCTGTTGTGAATTTGGTTTTTGGGCTCCCCCGGTGGTCACTGGTGGTACTGGACTTGTGTGCTTCACTTTCTCTGTTCACCTGTTTCCATCAGGATATGGGAGTATCCTATTTAGCCTTGCTGCTCAGTTATTCTAGTGCCGGCCATCAATGTAACCAGAGCCTTTCTGTTGCATGTTCCTGCTTCTAGACTACTATCAGCTAGTTCTGTTTGTTTTGCATTTTTGTTCCAGTTCACAGTTATGTTATTATTCTGTAGCTGGAAGCTCTTGTGGGCCGAAATTGCCACTCCGGTGTCATGAGTTGACACATGAGTCTTAAAGTAATTTCGGGATGGTATTTTAATAGGGTTTTCAGCTGACCGTGAAGTTCCCTATTGTATCTTCTTGCTATCTAGTAAGCGGACCTCGCTTTGCTGAACCTACCTTCATACTGCGTATGTCTTTTCCTCTGAACTCACCGTCAATATATGTGGGGGGCTTCTGTCTCCTTTTTGGGGGAATTTCCCTAGAGGTAAGCCAGGTCTGTCTTTTCCTCTATTAGGGTTAGTTAGTTCCCGGCTGGCGCTAGGCGTCTAGGGATAAAACGTAGGTACGCCACCCGGCCACTGTTAGTTGTGTGGTAGGTTTAGCTCACGGTCAGCTCGAGATTCCATCACCCAAGAGCTGTTCTGTTATTTATGTTCTCTGACGTTCCCTTGCCATTGGGAACCATGACAGTATGGCCGGCCCAGTGTTAAAACCGTTGGCAGAAGAAAGGAGAGAAAAAGAAGTCTGCAGATTTTTTTTTTTTTTTTCCCTCTGAGCTTGCTCTATAGTTGACTTAGTTGCATTTCTGCTCTAATTGCAGCCTTTGTCTCTCTCTCTCCTTCTAATCCTTGAATGGCTCTGATCTCACCTGATTAAAATGGATCCTCAGTTTGGCTACAGGTTTGAATAATCTTGCTACGAAGGTTCAAAATTTACAGGATTTTGTTATTCATGCTCCTATATCTGAACCTAGAATTCCTATACCAGAATTTTTCTCCGGGGATAGATCTCGTTTCCTGAATTTCAAAAATAATTGTAAATTATTTCTTTCCCTGAGATCTCGCTCCGCTGGAGATCCCGCACAGCAGGTTAGGATAGTAATTTCCTTGCTGCGGGGTGACCCTCAAGACTGGGCATTTGCATTGGCACCCGGGGATCCTGCGTTGCTCAATGTGGATGCGTTTTTTCTGGCTTTGGGGTTGCTTTATGAGGAACCTAACTTAGAGATTCAGGCTGAAAAAGCCTTGATGGCCCTATCTCAATGGCAAGATGAAGCTGAAATATACTGCCAAAAATTTCGTAAATGGTCTGTGCTTACTCAGTGGAATGAGTGCGCCCTGGCGGCGAATTTCAGAGAGGGTCTCTCTGATGCCATTAAAGATGTTATGGTGGGGTTCCCTGAACCTACAGGTCTGAATGAGTCCATGACAATGGCTATTCAGATTGATCGGCGTTTGCGGGAGCGCAAACCTGTGCAACATTTGGCGGTGTCTTCTGAGAAGGCTCCAGAAAATATGCAATGTGATAGAATTCTGTCCAGAAGCGAACGGCAGAATTTTAGGCGAAAAAATGGGTTGTGCTTCTATTGTGGTGATTCAACTCATGTTATATCAGCATGCTCTAAACGTACAAAAAAGGTTGATAAGTCTATTTCAATTGGCACTTTACAGTCTAAGTTTATTCTGTCTGTGACCTTGATTTGTTCATTATCGTCAATTACCGCGGATGCCTATGTCGACTCTGGCGCCGCTTTGAGTCTAATGGATTGGTCCTTTGCCAGGCGCTGTGGGTTTGATCTAGAGCCTCTGGAAGTTCCTATACCTCTGAAGGGTATTGACTCTACACCATTGGCTAGTAATAAACCACAATACTGGACACAAGTGACTATGCGTATGAATCCAGACCATCAGGAGATGATTCGCTTCCTTGTGTTGTACAATCTACATGACGTTTTGGTGCTCGGATTACCATGGTTACAATCTCATAACCCAGTCCTTGACTGGAAAGCAATGTCTGTGTTAAGCTGGGGATGTCAGGGGGCTCATGGGGACGTACCTTTGGTTTCCATTTCGTCATCTATTCCCTCTGAGATTCCGGAATTTTTATCTGATTATCGTGATGTTTTTGAGGAGCCTAAGCTTGGTTCACTACCTCCTCACAGAGATTGCGATTGTGCCATAGATCTGATTCCGGGCAGTAAATTTCCAAAGGGTCGTTTATTTAATCTATCTGTACCTGAACATGCTGCTATGCGAGAATATATTAAGGAGTCCCTGGAAAAGGGACATATTCGTCCTTCTTCATCTCCCTTAGGAGCCGGTTTTTTCTTTGTATCTAAAAAAGATGGCTCTTTGAGGCCGTGTATTGATTATCGACTCTTGAATAAAATTACAGTCAAATATCAGTATCCTCTGCCACTGCTTACTGATTTGTTTGCTCGAATAAAAGGGGCTAAGTGGTTCTCTAAGATTGATCTCCGTGGGGCGTATAATTTGGTGCGAATTAAGCAGGGGGATGAGTGGAAAACCGCATTTAATACGCCCGAGGGCCATTTTGAGTATTTAGTAATGCCTTTTGGTCTTTCAAATGCCCCTTCAGTCTTTCAGTCCTTTATGCATGACATTTTCCGTGCCTTTCATAGGGCTCATCCTGATCGCCCTGGTGGTTCTTGTGAGGGTTCGGTGCCCCCTCCTTGAGGGGGGGTACTGTTGTGAATTTGGTTTTTGGGCTCCCCCGGTGGTCACTGGTGGTACTGGACTTGTGTGCTTCACTTTCTCTGTTCACCTGTTTCCATCAGGATATGGGAGTATCCTATTTAGCCTTGCTGCTCAGTTATTCTAGTGCCGGCCATCAATGTAACCAGAGCCTTTCTGTTGCATGTTCCTGCTTCTAGACTACTATCAGCTAAGTTGGACTCTTAGTCCTAAGTTTGTTTTGCATTTTTGTTCCAGTTCACAGTTATGTTATTTTTCTGTAGCTGGAAGCTCTTGTGGGCCGAAATTGCCACTCCGGTGTCATGAGTTGACACATGAGTCTTAAAGTAATTTCGGGATGGTATTTTAATAGGGTTTTCAGCTGACCGTGAAGTTCCCTATTGTATCTTCTTGCTATCTAGTAAGCGGACCTCGCTTTGCTGAACCTACCTTCATACTGCGTATGTCTTTTCCTCTGAACTCACCGTCAATATATGTGGGGGGCTTCTGTCTCCTTTTTGGGGGAATTTCCCTAGAGGTAAGCCAGGTCTGTCTTTTCCTCTATTAGGGTTAGTTAGTTCCCGGCTGGCGCTAGGCGTCTAGGGATAAAACGTAGGTACGCCACCCGGCCACTGTTAGTTGTGTGGTAGGTTTAGCTCACGGTCAGCTCGAGATTCCATCACCCAAGAGCTGTTCTGTTATTTATGTTCTCTGACGTTCCCTTGCCATTGGGAACCATGACAAGGGTCATTAAAAAGGGTTATTTACGTGCCAGGAGCTCCCCCAGAGACCAGTTGCTCTGCAGACCTCCCAGACCTACTCCCGTTGGGAGAGATCAGACGTTAAGGTTTATCTCCACCTTTAACAACAGATGGGATGATATTCGGGAGGTTCTGCAGAGACACTGGTCTGTATTGAAAACTGAGCCCACCCTAAATAATATCTTGCCTGACCGCCCCCTTCTTACAGCGAGAAGGAGGAAGAGTCTTAAAGATCAGCTGGTGAGGAGTCACTACGTCCCTGCACCCCCAAGAATTTTTGGTTCAGGACCACAGAGGTGGGGATGCTTTCCATGTGGCTCCTGTAAGGCATGTAGGAATATCATTAGAACCACTTCTTTTTCTGCGGCGGGAGGGGGTAGGGACTACCGGATCACAAGTTATATATCATGTAGTACCACTCATGTAGTGTATTACGCCACTTGTGCGTGTAATTTAATCTACGTAGGCCTCACATCTCGTGAGCTTCGCGTCAGGGTCCGAGAACATGTCAGGGATATTGAGGCAGCTAGGGACATAGACAATGTCTTGGAACTTAAAACAATTCCGAGACATTTCAAAATGTATCACGGCTGCAACCCTGATACATTCAAGGTACGGGGTATTGATCGGGTCCACTTAGGTAATAGGGGTGGTGACCTCAAACGTACCCTAGCACAAGTCGAGTGCCGCTGGATAGTGCTATTGGGGACCATGGCCCCAAATGGCCTAAATGAAAAATTATCGTTTGTCCCTTTCCTATAGGCGCGCTTCTGGTATTAATACCATTGTTCCCCTGTTTCAACTGTTTTAATCGGTGTTTTTAATCATTGTTTTTCTTCTTCTCATTTTGGTTTTAGTTTCCATGTTTCTTCTATATTTCTTTGCTGGTGATGCCATTTACAAGTACTTCTATTTGGAAGAGATCGCAGATCTGTTGGGAGCACTTCTTCGATTATACATCAAAGGGGAAGTGGCAGTATTCGTCGTTCTCTTAGTATTAGTAAAATATGATGCATATATTTATGTTGTATATATCTCGCTTTTGTGTCATATATATCATGATCAGTTTTTTTTTTCTAACTGTCCATGACTTACTACGCTTTAATGGTAGCGATGGTTCTTTGTTAAAATCTATATACATTTTATGCCTCTCTATAAATGTGCAGTCATATTTTACCTGTATCCCCGATTTGCCAGCACTTATTCCCTTTTCCAAAATGGCCGCTGGTGGTGCGCATGCGCGGTGGACTCTTAGCTATGCCGCGCCTCCTAACGGCATCCTCTAACAGCGACGCACAGATTTGTTGACGTCACGGGGATATTTCCCCTCTCTGTGCGCCGCTGGGATAGCCGGAAGTAGTGCGGCGGGGCCGAGATTGTCTTCCCGCATGCGCCGCTTGTCACCAGTGCTAATTAGCAACAGCTGTTATAATGATATAAAACACCCTTCAGTTTGCCACACTCACATTGCCTCCCGAGGAAGCGACAATCGCGAAACGTGCGTCGGGGCACTTTTTTGGACACCATATATAGGACATCGCACATATGGGTAAGCTCAGCCTGGGGCTTATGGCTTAGATATAGCACTTTTTCTTCGGGCAAGTTGCAATAGGGGCGGGTGCTGGGTATTGTGGGAATCTCCTGCATTTAGGACATTGGTCACTGACATATAATAGTGTCCTTTCCCCACCCTGTGCCACTTCCCTTATTGTGCACAATACTGCTAGTTTTACTTTCATTATTATGCCACATGGCTCCATGACTGTACCCTTGTGACCTTTGTATATGTGCGTATTTCCTTGTTGGTGTTCTTAGTAGTCATACACCACATCCTCATACATCCGTGCTGTTTTTAGTCTTTTGTACCCTATCAATAAAATTTCTAGTTTGCATACTTTATTGTTTATGTTGTGTTATTATAATTGTTCTTGGGGCACCATGCTCTTTCTAGTTTATTAAACATAGGGGCTGGGTTGGGTAGGATAACCTCTCGACGTAGCTCATCATACCGTATTTTGTAGGCAGGTGTGGATAAATTCAGAGCTTCTATTCGGGCATTGACAGCACCAACCAGCTTATGAATGTTCAAGTAAAATCCTGATTTTACGTGATAATGTTCTAACGGTTCGTTGTGTTTAGCTGCGTAGAAGTTCCCTTCAAAAGCTTCAAACGTGTTCCAAGTATGGGGGTACTGTATTTTCGTTAACGCCACTTCATAAGCGCCTGAAAGATGAACGACCTTCACTAACTTGGTGTTGTAGCTGGAAATGGTATTTTCAGGTTAGATTTTGATTGATGAATTGCTGGGTAAGGTGACGAAAAACAAATCGCCTTCCATGCTTTATACGCCCGTTAATTTATTTTCTTCTATCCAGCTGTTGAATTTATCGGGATAGCCTTACCACTTCACAAAATAAAGAGTTGTACCGCGACGCCTGCGTTTTTTCAACACTTTTTCAACTTTGTAAATCCTATTAGCGTCTTGCGGTACCTTTGGTAGTTCGTCTTCATAAACAGATCCTTCTATGCTTTCGCTGCTCAAATCGCTTAATGCGTAGAGAGGTTTTCTGAATCGTGTATTTACAGACGAGACGACAAAAATTTCACGCGTATAGGTATGCTCGTATCCCTTGAAAATATATGCTTATACCGTACAATCCGGACGTGATCCTCCGGTTTTAATAGAGCTTTAAATCTTTTCACGGTGGAGACGTCTTGATAAGCGCGGCGCCATATGGTCAAGGAGTTAGCTTTCGTGACGGAGGCCGGAATACATTTTATAGTGCGATGATAAGCGTTATTGTAAGAGCGCACTATATCAGGTAATACGTCTATATATCTAAACGTGTTATTAGCCGTTAAATAGCGCAACATACGCTCTTTCAACGTGCAATTAAACCTTTCCACGACCGCAGGTTTCACCGCGTTATTCGTAAAGAACTGGTGTACGTTATACTCTTTACAAAGCGTAGCGACGGATTTATTCATAAATTCTTTCCCGCGATCCGTTTGTAGTTTTTGCGGGATACGGCTCTCGCTTTTAAAAATCATCTCAAAAGCTTTTGCAAGTTCCTTACCGGTCTTGGTCCACAGTCCGACGACCCAGACATATTTGGATAGCACGTCTATGACCGTTAAAATATATTTTAAACCGTCGTTATCACTCGCGTAGTCATTCATGCAGACGAGATCAGCCTGCCAGAGACTGTCCACATCGCTAACTATGATCCGATTTCTAATAAACCCTTTTCTTACGGCTTTGTGTAGAGAATACGCTTCTTGCTCGCTAAGCCACTCTGCGACATCCTTTCTACGCACGCCATATTTTTTAACGGAATTATACAGACGTTGTACACCTCCGTAGGAACCGGGTCTCTTTGCTGTATAATAATGCTTGTGCAGCAGAGTGTCGACGTTAGGCATTTTGAAAACAAAAAGGTATCGGATTTAGATTAATCCCTTAATGAACTAACAACTTTTCATTATAACCGCTTACCGCAGCAGCGTCACAAAATGTCTACTGCAAAATTGCTAACAGTGTGTTTAATTACCTAGATCATAATTTTTATTGTTATTATTATTATTATGATTATGTTTGTATAATGTTTATTTAATACTGAATACATGATTATCTAATGGACTAGATGGTGGCCCGATTCTAACGTATCGGGTATTCTAGAATATGCATGTCCACAGAGTATATTGCCCAGTGACGTAGTATATTGCCCAGCCACGTAGTATATTGCCCAGCCATGTAGTATATTGCCCAGTGACGTAGTATATTGCCCAGTGACGTAGTATATTGCCCAGTTACGCAGTATATTGCCCAGCCATGTAGTGTATTGCCCAGTGACGTAGTATATTGCCCAGTTACGTAGTATGCAGCACAGAGCCACGTAGTATATTGCCCAGTGACGTAGTATATTGCCCAGTCGCGTAGTATTTTGCCCAGCCACGTAGTATATTGCCCAGTGACGTAGTATATTGCCCAGTTACGTAGTATACAGCACAGAGTCACGTAGTATATTGCCCAGCCCACGTAGTATATTGCCCAGTGACGTAGTATATTGCCCAGCCACATAGTATATTGCCCAGCCATGTAGTATATTGCCCAGTGATGTAGTATATTGCCCAGTTACGTAGTATTCAGCACAGAGCCACGTAGTATATTGCCCAGCAACGTAGTATATTGCCCAGTGACGTAGTATATTGCCCAGTCACATAGTATTTTGCCCAGCCACGTAGTATATTGCCCAGTGACGTAGTATATTGCCCAGCCATGTAGTATATTGCCCAGTGACGTAGTATATTGCCTAGTGAGGTAGTATATTGCCCAGTGACTTAGTATATTGCCCAGTTACATAGTATACAGCACAGAGCCACGTAGTATATTGCCCAGCCCACGTAGTATATTGCCCAGTGACGCAGTATATTGCCAAGTCACGTAGTATATTGCCCAGCCACGTAGTATATTGCCCAGTCACGTAGTATATTGCCCAGCCACGTAGCATATTGCCCAGTCACGTAGTATATTGCCCAGCCATGTAGTATATTGCCCAGTGACGTAGTATATTGCCCAGTGACGTAGTATATTGCCCAGTTACGTAGTATACAGCACAGAGCCACGTAGTATATTGCACAGCGACGTAGTATACAGCACAGAGCCACGTAGTATATTGCCCAGCAATGTAGTATACAGCACAGAGCCACGTAGTATATTGCCCAGCCACGTAGTATATTGCCCAGCTACATAGTATATTGCCCAGCCATGTATGTGACAGGTTAAATAATAAAAAATAAACATATACTCACCTTCCGATGGTACCCTTGTAGTTCTGTTGCCTGCTTCTCGTGCAGGCGCGCAGGACCTGTGATGATGTCGCGCTCACATGACCGTGTTGCGGTCACATGACTGTGACATCACGGCAGGCCCTACTCGCGCAGGACCTGGGATGATGTCGCGGTCACATGACCGTGTCGCGGTCACATATCCGTGACGTCACGGCAGGTCCTTCTCGCGCAGGCGCTCAAGACCTGCGATGACGTTGCGGTCACATGACCGTGACGTCATGGCAGGTCCTTTTCGCAGACCATCCTTGCACCGGAACCTGCCTGGAGCGTCGCGAGGAGCGGGAAAGGTGAGTATATAATGATTTTTTATTTTTTTTTTATTTTTACCATTAAATGTTTTTACAATTGACGCTGCATAGGCAGCATCAATAGTAAAAACTTGGTCACACAGGGTTAATAGCGACGGTAACGGTGTGAGTTACCCGCAACATAACGCGGTCCGTTACCGCCGGCATTAACCCTGTGTAAGCCGTGACTGCGGGGAGTATGGAGCGGGCGCCGGGCAGTGACTGTAGGGGACTAGGGAGGGGCTAATCGGACTGTGGCCGTTGCTGATTGGTCGCGGCAGCCATGACAGGCAGCTGCCGAGACCAATCAGCGACTTGGATTCCATGACAGACAGAGGCCGCGACCAATGAATATCCATGACAGACAGACAGACAGAAGGACAGACAGACAGACGGAAGTGACCCTTAGACAATTATATAGTAGATGCTTGTTTTAAACCCGTGGACTGCAAAAACAAATAGGAATGTGGTTTTGCGACTGTACGGTATAATCAGTAGGAATATATCCTGAGGGTAGGAACATGATCTAGTCACATCAGTCAATACAAATTATAGTTACACGTGGTAAAACCGGTAATGGCTTAAATTTTTCCTTACCTAGGTTACAATTTTTTGCATGACTCAACAAAAAATTGTTGACGTGACATAGTCATCCGTGCATACATATATACCGGTACGGGCTCTTCAGTCAGATTATCAGAACACTCCGGCTGAAGAGGGGACAAGATATTGAACACCGTCAATGTGAGTATCTGTTAGCGTATCATGGGCTGTAAAATGTTTATTTAATACTGAATGTCTGATTGACACCATTATTGCGGCTTGTATATTATTTTTAATTATTAGTGTATTTTATAGTTTAAGCGTCTATTTTGTCACTATATACTGTGTGACGTTATGTTGAATGTCTGATTGTCACCATTAGGGTTGAGCGAAACGGGTCGGCAATTTTCAGAAGTCGCCGACTTTTGGCAAAGTCGGGTTTCATGAAACCCGACCCGACCCCTGTGTGGGGTCGGCCATGAAGTCGGCGATCTTCTGAATCTGGAATCGGAATTCCGATACCGATTCCCGATATGTTTAAGATATCGGGAATTGGTATCGGAATTCAGATTTAAGTGTAAAATAAAGAATTAAAATAAAAAATATCGCCATACTTACCATCTGATGCGCCCTGGTACTAAGCGGGAACCTTCCTTCCTTAGAATCAGCCTTCCAGGACCTTGCGGTGATGTCGCGGGGACGTCGCGGCTTGTGATTGGTCGCGCGGCCGCCCATGTGACCACTCGCGCGACCAATCAAAAGCCGCGACGTCACCATGACGTCACCGGAGGTCCTGGAAGGGCTGATTCTTAGGAAGGAAGGCTGCCGGAAAGAAGCAGGGCGCGTCCGAGGGTGAGTATATACCTAATAGGAATATACTCACCCTCGGCTTCTTTCCGGCAGCCTTCCTTCCTAAGAATCAGCCCTTCCAGGACCTTCGGTGACGTCATGGTGACGTCGCGGCTTGTGATTGGTCGCGCGAGCGGTCACATGGGCGGCCGCGCGACCAATCACAAGCCGCGACGTCCCCGCGACGTCACCGCAAGGTCCTGGAAGGCTGATTCCAAGGAAGGAAGGTTCCCGCTTAGTACCAGGGCGCATCAGATGGTAAGTATGGCGATATTTTTTATTTTAATTCTTTATTTTACACTTAAATATGGATCCCAGGGCCTGAAGGAGAGTTTCCGCTCCTTCAGACCCTGGGAACCATTGGAAACCCAATGCACTGCATTGGGTTTCGAGTTTCGGCCGACCCCGACCCCGACTTTTTATAGGATCGGCCGATTTCACTCGACCCGACTTTTGAAAAAGTCGCGTTTCGTGAAACCCGACCCGATCCTATAAATGTAAAGGTCGCTCAACCCTAGTCACCATTATTGCGGCTTGAATATTATTATGGTGCTTGAACCCTCTAGGTTCAAGCAACATATTGTAATCCGATTTCTTATATTTATGGTGCTTGAACCCCCTAGGTTCAAGCAACATATTGTAATCCGATTTCTTATATTTATGGTGCTTGAACCCCCTAGGTTCAAGCAACATATTGTAATCCGATTTCTTATATTTTATTCTTCTCCGCGTTTTCCGCAATTAATGCGGCCCAAACCGCTCTGTGCAGAGACCCCGTTCAGGTGGCGTTTCGAAGCCCTCGGTGGGGACAGGTGTGCTATGTATTTTTGGAGTCAATCCGATTTGTAGTTTTTTTAAAAATCGCATTTTAAAAATAAAATTTCCCATAGGAATTAATGGCGACCTTTCCATGACCCCCAACTTGAACTTCCAAAGATGGCAACTATGCAAATGTACGGTGTCCATTTTAGGACATGATCATTTATCAAAGTCAAACATCAGAATAAAGTGACTATGACACCCTCCCGTCTCGTGTGTGAAAAGTAAGTGCACTCCCGGCCCCGTGTGGGCAAAAGTAAGCGCGCCCCCGGCCCCCTGTGTGTGCAAAAGTAAGTGCACCCCTGGCCCCCGTGTGTGCAAAAGTAAGTGCACCCCTGGCTCCCGAGTGTGCAAGAGTAAGTGCACCCCAGGCCCCATGTGTGAAAAAATAAGTGCACCCCCGGCCCCCGTGTGTGCAAAAGTGCACCCCCGGCCCCCGTGTGTGCAAAAGTGCACCCCCGGCCCCCGTGTGTGCAAAAGTAAGTGCCCCTGCCCCGTGTGTAAAAAAGTAAGTGCCCCCCGCCCCGTGTGTGCAAAAGTAAGTGCACCCCTGGCCCCCGAGTGTGCAAAAGTAAGTGCACCCCGGCCCTATGTGGGCAAAAGTAAGTGCACCCCTGCCCCACCGTGTGTGCAGAAGTGCACCGCTGGCCCCCGAGTTTGCAAAAGTAAGTGCACCCCTGCCCCCCGTGTGTGAGCAAGTAAGTGCACCCCGGCTCCCATGTGTGCAAAAGTAAGTGCGCCCCCGGCACCGGGTGTGCAAAAGTAAGTGCGCCCCCGGACCCGGGTGTGCAAAAGTAAGTGCGCCCCCGACCCCGGGTGTGCAAAAGTAAGTGTGCCCCGGGTGTGCAAAAGTAAGTGTGCCCCGGGTGTGCAAAAGTAAGTGGGCCCTGGGTGTGCAAAAGTAAGTGGGCCCTGGGTGTGCAAAAGTAAGTGGGCCCCGGGTGTGCAAAAGTAAGTGCGCCCCGGGTGTGCAAAACTAAGTGCGCTCCAGGTGTGCAAAAGTAAGTGGGCCCCGGGTGTGCAAAAGTAAGTGCACCCCGGGTGTGCAAAAGTAAGTGCGCCCTGGGTGTGCAAAAGTAAGTGCGCCCCCGGCCCAATGTGTGCAAAAGTAAGTGCCCCCCGGCCCTGGGTGTGCAAAAGTAAGTGTGCCCCCGGCCCCGGGTGTGCAAAAGTAAGTGCGCCCCCGGACCCGGGTGTGCAAAAGTAAGTGCGCCCCCGACCCCGGGTGCGCAAAAGTAAGTGCGCCCCGGGTGTGCAAAAGTAAGTGTGCCCCGGGTGTGCAAAAGTAAGTGGGCCCCGGGTGTGCAAAAGTAAGTGGGCCCCGGGTGTGCAAAAGTAAGTGGGCCCCGGGTGTGCAAAAGTAAGTGCGCCCCGGGTGTGCAAAGCTAAGTGCGCCCCGGGTGTGCAAAAGTAAGTGGCCCCAGGTGTGCAAAAGTAAGTGCGCCCCGGGTGTGCAAAAGTAAGTGCGCCCCGGGTGTGCAAAAGTAAGTGCGCCCCCGGCCCCATGTGTGCAAAAGTAAGTGTGCCCCCGGTCCCGGGTGTGCATTAGTAAGTGCGCTCCGGGTGTGCAAAAGTAAGTGCGCCCCTGGTGTGCAAAAGTAAGTGCACCCCGGGTGTGCAAAAGTAAGTGTGCCCCCGGCCCCGGATGTGCAAAAGAAAGTGCGCCCCCGGCCCCGGGTGTGCAACAGAAAGTGCGCCCACGGCCCCGGGTGTGCAAAAGAAAGTGGGCCCCGGGTGTGCAAAAGTAAGTGCGCCCCGGGTGTGCAAAAGTAAGTGCGCCCCGGGTGTGCAAAAGTAAGTGCGCCCCGGGTGTGCAAAAGTAAGTGCGCCCCGGTCCTGTGTGTGAAAAGTAAGTGCCCCCCGGTCCTATGTGTGAAAAGTAAGTGCCCCCCAGTCCTGTGTGTGAAAAGTAAGTGCCCCCCCGGTCCTGTGTGTGAAAAGTAAGTGCCCCCCCAGGATATAAGATTGCTTTCTTAGTTCTGTGTATAAGATTGCTTTCTTAGTCCTGTATATAAGATTGCTTTCTTACTTCTGTATATAAGATTGCTTTCTTACTTCTGTATTTAAGATTGCTTTCTTAGTTCTGTATATAAGATTGCTTTCTTAGTTCTGTACATAAGATTGCTCTCTTAGTTCTGTATATAAGTTTGCTTTCTTAGTTCTGTATATAAGATTGCTTTCTTAGTTCTGTATATAAGATTGCTTTCTTACTTCTGTATATAAGATTGCTCTCTTAGTTCTGTATATAAGATTGCTTTCTTAGTTCTGTATATAAGATTGTTTTCTTAGTCCTGTATATAAGATTGCTTTTTTAGTCCTGTATAGAAGATTGCTTTCTTAGTCCTCTATATAAGATTGCTTTCTTATTTCTGTATATAAAATTTAATTCGTATTTCCATATATAAGATTGCTTTATTAGTTCTGTATATAAGATTGCTTTCTTAGTTCTGTATATAAGATTGCTTTCTTAGTTCTGTATATAAGATTGCTTTCTTAGTTCTGTATATAAGATTGCTTTCTTAGTTCGGTATATAAGATTGCTTTCTAAGTTCTGTATATAAAATTTAATTCGTATTTCCATATATAAGATTGCTTTCTTAGTTTTGTATATAAGATTGCTTTCTTAGTTCTGTATATAAGATTGCTTTCTTAGTTCGGTATATAAGATTGCTTTCTTAGTTCTGTATATAAGATTGCTTTCTTAGTTCTGTATATAAGATTGCTTTCTGAGTTCTGTATATATGATTGCTTTCTTAGTCCTGTATATAAGGCCTCCGGTACGTGTAGTGACAGTTTTCTCACGTACCGGAGACACTGACACACGTAGACCCATAAAAATCAATGCAGATGTCATTGATTTTTTGCGGACCGTGTCTCTGTGTGCCAAACACGGAGACATGTCAGTGTTCGTGGGAGCGCACGTATTACACGGCCCCGTAAAGTCAATGGGTCCGTGTAAAACACGGACCACAAACGGACGGTCTCCGTTTGCAGTCCATGTGGCGTGCAGGAGACAGCGCTACAGAAAGCGCTGTCCCCCCCACTGGTGCTGAAGCCGCCATTCATATCTTCTCTGCAGCAGCGTTTGCTGCAGAGAAAATATGAATAATAGTGTTTAAAATAAAGATCTATGTGTCCGCCGCCCTCCCACCCCCTGTGCGCCCCCTCGCTGTTCAGAAAATACTCACCCGCTCCCACGTTGGCTGTCACTCCTTCCTCTCTGCCCCGCGCCTTCTACTGTATGCGGTCACGTGGGGCCGCTCATTTACAATCATGAATAGTCGGCTCCGCCCCTATGGGAGGTGGAGCCGCCTATTCATGACTGTAAATGATCGGCCCCACGTGACCGCATACAGGAGAAGATGGGGCCAGACCAGGAAGCCGCGACAGCCAACGTGGGAGCGGGTGAGTATTTTCTGAACAGCGGGGGGGTGCACAGGGGGTGGGGGGGCGCACAGGGGGTGGGAGGGCGGAGGACACATAGATCTTTATTTTAAACACTATTATTCATATTTTCTCTGCAGCAAACGCTGCTGCAGGGAACATATGAATCGCGGCTTCAGCACGATGCAGGGTACCACACGCGTGGGTACCATACGCTCCGTGTGGTACCCACTCGCCATACGGGCGGCACACGTGTGCCGCACGTATGGCCTACGTGAGTTCACAGGCACACGGACACGGATAACTCCGGTACCGATTTATTCCGGTACCGGAATTATCTGGATGTGTGAAAGAGGCCTAAGATTGCTTTCTTAGCTCTGGATATAATATTGATTTCTTAGTTCTGTATATAAGATTGCTTTCTTAGTTCTGTATATAAGATTGCTTTCTTAGTTCTGTATATAAGATTGCTTTCTTAGATCTATATATCAGATTGCTTTCTTAGTTCTGTATATAAGATTGCTTTCTGAGTTCTGTACATGAGATTGCTTTCTTAGTCCTGTATATCAGATTGCTTTCTTAGTTCTGTATATCAGATTGCTTTCTTAGTTCTGTATATGAGATTGTTTTCTTAGTTCTGTATATAAGATTGCTTTCTTAGTCCTGTATATAAGATTGCTTTCTTAGTTCTGTACACCGTGTGCAGAATTATTAGGCAAGTTGTATTTTAGAGGATTATTTTTATTATTGATCAACAACTATGTTCTCAATCAACCCAAAAGACTCATAAATATCAAAGCTTAATATTTTTGGAAGTTGGAGTTTTTGTTTTTTTAGATTTGGCTATCTTAGGAGGATATCTGTTTGTGCAGGTAACTATTACTGTGCAGAATTATTAGGCAACTTAATAAAAACCAAATATATTCTCATCTCACTTGTTTATTTTCACCAGGTAAACCAACATAACTGCACAAAATATAAAAATAAACATTTCTGATGTGCAAAAACAAAGCCCCCAAAAATGAGTGTCCAATATACCTTTCTTTATGATGACACTCGGCAGCCTCCATCCATAGATTCTGTCAGTTGTTTGATCTGTTTACGATCAACATTGCGTGCAGCAGCCACCACAACCTCCCAGACACTGTTCCGAGAGGTGTACTGTTTTCTCCCTGTAGATCTCACATTTTATGAGAGACCACAGGTTCTCTATGCAGTTCAGATCAGGTGAACAAGGGGGCCATGTCATTATTTTGTCTTCCTTGAGACCTTTACTGGCCAGCCATGCTGTGGAGTAGTTGGAGCCATGTTATGGAGCATTGTCCTGCATGAAAATCATGTTTTTCTTGAATGATACCGACTTCTTCCTGTTCCACTGCTTGAAGAAATTGTCTTCCAGAAACTGGCAGTAGGCCTGGGAGTTAAGCTTCACTCCATACTCAATTCGAAAAGGTCCCACAAGTTCATCTTTGATGATGCCAGCCCATATCCAGGGCCGGCTTTTGGCACAGGCAGACCAGGTAGACGCCTGGGACCCCCACCTACAAGGGGGCCCCTGCATCTGCAACCCCTGTATGAAGTGCCCAGAGAGTGTTCAGCAGTGAATAATGCTGTGCATTGCTTTGTAGTCTCAGAGCGTCTCTCCCAAACCCCCCTTGAGACCCCCTCAGTGCAGTGATTTACTCACTGTGGTCCCAGAGCTCTGTGCTGTTTGCTGTAGGATCAGGTTTCACAGTCACATACAGCAGCCATCAGCATAGGCTCTGACCACAGTCACTGCTTGTAATCTGACAGGACGACCTCCTGTCACTACTGTCTGGATGACACAAGACAGGAATATTGTCTGCTGAATCAGGGTATTTATTATAAAGAAATAAATGAATTCCCACGTGAAATAATAAGGGTAAACCATACACATATATAGTACAGGTGTGCATAGGACTCAGCGTTTTTGGTGCATTTTTTTTTGCAGCCAAAACCTGCTCTCTTGGCAGTAAAAACACCTCTTTCAAAGCCCCCATTTTTTAGGGTATGTGCAGAGGATCCGGAAATGGCAGCCCTTTGGATAAAGTGGACATGTGCTGCATCCAAAGCGCTGCCATGTTTTGAACACAGGTGATTCCGAGTGTGTTCATTGATCTGGGCAGAATCCCTGCATCCTATACATTACAGGGGTGAGATTTCTCTGGTGGAGACTCGCGTCTACGCCAGATAAATTGACATGCTGGGGTCTGGAGAGACGCGCCCCATGTCCGTCTCTGCGGGTGAGGTGCAGGTGATAGTGCACGCATAGTAGAGATGGAATTTCTTGAAATCCCCTCCACTATACTGTAACATCTGGCCGGTGCACAAGTACACAGCAGCCGACCCGCAGCGTTTACTGACTGTGGGCACACACCGTTAGAGCTTTTGCTGTTTGTTTTTTACAGTATGCATTTTTGTCTACAGTACATGTTTAATAAAGTTAGTTTTATTCACCAAAAATGCAGCGAAAAACAACGTTGCAACATTTGCAGCATTTTTTAAACTTTGTGAAATACTGACCAAATACTGATCATATGAATGTGGTCTTAAAGATACTGTAGACAAAGCAAACATCCTCACTCCAAAAAAAGGCTGAAAAAAGTGAAGAACACCACAAAACAAGCTGAAAAACAGGTGTTTTGAATGCAACATTTTTACTGCTAATAGAAAAGGTTTTGGCTACTGAAAGAAAATGCTGCATGTGAACATAGACATAGCGTTCCAGAGTAAGACTATCTGTGGTGTTACATAGGACTGCAGGTGACATCTAATACATTATCTGTACTCAGAGAGTTATCACTGTATTATCTGTGGTTTTAAAACAAAATTAAGAGGGGGTTGGGGGCAACTCTTTGTCTTGGGGCTTGGGCCCCCAATCTTTTCTGACCCTAGCAACGCCCCTGCATACAGCTAATAGTGGCAGACCTGTTGGCCGATATAAGGCCCCTAAATATGGGGGCTACAGTGTGAGCACTGGCTCCAGGCCCCTCAACCAACTGTATCCACATCCTGCTCATGTAATGTAACCTAAATGTTTGTGTGATTTTACAATGTTTTCATTTGGGGCCCCACTTAAAATTTTTGCCTAGGGCCCCACTTTGTCTAAAACCGGCCCTGCCCATACCAGTACCCCACCTCCACCTTGCTGGCGTCTGAGTCAGAGTGGAGCTCTCTGTCCTTTACTGATCCAGCCTCTGGCCCATCCATCTGGCCCATCAAGAGTTACTCTCATTTCATCAGTCCTTAAAACCTTTGAAAAGTCAGTCTTAAGATATTTCTTGGCCCAGTCTTGATGTTTTATCTTATGTTTCTTGTTCAAAGATGGTCGTGTTTCAGCCTTCTTTACCTTGGCCATGTCCCTGAGTATCACACAACTTGTGCTTTTTTTTTACTCCAGCAACATTGCAGCTCTGAAATATGGAAAAAGTGTGGCAAATGGCATCTTGGCAGCTTCACGCTTGATTTTCCTCAATTCACGGGCAGTTATTTTGCGCCTTTTTTGCATGCTTCTTGCGACCCTGTTGGCTATTTGCTATGAAAATAGTTCTGTATATCAGATTGCTTTCTTAGTTCTGTATATGAGATTGCTTTCTTAGTCCTGTGTATAAGATTGCTTTCTTAGTTCTGTATATAAGATTGCTCTCTTAGTTCTGTATATAAGATTGCTTTCTTAGTTCTGTATATAAGATTGCTTTCTTAGTTCTGTATATGAGATTGCTTTCTTAGTTCTGTATATAAGATTGCTTTCTTAGTTCTGTATATAAGATTACTTTCTTAGTTCTGTATATAAGATTGCTTTCTTAGTCCTGTATATAAGATTGCTTTCTTAGTTCTGTATATAAGATTGCTCTCTTAGTCCTGTATATAAGATTGCTTTCTAAGTTCTGTATATAAGATTGCTTTCTTAGTTCTGTATATGAGATTGCTTTCTTAGTCCTGTATATAAGATTGCTTTCTTAGTCCTGTATATGAGATTGCTTTCTTAGTTCTGTATATAAGATTGCTTTCTTAGTTCTGTATATGAGATTGCTTTCTTAGTCCTGTATATGAGATTGCTTTCTTAGTCCTGTGTATAAGATTGCTCTCTTAGTCCTGTATATAAGATTGCTTTCTTAGTTCTGTATATAATATTGCTCACTTAGTCCTGTATATAAGATTGCTTTCTTAGTTCTGTATATGAGATTGCTTTCTTAGTCCTGTATATAAGATTGCTTTCTTAGTCCTGTGTATAAGATTGTTCTCTTAGTCCTGTATATAAGATTGCTCTCTTAGTCCTGTATATAAGATTGCTTTCTTAGTTCTGTATATAAGATTGCTTTCTTAGTTATGTATATAAGATTGCTTTCTTAGTTCTATATATAAGATTGCTTTCTTAGTCCTGTATATAAGATTGCTTTCTTAGTTCTGTATATAAGATTGCTTTCTTAGTCCTGTATATAATATTGCTCTCTTAGTTCTGTATATTAGATTGCTTTCTTAGTTCTGTATATAAGATTGCTTTCTTAGTTATGTATATAAGATTGCTTTCTTAGTTCTATATATAAGATTGCTTTCTTAGTCCTGTATATAAGATTGCTTTCTTAGTTCTGTATATAAGATTGCTTTCTTAGTCCTGTATATAATATTGCTCTCTTAGTTCTGTATATTAGATTGCTTTCTTAGTTCTGTATATAAGATTGCTTTCTTAGTCCTGTATATAACATTGTTCTCTTAGTTCTATATATAAGATTGCTTTCTTAGTCCTGTATATAAGATTGCTTTCTTAGTCCTGTATATAAGATTGCTTTCTTAGTTCTGTATATAACATTGCTTTCTTAGTTCTGTATATAAGATTGCTTCTTAGTCCTGTATATAAGATTGCTTTCTTAGTCCTGTATATAAGATTGCTTTCTTAGTTCTGTAAACAGCTTTACATTACATGGAGCTTTATAGTAAGTAACAGATGATGTTAGAAGCGCATTGTATACAGAAAGTAGGAGAAAAAAACATCCCGCACTCGCATGACACTCGTCTAATATCCGGGATGAATATCAGAGCGATTTATAATACACTGATGTGAATGCGCCCTTAGCCGGACTCTGAATACAGTCTGTGAGGTCCACCCTCCCTGGAAGGGGTTAAACCTGAGAGTTTGTCATTTTAGCTCCGGGTGTGAAGTCAATAGCACAATCATATATCGCCATATAGTAGACGTCCGGTAACTGGTGATAATTCCCTCATGTGTGGGGTCTATTTGTCTCCAGAGAAATCCCACGTTACATTCCACACATAACACTGTGTAGAAAAGGCGGCGCGGGGTAATTGTGCCAGTAGTGAGGGGGAATAATGGCGGGAATGTCACTGACTGAGGAGAAGTTTCCATGTAGGGTCTGCACTGCAGATATCATTCCCTGAGGGCCCTGATCATGTGACCCCTGACTCCTCCCCTCCTGTGACCTCATCACAGGTCCTGTGCACAGAGCAGCCATATATGTGGAGTGCGGCTCTGCGGGTGGAGGTAGGTGCTGGAGATTCCCCATTACTGGTGCATTAATACTAGAAATATATTGCACAGGGGAAATCACAGCCAATTCCCACAAGAAGAATCCTGGAAACATCGTCTCATCTTCTTCTCATTCAGGTCTCTACAATATCAGATCCTCTCAGTGAAGATCTTCTATAGAATAGAATTTACCTGATTTACCCATCAAAGATGGATATGGACAGAGACAAGATGGCGGAGAGGATTTTACACCTCACCCTAGAGATCCTCTTCCGGCTTACTGGAGAGGTGAGAGATTCTGATGATGTCACATTACATCATTCTTATCTATGGGAATAACAGATGGACAGAACTGGAGAGGTGAGGACTCTGGAAATGTCTGTAGTGAGATTTATTAATGTGTCTCTCCATAACCAGGATTACACAGTAGTGAAGAAGACCTCTAGTGAGCGCTGTCAGGACCCTGTGTCTGAGGGATGGGGAAGACCCCTGAGCCCAATCAAGGGGCCTCCACCTCACCCCCTGATACATGAGGACGTCAATGACCAGAAGATCCTAGAACTCACCTACAAGATGATTGAGTTGCTGACTGGAGAGGTGACACTGCTGGGAATGCTGGGACATTATATAGTAACAATATGGAGGGATCAGGGAGATGACGGTATCATTGTATGTGTCAGGTTCCTATAAGGTGTCAGGATGTCGCTGTCTATTTCTCCATGGAGGAGTGGGAGTATTTAGAAGGACACAATGATGTGTACAAGGACGTCATGATGGAGGTTCCCCAGCCCCTCACATCACCAGGTAATAGACAGGACTAAATACACATGGCCTATAATTATCTGTATGTATAGAATTAATTCAGTCCTTTTATGTGTTTCCTTCAGCTCTATCCATTAAGAGGACAACACCAGAGAGATGTCCCCGTCGTCTTCTTACACCGGAATGTAAACAGGAAGATCCCAATGCTCATCAGGATCATCAGGTAGATGGAGAGAAGGTGTCATGAGATCTCCCCTATGATGTGTAGACGGCTGTGAAGGTCTTGTGCTCAGTCTTGTTTTATCCACCAGTATTCTATGTTTTATACTTATGTAATGAGAACGGTGGAGATGGCAGGATTAGAGCTGATCATAGATGTGACTTCTCCATCTGTCTGTGACTGTTACAATATTTGTTTCAGGGTGAAGATCTGACCCATATTAATACTACAGAGACATATGTGAGGGGTGATGAGTGGTGTAAAGAGGAAACTCCTACATATGACTACCCAGGTGAGTAGTAACCACTAAATGTAGAGAAGTCACAGATTCTTCTCACTCACCGGCTGTGGCTGCTTTATCGGTGGTGTAGTCTGACCATATTACAATCGTGTGATCACCATTTTGCCTCTAGACCACAACATTCTCCTCCACCCAAAACTGTTCTAATGACTTTGGGCATTGAAGGCTTTTTTTTATAGAACTTATCAAATGGAGGATCGACCTACCCCCTGAGATTAGAAGACGCTGACCGTTACCTGCCCAGATCAGTAAAGTACAAAGCCAAATGGCAGCATATGTAGAATGTGCTAACAAGTTAGAAAATCACTTGAACAAAAACATTATGCTGGGCCTGTAAGGCTACTTTCACACTAGCGTCGGGAACAACCCGTCGCTGCGCGTCGGGCCGACGTTCCCGACGCTAGTGTGGTCTCCGCCGCACAACGGGGGCAGCGGATGCATATTTTCCACGCATCCGCTGCCCCATTGTGAGGTGCGGGGATGTGCGGGGAGGTGGGGGCGGAGTTCCGACTGCGCATGCGCAGTCGGAAAAAGCGGACCGTCGGGAGCAAAAAACGTTACATGTAGCGTTTTGTTTTCCCGACGGACCGCTACCATACGCCCAAACGCCGCCAAACGCATTCACCGTTTGGAAATGCGTCGCAAATGCGTCGCAAATGCGTCGCTAATGTTACTCTATGACGAAACAACGTATCCAGCAAAAACTTTTGCTGGATGCGGCGTTTCGCAAAAACGACGCATTTGCGACGTATTGCAGTTAACGCTAGTGTGAAAGTAGCCTAAGAGAAAGCGGGGGGTAATGATGCTGTTGGCTTCCTAGATCCCTGATATCTTATTGGATGAATCTACCTTCTCTCCCTTCTGTGCTGCTGAATGTGCTCATATGGTCCCTACGAGACCAGGTCCAGTCTTTTTGGCCAAACTTCGCTTTTATGATCGACAACATTAAGTGTGCAGTGAAGGCCAAGTGTGAATTTCTGTACAATAACAACAGAATTTCCCCTATCCTGAGTTTTCAATTTATTTATTTTTTTTTAAAACGGACTAACTTGAAACAGGATTGTGATAAACTGCCTAAGGCTGGGTTCACACTACGTTAGAGGCGTCCGTTAGACGGACTACATTACACCGTGGCATAACGCGGTGTAACGCAGTCCGTTAATGCCGCCATTAAGTCCTATGTTGGACGCATCGCTAGCGCATTTCCACAATGGGAGTGCGCTAGCGATGTGCCGTCATTGAGTGACGGACCCTGGGGAGCGTGCTGCATCTGCTAGCTCTATCTGCACTAGCGCAACGACATATTGGCACTTGCGTTAACAGCAGCCCGTTAACGCATGTGTTGAACGGGCTGCTATTAACACAATGTGAACCTAGCCTAAAACACATTACACCTGTGCCATGATATATCTCTAAACTGTGCATGATTGATGGCTGTAATATACATTTAAAGGGATTGTCTACTGTGATACGGTGTTGTGACAAGTGACACCGGCACCCAATCAGCGCTGGCGTCACTGTCTCCACCTTCGGATAAACTGAACATGAAAAGGAAGACAGAGCTGCAGCTCATCACGGACTTCCTCTTCATGTTCAGTTTGTCCAAAAGTGGAGACAGTGACGCCAGCGCTGATTTGTCATTCCACCACATCACAGTCCCGGTGCAGCGAGTGCTGGAACGGAGCCAGCATGGCTGATGAGTATAAGCTTTATTATTTTGTCGGGCAAACATTTAGTTTAAGAAATGCTTGTCCTAGTACTGGACAACCCCTTTTAAAAAATACTATAGATATGAGCTAAGTACACTAAATGACACTGATATATGAATTACTAAACGTCTTTGTGTATGGCTGGGTAGAGTAGTCAAAGGCACACTTATGTTTAAGGAGATGATCAAATCGATGATGGCGACATACTCTGTCCTGGATTTGTACTATGTTGGATGATGCAGAGTCAGCAGCGTTCCAGCAGGCTGTGTTGATCCTGACACCTGCTTGAAAAGGAAAGAGCTGCCGCCCTGTGTCTGCATAAAGTCACTACATTGCGGGCTCTCGACTATTGCAAAAAATAGTGATATTATCCAACGTGTTCCTGAGGCTTCGGTATCCTTCGTCAGGGATCCCTTCTTTTTTGCAATAGAAGAGAGCAGTGTAGTGACATCACGCAGACATAGGCTACTTTCACACTAGCGTCGTACGACGCACGTCGCAATGCGACGTGCCGACATACCGATGCATACTGTGAAAAAAAAACACAACGGGGGCAGCAGATGCAGTTTTACAACGCATCCGCTGCCCCATTGTAATGTCCGGGGAGGAGGGGGTGGAGTTCCTGCCGCGCATGCGCGGTCGGAAATAGCAGACACGACGCACAAAAAAACGTTACATGTAACTTTATTGTGCCGACGGTCCGCCACAACACAACGCATCTGTCGCACGATGGATGCAATGTGTGTCAATCCGTCGCAATTTGTCGCTAATGCAAGTGTATGGAGAAAAAAACGCATCCTGAAGGCAATTTTGCAGGATGCGTTTTTTCTCCAAAACGACGCTTTGCGACGTGCGTCGTACGACTCTAATGTGAAAGCACCCATAGGGTGTCAGCTTCTTCCTTTTCAATAAGGTGGCAGGATCAACGCAGCCGGCTGGAACGCTGCTGACTCTGCATCATCCACCATAGTACAAATCCAAGACATGGTACGGCTTCATCATCGATTTGATCAAGTGAACATGTGCCCCAGACTACTCTACCCAGCCATACATGTAGACGTTCAGTAATTCATATATCAGTGTCATTTCTGTATGTGGCGCATATCTACTGTATATATTTACTCATACCTCCCAACCGTCCCGGATCCCGCGGGACTGTCCTGATTTTGACAGTCAGCCCCGCGATCCCGGGCGGGACATTAGTTGTCCCGCACTACGTGCCTAGGGCGGGGACAATGCAGGGGATGGCACCTGAGCAAGGTTTGTGGCTGTTTTTTTTTTTTTATAAAAGCTGGGTCACCTCACGACCGACCCCGCCCGCCTCCCGCCCACCCTCCGTGAAGACGATACTCACCCTGCTCCAGCGATGGTCTCGGCTTCTGCAGTGCTCCTGAATGAGCGCTCCTGACCGCTCACCCAGGAAGAAGGTGCTGAGCCGGAAGTCAGGACAGAGCGAGAGGGATGGCCGCGCGGTGAGGAACAGGTAAGTATGAGGGACGGGGGACACGGTAGGGGGGGATGAAGGAGGATGGTAAGCCGCGCCATTCATGATGGGAGTGGGGGGGGAGCGGGGGGTGGGGGTTGGGAGATGAGCCATGCATACAGGTGGGGGAAATATGAGCCATGCATACAGGAGGGGGGGGGGGAATATGAGCCATGCATACAGGAGGGGGGGGGGGAATATGAGCCATGCATACAGGGGGGAATATGAGCCATGCATACAGGGGGGGGGAATATGAGCCGTGCATACGGGGGAGGGGATATGAGCCATGCATACAGGGGGAATATGGGCCATGCATACAGGAGGGGGGGAATATGAGCCATGCATACGGGGGGTGGGAAATATGGGCCATACATACAGGAGGGGGGGAATATGAGCCATGCATACAGGAGGGGGGGTCATTATACAGTATTAAGCATCATGTGGGATCATTATACAGTATGGAGAACTGTGTGGCCATTATACAGTATGGAGCATCATGTGCAGCCAGTATACAGTATGGAGCATCATGTGCAGTCATTATACAGTATGGAGCATCATGTGCAGTCATTATACAGTATGGAGCATCATGTGCAGCCAGTATACAGTATGGAGCATCATGTGCAGTCATTATACAGTATGGAGCATCATGTGCGGTCATTATACAGTATGGAGCATCATGTGTGGTCATTATACAGTATGGAGCATCATGTGCAGCCAGTATACAGTATGGAGCATCATGTGCAGTCATTATACAGTATGGAGCATCATGTGCAGTCATTATACAGTATGGAGCATCATGTGCGGTCATTATACAGTATGGAGCATCATGTGCGGTCATTATACAGTATGGAGCTTCATGTGCAGCCAGTATACAGTATGGAGCATCATGTGCAGCCAGTATACAGTATGGAGCATCATGTGCAGTCATTATACAGTATGGAGCATCATGTGTGGTCATTATGCAGTATGGAGCACTGTGTGGCCATTATACAGTATGGAGCACTGTGTGGCCATTATACAGTATGGAGCATCATGTGCGGCCATTATACAGTATGGAGCATCATGTGCGGCCATTATACATTATGGAGCATCATGTGTGTTCATTATACAGTATGGAGCGTCATGTGTGGTTATCATACAGTATGGAGCATCATGTGTGGCCATTATACAGTATGGGGCACTGTGTGGCCATATTTTTTTGTTTATAATTATTGTATATGAAACAGTGTGATGTTCAGCAGTGCTAAATGGGTGTGGTTGGGACGTGGATATGGGTGTGACTAATTATGAATGGGTGTGGTTGGGACGTGGATATGGGTGTGACTAATTATGAATGGGTGTGGTCAGAGGCGTGGCCTAAAATTTGCCGCACCGCGCTTTGCGTGCCGCAATCTTTGTCCCTCTTTCCCATCTTCAAAAGTTGGGAGGTATGTATTTACTGCATTTCTACACATTACGAATGAGGGCAAGCAGGTGCATCAGCATATGCAGCTTCATAACACTGGCACGCAGTGGTAGTGCCAGTGCATTGATCAAATTTATGTCCCTGTAATACATATTCTTTCATGCCTGCAATAGATGTGTTGGCATGGCTCAAGTCCTGGTTTCATGGATTCACTCCACATCATAAATTACATTATGTTTTCAATCCTAAGTAATTCAGATTACTGCACAATCTCTCCTGAATCGGGAGCACTAATACTTTCTCTACTCTTCTGATCTGGACTCATAGTAGCTCCAATTGTCCATCATAAATGAGTGCAAATCCAGTTTAATGTTGTTGGGGATGTAACATATTATTTATTCTTTGTCGATTGGTTTACAGTTCTTCATTTTGTATGATAGTTGGATTGTGGTGAGACTGGCCTGCCTCACTTATGTGAGTCTGTAACTCCCTGGTAGTCTTTAACCTCTTTCTGACCTCGGACGGGATAGTACTTCCGAGGTCAGAAGCCCCGCTTTGATGCAGGGCTCCAGCGGTGAGCCCGCAACAAAGCCGGCACATGTCAGCTGTTTTGAACAGCTGATATGTGCCCGCAATAGCGGTGGGTGATTCACCCACTGCTATTAACTAGTTAAATGCCGCTGTTTAATGCGGCATTTAACTACCGCTTCCGGCCGGAAATGCGCGCATCGCCGACCCCCGTCACATGATCGGGGGTCAGCGATGCTTCTGCATTGTAACCATAGAGGTCCTTGAGACCTCTATGGTTACTGATTCCCACTAGCTGTGAGCGCCACCCCGTGGTCGGCGCTCATAGCACACCTGCATTTCTGCTGCATAGCAGCGATCTGATGATCGCTGCTATGTAGCATAGCCGATCGAGTTGTGCCAGCTTCTAGCCTCCCATGGAGGCTATTGAGACATGGCAAAAGTGAAAAAAAAAAGTAAAAAAAAATGTGGAAAAAATAAAAAAATATAAAAGTTTAAATCACCCCCTTTTCGCCCCATTCAAAATAAAACAATTAAAAAAAAATCAAACCTACACATATTTGGTATTGCCGTGTTCAGAATCGCCCGATCTATCAATAAAAAAAAAAAAGGAAATAACCTGATCGCTAGACGACGCAGCGAGAAAAAAAATTTGAAACGCCAGAATTAAGTTTTTTGGTCGCCGCGACATTGCATTAAAATGCAATAACTGGCGATAAAAAAAACGTATCTGCACAAATGTGGTATCAATAAAAACACCAGCTTGGAGTGCAAAAAATAAGCCCTCAACCAACCCCAGATCATTAAAAATGAAGACACTACGGGTATCGAAAAATGGCGCTATATATATTTTTTTTTTTTTTAGCAAAGTTTGGAATTTTTTTTCACCACTTAGATAAAACGTAACCTAGTCATATTCAGTGTCTACGAACTCGTAATGACCTGGAAAATCATAATATCAGGTCAGTTTTAGCATTTAGTGAACCTAGCAAAAAAGCCAAACAAAAAACAAGTGTGGGATTGCACTTTTTTTGCAATTTCACCGCACTTGGAATTTTTTTCCCGTTTTCTAGTACTTGACATGCTAAACCAATGATGTTGTTCAAAAGTACATCTTATACCACAAAAAATAAGCCCTCACATGGCCATATTGATGGAAAAATAAAAAAGTTATGGCTCTGGGAAGGAGGGGAGCAAAAAACAAACACGGAAAAACTAAAAATCCCAAGGTCATGAAGTGGTTAAAAAAGGGTCTCTATTGCCCAAGTCTTCCAAATGCCCGAGATCTAAATTTAAGATCCCTCAGCTCTGTACTATTATAAAAAGTTCTCTTTAAATGTCTAATATTTCTTCTTAAAACTCATTTTGCCCTTACGATAGTTTAGATTGCCAAGATTCACTGAGCCCCATACCTTAATTACCCCAGAGAGGTTTCACCACTAGTTACTCATTTTTTAATAATGAATATTGTTAAGTTAGACAATAATAAATTTACTGAAATGATCAATCTTCAGGTTTCGACTACAGTAGTTAGTGTCCAAAATACTCTGATTTAACTAATTCCCGCAGACAGTTTTGTCTTCCTAATCAGACCCCATTTTTCAAATCTGATGTGTGTCACTTTATGTGGTGATAACTATGAAATTCTTCAAAAAAGATAATAGGAAACAAATTGACATTACAAATTATTTTCCAACTTCTCTTGAATATGACAATACACTATGTACAGTTGTACACTACCGTCTGGGCACATGGCAGGGTTAAGAAGGGAAAGAGCGCCATTAAGCTATATGATTACAAATTTTGCTGGAATAGTTTGAAGACAAAATTTATTGGGGACATTGTTCCTGGTCACCTGGCAGCTCAAAAAATGGCTACCATGAAGAGGCTTGCCACTATCTACTCTGTTTTCCAGATCCAAGGGATTGTCTTGCTCAGTCATGACCCTTTAACCCTTCTTACTTTAAGACGCCTGGGCCATGGTGTTTCCTGCTGTTTTGTGGTGGGAAATAGCAAGAAGAATAGATAGTTGTGTCAGAACCAGTAAAGGAGTGAAAATAAAAAATTAGATGCAAGAGTAGTCAGTACACGAGCCGGGTACATAACAGGAAGCAAATACACAAGCTGGGAGCTGAGCACCGAGGACAGAACCAGAGGAGGCCAAGGCTGTATCTGACAGCTTTGGTAGTATGCTTCAAAGTTTAGTAGGGTGTGGTGCTTTCCAATTGGCTGAAGCAGGGAGCAAATAACTTCAGCTGGACAGCACACACACCCATGCTACCAGACTGGACAGTACTACTGGTCCCAGGCACCCTAATCTTAGCCGCTGAACAGTGCCTGTGCCGCCCAGAGCTTCTGTTTCTAGCGTCTCCTCCATCACCAGTGCTGACTGCAGAATGAATAAGATGTTGCCTGGTGACAGAAGTAGACTTCACGGGAGCAGATACCAGAGAAAATGGGACACACCATTTGTGGAAGACCTAATATGACAAAATGGCAGAAATCCAGAGGAGTAGAAATCCTCATAAAGTGAGTCCATTTTGGAAATTATAACCCTCAGTAAATTAATCTATAGAAGTAGTAACTATTTTGACTCCACATGCACTTTGCGGAAATTAGCTCGCAGTGGATGTTGGAGAGTGAAAATTACAAACATGCCATTTTATTGCCCAGCATATAGTGCCCAGATTGTGCTCCAGGAGACACGCACATTGTAACTAAGTGGGTTCTTCTCATTATAGTGATGCCAAATACATGGATGCTAAATGTGGTTTGGGCACCCTGCAAGGCTCATAAGAGAGGGGGAGATTTGACTTTGAAAGTGCAGATTTTGCTGGATTGGTTTATGGAAGCCATATTGCATTTCGAGAGCCTTTGAGCCACTAATTATGTGGACACCTGCTATTTCCTCTGACAGATGATGGACCTGAGTGGGGACTTGTTTTTTTTTAAATGAGAAGTTTTTCTTGGTATAATTTAAACCTACATAAAATCTTTATGTGTGATAAAAGCGATACGGAACGGGAAAAGTCAGCTCACCATTTGCAGTTTCTTTCCAAGAATGAGTTCCACGCACGGAGCCGCTTGGGCTTTCAAGTTCCATAGAATGAAGAAAAAAGGTACTCCAGCGTAGAAAAATATAAAACTTCGTCTTTAATGGAAAAAATTCATAAAGACAGATACAATACGGACAACATATAGATCCCAGAGATCTACCAACCGACGCGTTTCGACACTCCGGTCTTAATCATGGTTGATGATTAAGAGCAGAGTGTCAAATACATTGGTAGGTAGCTATCTGGGATCTATATGTTGTCTGTATTGTGCCTTTTTTTTAATTTTTTTCTATTAAAGACAAAGTTTTATATTTTTCTATGCTGGAGTACCTTTTTTCTCCATGCATAAAATCTTTGGTGTTTTTTTATTCCATATTTGGGAGGCAGAATCAACAAACAGTTGAACCAGATTGTAAGCTTGCGAGCTGGTCCCTCACTCCTCTTGGTATCTATTTTGAACTGTGTTTTTGTTACGCTGTAATGTCTATTGTCTGTACAAATCCCCTCTATAAAGTGCTGCGGAATATGTTGGTGCTATATAAAATTATCATTATTATTTATTTATTAACCATGCTCAACTGGTTCATCCTCCTAGTTTTTCTATTAGACTGTGAACTGTCATTGTATTGGTCAATCATTCAATATTTTTACATAACTAGCCATTTGTACAGTCAGTTTAAGTAGAAATGTTCCAAAATATAAAATTCAAGGATATTTTATACAAAAATAATTGTTTTTTTTTATTAGCAGAAAACTGTACCAGGAGATCAGAAGGACAGCTGACATCTTCAATTCTTAAATCAGATGATCTTGAAATCCCACAGAATGCAACTGAAGTGATTGCCATCACTTCAAATATACCATCATCCCATCAAAGGAATGATCTGTCATCTGATCCTTTGAAACAGGTCCTTTCTTCTGATTTATTACTGACTACTAAGGAAAATGAAAGTCACAAAATAAGCATTAAAAAACAATCTGCTCCTAAAGAAAATAAGTCATTTTCACATTCAGAGTATGGAAATAGTTTACTCCTCAAAAATTCATTACTTAAACATCAAAAAACTCACACAACGGAGAAAAGGTTTTCTTGTTCCAAGTGTGGGAAATATTTTAACCATAAATGTAATCTTATTAGACACCAGAGAACTCACACAGGGGAGAAGCCTTTTTCCTGTTCAGAATGTGGGAAATGTTTTTACCAGAAATCAAATTTTATTAATCACCAGAGAACTCACACAGGGGAGAAACCTTTTTTCTGTTCAGAATGTGGGAAGTGTTTTAACCAGAAATCAGATTTGGTTAAGCACCAGAGAACCCACACAGGGGAGAAGCATTTTTCCTGTTCAGAATGTGGGAAATATTTTAACCATAAATGTAATCTTGTTAGACACCAAAGAACTCACACAGGGGAGAAACCTTTTTCCTGTTCAGAATGTGGGAAATGTTTTAACCAGAAATCAAGTTTTATTAATCACCAGAGAACTCACACAGGGGAGAAACCTTTTTCCTGTTCAGAATGTGGGAAGTCTTTTAACCAGAAATCAAGTTTTGTTAATCACCAAAGAACTCACACAGGGGAGAAGCCTTTTTCCTGTTCAGAATGTGGGAAATATTTTAACCATAAATGTAATTTTGTTAGACACCAGAGAACTCACACAGGGGAGAAGCCTTTTTCCTGTTCAGAATGTGGGAAATGTTTTAACCAGAAATCAAATTTTGTTCAGCACCAGAGAACTCACACAGGGGAGAAATCATTTTGCTGTTCAGAATGTGGGATGTGTTTTAACCAGAAATCAAGTTTTGTTAATCACCAGCGAACCCACACAGGGGAGAAGCCTTTTTCCTGTTCAGAATGTGGGAAATGTTTTAACCAGAAATCAGATTTGGTTAAGCACCAGAGAACCCACACAGGGCAGAAGCATTTTTCCTGTTCAGAATGTGGGAAATATTTTAACCATAAATGTAATCTTGTTAGACACCAGAGAACTCACACAGGGGAGAAGCCTTTTTCCTGTACAGAATGTGGGAAATGTTTTAACCGAAAAGCGCATCTGGATGGCCACCAGAGAACTCACACAAAGAAGAAGACTTTTTCATGAATAAATCAAATCTTCTTAGTCACCAGAGAACTCACACAGGGGAGAAGGCATTTCATATTTAGAATGTGGGAAATGCTTTAACCAGAAATCAGATGTTAGTCACAAAATAGTTCACACAGGAGAGAAGCCTTTTTCATGTGATTAATGAGGAAAATGTTTTACACGGAAATTAACTCTTAATAAACATCAGAGTAGTCACACAGGGGAGAAGCCTTTTCCATGTTCAGAATGCTGGGAAAGTTTTAACCAATAATTGTATTTTCTTAAAGTGGTTGTCCACTATTAAGGCAATCCCTTGTCATTCCTCATGTTTGTCTTTGTTAACCACTTTCCCACCTTGAACTTATCCATACATCCCTGTGACCTGGCCCATATTGACCTGGGACCTATGGATACGTCTTGGCAAATTTGCGCTCACACGGGCTGTGGGCGCAATCAACACCGGGAGTCAGCTGATTCTGACAGCTGACACCCAACACTCAGTGCAAGGACTGGTCCCGCACCGCTCCCAGTACTTTAATCCCCTAAGTGATGTGATCAAACTCGATCACAGCATTTCGGGAGCAGGCATAGGGAAGACATACCCTCTGCCCTTGGAGCGAAGACCCCACAACTTAATTGCAGTGTCCCGATCATTGCCATGGTGACCCAATGTTGTCACGATGACATCCGGGTCACCAGAGCTAGCAAAGTTGCTTAATCATGCTCAGAGCATAATCGGCAACTTGGTCTGTCAGTGCAGCGCTGACAGTTTGCATAGCTCCTGCATCCCCATGCTATACAAGCAATCAGCATGAAAAAAATGAAATTCCTGTAGTGCGACAAAGTAAAAAAAAGTTATGAAAACAAGTTTAAAAAATATTGTAAAAATATATAAAAAAAATAGAAAAAGAAAAATATTGTACCCATGAATAAATATTTGCATTAAAAAAAATATATAAGCAATAAAAGTACACATATTTGGCATTGTCGCATCTAGAATGGCCACACCTATGAAACTGTCTCACTAGTTAAACCCTTTAGTGAACACCATAAAATAACAAAAAACAAGGCAAAAAACAATGCTTTACCATTTTACTGTCGAACAAAAAATGGAATAAAACGCGATCAAAAAGACAAATAAAAATAAACATGGTACAGCAGAAAACGTCATCTTGCCCACAAAAAAACAAGCCATCATACAGCTCCATCAGCAGAAAAAATAAAGAGGTTATAGCTCTCAAAATAAAGCAATCCAAAAATAATAATTTTTTCTATAAAATAGTTTTTGCGCGAAAGAGCCAAAACGTAACAAAGATAAAACTGTGGTATTCCTGTAATCGTACTGACCCGAAGAATAAAACTGCCTTATCAATTTTACCACATGTGGAATGACATAACAAAACAAAAAATCCTGAATTGCTGATTTTTGTTCATTCTGCCTCCCAAAAATCAGAATAGAATGCAATCAAACACTGCCATGTGTCTGATAATGGTACTAAATAAAAAATCAACTCGTTCTGCAAAAAAAAGCCCACACATCACTTTGTGGGCCGAAATATGGAAAAATTTTAGCTTTCAAATTATGGTGAAGCAAAAACTAGTTCTTGCAATAATAAGCGTTTTTTAGTGTGTGACAGCAGCCAAACAAAAAAAAACTATGTAAATCTGGTATCACTGTAATCGCACTGAACCGAAGAACAAAGTCGTCTAATCACTTATACCGCACGAGGAACTTTGTTAAAAATAAATAAAAACTATTTTTCACCTGCTGTTTTGTTCATTCTGTCCCAAAAAGATCGCAGTGAGGATAGGCTCACCTTTATCCTGCGCTCTGTGCTGAGTGCTTACACCAATGTAAATCTCTGAAATATGTGATTCAGACCGAACCCAGGCGGAATATTCCTTAAAGTGAGGCAGATGGAGGCACTGTGGACCAGCGGTGTCCGTCTTTTTAGGATTGCATAAAAGTGCTGTCGGGCACAGTTTTGTGCACCTTTGAAAGTAAGGACAATGCTGAACAGAGGCCAGACGGAGTCCAGAATAACTCTGCTGCCTCATTATACTGAATGGATCCCATGGGGGTTTCATCTGAATCACATCGCTCCGAGATTTAGATGGAAACCCCAAAGTAAGCACTCAGCATAGAGGGCTGGATAAATGTGATCCCAAACTTTATGTAAAATGTTCCCAATAAAAGCTTCAAATCAATCCACAAAAAAGCAAATCCCCACTCAGGTCTGTCATCTGTTAATGGAAATATAGGAGGCTTCCATGTTGCTGGTAGTACAGAGGCACTGGAAAAGTGAAATAGCTCCTTGCTTCTGGAAAAAGAAATTCAGCAAATTCTGCGCTCCCAAATCCAAATGCCCTCCTCCCTTCTGAGCCCCACAGTGTACCTAATGCACATATAGCGTCCACATATTTGGCATTTCTGAAGCGACGAGAGCCCACCTTACTTACTGGGGCATGTCTCCAGAAGCATGAGCTGGGCATAATGTACTGGTGATTGCAACGTCACAACAACTAGAGATGAGCGAATATTTCAATGTTCGGTTTGGATTATGTTCTCCAAATTTGCATTATTCGCCAAACATAATCGAACGCCATTCACGTCAATGGAAGGCAAAACAAACACATGCACAACACCTTAGAATGACCCCAAATGCTGCCAAAACACATCAAATGAGGGACAGACACCAGGAAAGTTGCCTCAATTCACCAACAGTACAAATTGCAGCATGGAACTGCAGCAATCAGCCAGGCATGAGGTATCGGGGTCTGGGACAACATTTACAGATCTCAATTGAACGTCACAGTAAGATGAGGTGGGTGAGCGATTGGTGTAGGCCCCCTTTGCTGTAAGCCCTGATACCCTAATATCAGTTTTGTAGACTACCATTGTCAGATAAATTTAAGGATAATAACACGGGTAGTTGAGTCCAAGGAAGTGGAAGCCTGACGGTCTCGGAGGCCTACTACAGGCAACACGCTGAAGGAGACCCAGCCAGGAGTGTTCACTTTTACAAAAATTATTGGCATACACTACCAAAGTGACATTTATTTCACCACAGTAGAAATAGTATAATAGGGACCTACAGTTCTTCCACTACACACAATGCAGTAGATGGACACCCATAAAGGAGTGTTCACATTTAAAGAAATGAGGGCCTTATGTGGCACCCCAGGAGTTTGGGTACCACAGTGGTGCTGCCTTCCTCTCGGGGAGGGTAATGCCATGCCTGGAGACATGAGGGCTTCCTTTGATAGGTAATCTTACATGCAACACTTTCTGACTCCTGGCCAGAAGGGGGAGCTCTAAACCTGGTTTAAGGGTGGCTTCCCTGGATATACATCCTGGTCTGGAGGAGGAGTTAGAACAGTTGATAGCAGACAGTGAAGGAGAGGAACTTAAGAGCTAGAGGAGGGCTGTGATTGGGCCCCTCTAAGCAGGGCACAGAAACCTGGCACTGGGATCCCTAGGCTGTGTGGAACTACAAGTCCCACAGCAGAACCGGAGGTCAGGAAGCTGAAAGTGACCTGCTCACATTACACCTCAGGTACAGCAACATCTAGAGCCCGGAGTCACCATGTACAGAGATCCCAAGGGAACAGCTCAAGTTGCCTACCATGCAGGGACTGTCCCAGGACAATGAGTAAACCAGGACCTTGCCAGAAAGCCACAGTCAGCAGGGACTAGAAACCAGCGCATAGTGGAAGGCTCCAGGGCCGGCGTCAGCACCCGGCGTACCCGGGCAAGTGCCGGGGCCCTGGCGAGACGGGGGGGGGCCCATTTACGGTGCGCAGCTGCAGCCGGAATACTCACCTCCGGGAGTCGGGCCCTCCGTCACCATGGATACGATGCAGCCAGAGTCACTTCCGGGCCGGGCCTGCTGCTGGGACTGAGTTTCACACAGCTGCGCCTGCAATACTCACCAGTCACCACTGGCGCCGCCATCACCGTGAATCCGGGCCGGCGGTCGCTCTCTCCTGTCACTTCCAGATGTGAGAGCTCGTCAGATTCCTAAGAGCTCAGAGAAGAGATCCAGCTGCTGTCATCCACGCGTCCAGGACAGGTCCAGGCATCCAGCGGCAGCGCAGACACAGGGACAGCGGCAAGCAGAAAGACGAGCGGAGCAGGAGCAGTAGTCAGGTGTCATAAGTTAATAGGAGGAATGTGGTGCCATAAAAATTCCTTTTCTGCCCTCTGCATCTTACAGTATAATGGCTTTCCCGTGACCTCTGACCTGTTTACAGGCCACTTACACAAACACAGATCTGAGCTGTGAATCGTAAATAGCAGCCCCGGCCCCAGTACCTGTGTCCTGCAGAGGGGACATTGCAGGCTGTTAGCACAGACCTCTATGGTAATCCCTTTTCCTTGCCTTATTAACTATTGCACAGCTGGAGGCAGATTGCATTGGGCAGAGGTGCAATGTGCTGCATGCAGTCCCCCCTGTTTGGATGGGTACTATCACCTTCCATGCATGGCCACTGGAACAATCACTACTGTTTGCCTTCACTTTAAATCTCTCCTCCCAGGGGGTTTGCAGGAGCTGAATCATCTCCAGGGGAGATCCAAGTTCCAGCATTGCTGTGACCCTGATGTCGTAGGGGGCGCTATTAACATAGCACTGGCCATGCAACTGCAAAGAGAAAAAAACACACTGTAAAGAGGTGGGCGGCCATGACTAGATGCCTCATCTGTGCGGCCTGACCTGCCTGTTTGTAATGATGGATCTGGCAGTCTGTGCTACATACTGCGTGAGCTGTGCTATATACTGCGTCTGCGTGGGCTGTGTGTGTTATATACTGCGTGGGCTCAGGCTGTGTTATATACTGCGTGGGCTGCCTGTATTATATACTACGTACGTGCCTGGGCTGCCTGTGTTATATACTACGTGGCTGTGCTATATACTATGTGGCCGGGCAATATATTAAGTGGCTGTGCAATATATTATGTGCCTGTGCAATATACTATGTGGCTGTGCAATATATTACATGGCTGGGCAATATACTATGCGTCTGTGCTATATACTACGCGGCTGTGCTATATACTACGCGGCTGTGCTATATACTACGCGGCTGTGCTATATACTACGCGGCTGTGCTATATACTACGTGGCTGGGCAATATACTACGTGTCTGTGCTATATACAGTACTACGTGGGCTGTGCAATATACTATGTGGCTGTGTTATATACTACGTGGGCTGTGCTATACGCTACATGGCCTGTGCTATATTTCTCTGCTGTATCTCTGCATCATGAATTGTGGCATGTGTTAAAGAGGGGGGCCCACTGAGACTCTTTCGCCCGGGGCCCTCAAAAACCTGGAGCCGGCCCTGGAAGGCTCCTATACTGACCTGGCAAAGGGATTCCCACTTGTTTTCAGGCTGCCTGGACTCCATCAACACCTGTTGCCGGTACCCTGGACTGAGGCTGACTACAACCAGTAAACCAATTAAAGACTGCAACTCTGTGTCCTCCGTTTATTTACCGGCAACATACCATCCTGGCGCACTACATTGAGAGCCCTGGGAACCCCACTTCACCTGTGGGAAGCATGACCATCTTTGCTGCAGTAACATCACCCCAGAGGACCCCTTTAAGCAGTGTCAGTCACCGCTGACCGAGAACCACAGGTGGCGTCGTGAACGCAAACTTTATTCAAACCCTTTAAAGACCTTCCCCCTTTTACTTGGCGCCCAGGGCCACAGACCAGGTCGCTGCCACCATTACCACCCCTTTAATTGCAACCAGACCCGGTACCGAGTATCCCCAGGCCCTGGCGAGCGACTCAACTTGGCGTCACGAACAGGATTTGTGCCCTGGCATCGCCAGGTACTGTGTGCCAGAGGCTGTGACAATTTGCCTGTAAGCCGCCATTGCCGCACCCCGTGGAGTGCGAAGGGAAGAAGGAGGTGTACCTTTGTGGGCGGAGCATGCAAAAGAGCGCGAAGAGGAAGTGGGCGCCGTACAGAAGAGCCGCAAGGGAGGACACCGGAAGCCCCAGAAGGAGGACCAGGAGGAGTGCCTTACCCAGTGCGAGAGGAACCACTGCAGACTTCGGTGGAGAGACGTCAGGCCTCTGCAAGGTTAGCACAGGGGAAGGGACATGTCTGACCCGGGAGGAGATCTGGCGGCGGTCGCAGGCCCCATGATGCCCCAGGCCCAGCGATGGACGCAACTGCAGGCCCCATGATGCCACCAGGCCCCACGGTGCCCGCAGTTCCTGCAAACCAGCAGGACCTTGCCGCAGTAACAGCTCCTATAATGCTGCTATCCATGCCCTATATACTGGGAGTGGCCTGGCTGCCACAATATTCAGGGGAGTCCTACACGCTGAGTGACTCTAAAGAAAGGCTCTGCAGCCTATTTGAAGTATATCCCCTGACAGAACATCAAAAGGTCAACATTCTGATGTTATGGAAATTTGGTTTGGATAAATCTATCCCTGTGTGTGCTGCGGCCGTTCCCAATAAGACTGAGTATTTTGAGCGCTAATCAAGACTGGACTGTACACCATTGTGACAGAAAAACATTCCATCAATACTGATAATTTATTGTACATACATGGATTTATAATTGCATATAGAAAAGAGGTGGTTAGGGGTGGTTAGTTAATTACCATCTTGTCTAACTCCTCTGTTATTGGTTATCTAAATATACAGTCATGAACAAGTTTGGGCACCCCTATTAATCTTAAGCTTAATGTTTTATAATTGTTTTTTTTTGCAACAGCTATTTCAGTTTAATATATCTAATAACTGTTGGACACATTAATGTTTCTGCCTTGAAATGAGGTTTATTGTACTAACAGAAAATGTGCAATCTGCATTCAAACAAAATTTGACAGGTGCATAAGTATGGGCACCCTTATCATTTTCTTGTTTTAAATACTTCTACCTACTTTTTACTGACTTACTAAAGCACTTTTTTTGGTTTTGTAACCTCATTGAGCTTTGAACTTCATAGCTAGGTGTATGCAATCATGACAAAAGCTACTTAAAGTGGCCACTTGCAAGTTGTTCTCCTGTTTGAATCTCCTCTGAAGAGTGGCATCATGGGCTCCTCAAAACAACTGTCAGCTGATCTGAAAACAAAAATTATTCAACATGGTTGTTCAGGGGAAGGATACAAAAAGCTGTCTCAGAGGTTTAACCTGTCAATTTCCACTGTGAGGAACATAGTAAGGAAATGGAAGAACACAGGTACAGTGCTTGTTAAGGCCAGAAGTGGCAGGCCAAGAAAAACATCAGAAAGGCAGAGAAGAAGAATGGTGAGATCAGTCAAGGACAATCCTCAGGCCACCTCCAGAGATCTGCAGCATCAACTTGCTGCAGATGGTGTCACTGTGCATCAGTCAACTATACAACGCACTTTGCACAAGGAGAAGCTGTATGGGAGAGTGATGCGAAAGAAGCAGTTTCTGCAAGCACGCCACAAACAGTCGGCTGAGGTATGCAAAAGCACATTTGGAGAAGCCAATTTCTTTTTGGAAGAAGGTCCTGTGGACTCATGAAACCAAGATTGAGTTGTTTGGTAATACAAAAAGGCGTTATGCATGGTGGCAAAAAAACACAGTGCGTTGTATAGTTGACCGATGCATAGTGACACCATCTGCAGCAAATTGATGCTGCAGCTCTCTGGAGATGGTCTGAGGATTGTCCTTGACTGATCTCATCATTCTTCTTCTCTGCCTTTCTGATATTTTTCTTGGCCTGCCACTTCTGGCCTTAACAAGAACTGTACCTGTGTTCTTCCATTTCCTTACTATGTTCCTCACAGTGGAAATTGACAGGTTAAATCTCTGAGACAGCTTTTTGTATCCTTCCCCTGAACAACTATGTTGAATAGTCTTTGTTTTCAGATCATTTGACAGTTGTTTTGAGGAGCCCATGATGCCACTCTTCAGAGAAGATTCAAACAGGAGAACAACTTGCAAGTGGCCACTTTAAGTAGCTTTTCTCATGATTGCATACACCTAGCTATGAAGTTCAAAGCTCAATGAGGTTACAAAACCAAAAAAAGTGCTTTAGTAAGTCAGTAAAAAGTAGGTAGGAGTATTTAAAACAAGAAAATGATAAGGGTGCCCATACTTATGCACCTGTCAAATTTTGTTTGAATGCAGATTGCACATTTTCTGTTAGTACAATAAACCTCATTTCAAGGCAGAAACATTACTGTGTCCAACAGTTATTAGATATATGAAACTGAAATAGCTGTTGCAAAAAAAACAATTTTTATAAAACATTAAGCTTAAAATTAATAGGGGAGCCCAAACTTTTTCATATGACTGTATATGGAATATTGTGATTAATGCACATATGGATGCTGATTAAGCAACTTAAATGTAGCTCTCTGCATCTTTCTGCATCTAGGACAAAGTTGAGACATCTGATCATCACTTAATACATCTGGTGCTGTTCCGCTTTCTGCTGGAAATTCCCGAACAGTCTGTCTGGCTTATATCAGTTTATGTCAGCCATTTTAAGCAATTGATTATAGTGTATATATGATTATAAAGGAGTATACATGCAAGTGAGATCTACATGATATATATATTTCCATCACAATCCCCCCTTAGATATCACTTGCCCTAATCCTAGCCTCCTGTTCCAAAGCACTGCAACTCTTTTGTGCTGCCGGTAAACTGACGCATGCCTAGCGCATACGCCCCACTCCGTACAGACTTTTCGCAAATGGGCAGTCAGGAGATCTGTCCCTAATGGGGGTTCGTTGCAATCAGTCTCTTAGTCAACAGCATGTGTAGTGAGCGGTGGGTATTCTTTATCAGGTAGGTCATCTATTCGGTCAGGCAGGGCATCCACAACATCATTCTGGCTTGGGTGTCATCCTCTGGTAGATATGCAAATTGTCTCTTCAGAGAGGAAGAGGACTAGAACTCTAGTGCCATCTATTGGAAGGAGCAATCCTAACAGTCAATGTCGACCCTTTAACGAGCCTTGTCACATGACTTAGGATATTAGCCAAACCAGAATCTCAATTTGCAGACACTGTGTTTCGGGGTACTGCCCCTCGTCAGTGCAAAGTGGAGATCTGGTTTGGCTGATTGAGAGGCATCTGACCGGGATCCAAGAAGTATCGTTTCTCCTTGCGGAGAGTGACTGCAAATTGAGATTCTGGTTTGGCTATTATCCTAAGTCATGTGATTCGGCACAATTGGAGTTTCAAACACCATGGCGTCATTCACAGCTCTCAGGTCATATACCATTCTGAACTTGCCTGGCTCTCCTTTTACAGTCTTTTTCTTGACCGGGAAAAGCGGGGTATTGCAAGGCGATGTGCAAGGAACAATGATTCCTATTTCCAGGAACACCTTCAATTGGTCTGAGACAGCTTGACTCTGGGTGATGGACAGGGGATACTGGGCCTTACGAGGGTACAGTGTACCTGGCTTGAGTGACACCCGTACTGGGGCAACTTGAGGTTTTCCCACGTCCTGGGGTCCCTTAGACCATAGACTTTCTGGTAGTACGTCCAGTACCTCCTTAGGTAGGCCTCCGTCGGTTGTTTGAGGTTCTTGTAGGGCCGCCAGCATGATTCATCTTGGGTCAGGGATGAAAAAAGTGTCACGGTCCCATCTTCCTGGAACACTGTGGTTGCCTTCAGCTTCTGCAGTAGGTCCGCTCCCAGCAGGTTGAGTGGCAGATCCCTGACACCACAAACTGGGACAGGATAGAGTGTCCTGGCTGAGTGCACAAGCTCAGAGGCTTTGTAGGCTGGGGATGTCTGACTTGACCATCAATGCCCACACAAGACACAGAGGATTCTGATAGGCAGGTAGCATCGGGGAGTTCCACATGTCTCATCACACTTCTGGCTGCACCAGTGTGCAGAAATAAAGATCTGATAGCGCCATCCACTTTCAGGGTAACTTGAGGTATTGGTCCTGCAGATGGGGTTTGGGGATGCCAGGATCGTAGTGTCTTGCGGACCTGGCTTGCTTGCCCCTGTACTATGGATGGGGTACTTCACTGCTTTCTGTACTTCTTCCTTGACCTGTTTCTCTGGACCAACTCTTGGGTTGCATGGGTGCTCTGCACTGGTTCCAGATATGGCCAAACTTGCCACAGATGGAACACTTGACACTTCTATCTTTGTAGGGTGGTTGCGCTTCCAGGCCAGTGGTCACCATGAGAGGGGCCTTCTGCACTCCTGGTTGGGACTCAATCCCTTTGGCTACTGTGGACAACGGCATGATGGGCACTGTAGAGGCAGCAGGTTCCGGCCTGCTGATTGAAGCTGTGGGCCCTGTGGGGCCTGGTGGTAAGATGGGGCCTGCAGGTGCGTCGGTAGCGAGGCCCGGGAGTGCCATGAGACCGGCAGCAGCATCCAACCCAAGGTCTTGGGGCATTACAGGGGCTGCGGCTGCATCCGCCATCACTTCTTCCCCCTGGTTTGACATAGCTTCTCCCCTTTGCTAACCTTATTGAGGTCGGTGTCTCCTCTCCCGAGTCTGCAGCGGTTCTTCCGGTGTGTCGCTCAGCACTTTAGAGCATCTTCATGTCTGGCTCCCCTTCCGGCATTCTCAGCAGCGCGGCACCCGTTTCCTTCTTTGCGCTCTTTCCAGCTGGCTCCGCCCATGAAGGTACGCCTCTTTTTCCTTCACGCTTCGTGGTGCTATAATGGCGGCAGTTTTGCTGGGTCAGCCCACTGCTATTGACCTGTTCCCAGGCCTAACCACTATCAGTGGTTTCCTGACTGGCTCTCTTAGGCCATGCACAAAGGCCTGTGCCAACATTTGCCTGTGTATCTGGTCATGAATGGTGAAGCCCAAGTCTTGGAATACTTGCTTTACTCTGCCATGAAACTTCTTTACAGACTCTGTCTTGTCTTGGCTCATATCATGTAAGCTGAGGGCTTGTCCTGCCAATCTGCCTTTGGCCCACTCTCTGAGCTGTTCAATTAGCTGTGGCCCTGACTCCCAAGCGTGTACATCTAATTCAGCTGGAAGTTTGAATTGTTCCTTCATGATTGGCAAGAGTGCATCACCTGCTTTTATTTACATTTATGGCCCAGAGATCATTCCAGGTGGCTGCATATGTTTGCTGGTTCTGCTATATTTTTCGGTAAAATGGCATGGGATTCTTTCCTGGGTCTGGAAGATTGTCACCTGACTTGGGGTGAAGTGCACATAGTGTAATGGTGGTACCTCTATCTGCCCCTGCATTCTTGTTGCCTGTGGGTTTCTTTTCCTATTACTAGGCAGCATGTATGATGTTCCCTCCTCATCTTCATCAGAGGAATAGTTGTGATAGCGTGTGCTGGGGTCATACACTGGCTGATTTTTGGACTTAGAAGTTGCCTTCTTGTGTGAGGATGTCTCCCCCCTTGCTGAAGCAAAAACTTATAGTTCTATGTTGGTGTGAATGTAGGCAGCTCTGACCGGTGCTGAAGTTGTACATTATTAGCAGATGGTGATGTCAGTCCTCCCCCCTCTGCACCCAGGGCTGAGCTGTCTGCTTTCTGATGTGTCTGGGGGCTGCCTGCTGTAGGGTAGGGAGATTTTCACCTTCTCCCCCCAATATCACAACTGGCAATGGCTGGACTGTGCCAGGGACATAGAAGGGGTGCCTTGTGCTCTAAGCACTGGGTACAGAGACACCACATTGTTTGAATTGGGCGTTGGCCCAGCCGGCAACAAAGAAGAAGAAGAAGGGTGTGTAAAAGGAGGAGATAGCTGTGGCAGAGAAGAAGGAAGAGGTAGAGGTGTAAGGTACACAAGAGGCGAAGGTGAGGAGTGAGAGAAAGAAACTGAAGGAGGAGATAATGGGAGGTGTGGAGGAGAGAGAAAAGGAGGAGATGAGAGGTGTGAAGATGGGTGTGGAGAAGGAAGAGCAGGAGGAGATAGGTGTGGTGGGGGAGTGAAGAAGGAGGAGAGAAAAAGGGTGGGTGAAAAAGGAAAGAGGTGTGGGGGAGAAGGAGGAGTAGAGAGGTGTGGAGGAGAGAGAGAGAAGAGAGAAAAGTGTGGAGAAAGAGGAGAGGAAAGGAGAGTGAGAGAGAAAAAGGAGGCGAGAAAGAGTGACAGAGAAAGAGGAGGATAGAGAAGAGAATTCCTCCCCCCTCTGTGCAGTCTGAGAGGGCATGGTTGGAACAATAATGCCCTCTCCCTGTAGGGAGGGTCGGGGCGCACCACATACTGTTCAAAAACTCCCTATACCATGGAATCTGTTGAGAGCAGACTGCACAGGCCTAATGTATGGGGAGGTAAAACTGAAGAAACAAGGGTGCACCAGGCTGTAAACAACATGTTAAATATGAAAATAGGGTGCAATGCCTAGTCCAATAGTAAATAGAATACCAAAGCGAAGAAAAAGGATTGGACTAAAAAAGGCATGCACAACCATAAAGTATGAAAGAATATAGAAAACCTTTATTCAACACCACAACAATTACAATAAAAACATTTAAAATCAGTGCATATACAACACCCCCACATATATATAACTATACAGAAAATTCAATATATACTAGATTATAAAAACATGCTCCACGGAATCAGTGATTAAACTTCGTACCACCTGACAGTCCTATACAAAAAACCTGGCTATATAAGATTGATGTATTGAGCCTAATAGTAAGCTAGAAACACCAAAAAGGTAGTATAATGCTGCCTATATTAGAATCCTCAATTGCCATTAGCATCGAGGGGAAAGAGCCTGCATATAAAAATACCTGCAGTGCTGACTAGGGTTGAGCGAAACGGGTCGATCATTTTCAAAAGTCGCCGACTTTTGGCTAAGTCGGCGTCTCATGAAACCCGATCCGACCCCTGTGCTTGTCGGCCATGCGGTACGCGACTTTCGCGCCAAAGTCGCGTTTCAATGACGCGAAAAGCGCCATTTCTCAGCCAATGAAGGTGAATGCAGAGTGTGGGCAGCGTGATGACATAGATCCTGGTCCCCACCATCTTAGAGAAGGGCATTGCAGTGATTGGCTTGCTGTCTGCGGCGTCACAGGGGCTATAAAGGGGCGTTCCCGCCGACCGCCATCTTACTGCTGCTGATCTGAGCTTAGGGACAGGTTGCTGCCGCTTCGTCAGAAGCAGGGAGAGCGTTAGGCAGGGTCCACTAACCACCAAACCGCTTGTGCTGCAGCGATTTCCACTGTCCAACACCACCTTCGGTGTGCAGGGACTGTGGAAGCTATTTTTTTTTTTTTTTCCCCTCAGCGCTGTAGCTCATTGGGCTGCCCTAGAAGGCTCCGTGATAGCTGTATTGCTGTGTGTACGCCACTGTGGAAACCAACTGCTTTTTTCAAAGCACATATCCTCTTGTTCCTTCCTTTCTGCACAGCTATCTTTTTTGTTTGTCCACACTTTTTATTTAATTTGTGCATCAGTCCACTCCTATTGCTGCCTGCCATACCTGGCTTACATTACTGCAGGGAGATAGTAATTGTAGGACAGTTTTTGTTTTTTTTTTGTTTTTTTTTTGTGGGAGATTAAGATTGGCATTTCTGCTACAGTGCCATCCCTGTGTGTGCCATCTCTCACTGAGTGGGCCATAGAATTATTTATTTTTTCCGTGATTTGTGTTCTAAAATCTACCTCAACACAAAAACACTACATCAATCAGTGGGAGAAAAATATTGGCCTCAGTCAGGGCTTGTGTGCCACTGCTGTGTGTGCTATCTCTCATTCAGTGGGCTATAGCAAGCCTATTTTTTTTTTTTTTTTTAATATTATTTGGTTTCTAAAGTCTCCCTGAAAAAAAAAAAAACCTAAAAAAACAGTGGGAGAGTAATATTGCCCTTTCAGCTTGTGTGCCAGTCTTGACTCCTGGGTGTGCCACCTCTCTCCCTCTCATTCAGTGGGCCATAGAAAGCCTATTTATTTTTTTTATATTATTTGGTTTCTAATTCTCCCTGAAAAAAAAAAAAAAACCTAAAAAAACAGTGGGAGAATAATATTGCCCTTTCAGCTTGTGTGCCAGTCTTGACTCCTGGGTGTGCCACCTCTCTCCCTCTCATTCAGTGGGCCATAGAAAGCCTATTTATTTATTTTTTTAAATATTATTGGGTTTCTAAAGTCTCCCTGAAAAAACAAAAAATACATAAAAAAACAGTGGGAGAGTAATATTGCCCTTTCAGCTTGTGTGCCAGTCTTGACTCCTGGGTGTGCCACCTCTCTCCCTTTCATTCAGTGGGCCATAGAAAGCCTATTTATTTTTTCCGTGATTTGTGTTCTAAAATCTACCTCAACACAAAAACACTACATCAATCAGTGGGAGAAAAATATTGGCCTCAGTCAGGGCTTGTGTGCCACTGCTGTGTGTGCTATCTCTCATTCAGTGGGCTATAGCAAGCCTATTTTTTTTTTTTTTTTAGTATTATTTGGTTTCTAAAGTCTCCCTGAAAAAAAAAAAAACCTAAAAAAACAGTGGGAGAGTAATATTGCCCTTTCAGCTTGTGTGCCAGTCTTGACTCCTGGGTGTGCCACCTCTCTCCCTCTCATTCAGTGGGCCATAGAAAGCCTATTTATTTTTTTTTTTTTAATATTATTTGGTTTCTAATTCTCCCTGAAAAAAAAAAAAAACCTAAAAAAACAGTGGGAGAATAATATTGCCCTTTCAGCTTGTGTGCCAGTCTTGACTCCTGGGTGTGCCACCTCTCTCCCTCTCATTCAGTGGGCCATAGAAAGCCTATTTATTTTTTTTTTTAAATATTATTGGGTTTCTAAAGTCTCCCTGAAAAAACAAAAAATACATAAAAAAACAGTGGGAGAGTAATATTGCCCTTTCAGCTTGTGTGCCAGTCTTGACTCCTGGGTGTGCCACCTCTCTCCCTTTCATTCAGTGGGCCATAGAAAGCCTATTTATTTTTTCCGTGATTTGTGTTCTAAATTCTACCTCAACACAAAAACACTACATCAATCAGTGGGAGAAAAATATTGGCCTCAGTCAGGGCTTGTGTGCCACTGCTGTGTGTGCTATCTCTCATTCAGTGGGCTATAGCAAGCCTATTTTTTTTTTTTTTTTTTTTAATATTATTTGGTTTCTAAAGTCTCCCTGAAAAAAAAAAAAAAACCTAAAAAAACAGTGGGAGAGTAATATTGCCCTTTCAGCTTGTGTGCCAGTCTTGACTCCTGGGTGTGCCACCTCTCTCCCTCTCATTCAGTGGGCCATAGAAAGCCTATTTATTTTTTTTTTTTAATATTATTTGGTTTCTAATTCTCCCTGAAAAAAAAAAAAAAACCTAAAAAAACAGTGGGAGAATAATATTGCCCTTTCAGCTTGTGTGCCAGTCTTGACTCCTGGGTGTGCCACCTCTCTCCCTCTCATTCAGTGGGCCATAGAAAGCCTATTTATTTTTTTTTTTTAAATATTATTGGGTTTCTAAAGTCTCCCTGAAAAAACAAAAAATACATAAAAAAACAGTGGGAGAGTAATATTGCCCTTTCAGCTTGTGTGCCAGTCTTGACTCCTGGGTGTGCCACCTCTCTCCCTTTCATTCAGTGGGCCATAGAAAGCCTATTTTTTTTTCCGTGATTTGTGTTCTAAATTCTACCTCAACACAAAAACACTACATCAATCAGTGGGAGAAAAATATTGGCCTCAGTCAGGGCTTGTGTGCCACTGCTGTGTGTCCTATCTCTCATTCAGTGGGCTATAGCAAGCCTATTTTTTTTTTTTTTTTTTTTAATATTATTTGGTTTCTAAAGTCTCCCTGAAAAAAAAACAAAAACCTAAAAAAACAGTGGGAGAGTAATATTGCCCTTTCAGCTTGTGTGCCAGTCTTGACTCCTGGGTGTGCCACCTCTCTCCCTCTCATTCAGTGGGCCATAGAAAGCCTTTTTTTTTTTTGGTTTTTTTAATATTATTTGGTTTCTAAAGTCTCCCTGAAAAAAACAAAAAAAACATAAAAAACAGTGGGAGAGTAATATTGCCCTTTCAGCTTGTGCGCCAGTCTTGACTCCTGGTTGTGCCACCTCTCTCTCTCTAATTGTGGGCCATAGAAAGCCTTTTTTTTTTTTTTTTTTTAATATTATTTGGTTTCTAAAGTCTCCCTGAGAAAAAAAAAAAAATAAATTAGGTGGGAGATTAATATTGACATTAGTGCTTGAGTGACAGTCCTGCGTGTGTGTCATCTCTGTGATTTTGTGCCACAGAAAACAGAGTGTGTAACATTGTGCCTGATTTTCCTTGTGGTCTCACCAACCTGTTAAGGGATATTGAAATCATACTGAAGTTATAGCTCACCGTGTAAGTTGTTTGACAGCAACAAATAAAGTTACTTTGGTTAAGATTTTAAAACAATGAGGAAGTCTGGTGCAAGAGGTCGTCGTGGGCGTTCATTGTCAGCTGGTAATGATGGTAGTGGTAGTGGAGCATCAGGTGGTCGTGGGGATAAAAATATTCCACCTAAGTCTGGAGCTGTGGAGCCAGTTTCGTCGTCAGGCTACACAAGGCCTCGAACGCTCTCTTTTCTGGGAGTAGGAAAACCGCTTTTAAAGGCGGAGCAGCAACAGCAAGTTTTGGCTTACATTGCAGACTCAGCCTCTAGCTCTTTTGCCTCCTCTTCCGAAACTGGTAAATGTAAAAGCAGCGCGTCGCTTGTGGATGTTCACGGTCAGGGACAAGTCGCTTCCTTGTCCTCCTCAGCAAAAACTACAACAAGAGAGAAGGATGCAGCAGGCGACACAACGGGTCACTCCATGGAGCTCTTTACACATACCGTCCCTGGCTTAGAAAGTGAAACATTTAACAGGCCATGCCCATTACAAGTATATTCTGACATGGAGTGCACTGATGCACAGCCACAGCCAGAGTACTATGCTGCTCCTTTGACTCAGACCACCACATTGCCCTCTCAGGGTACAGATCCACAATCAGACCCTGATGAGACTATGTTGCCCCGCCACGAACGCTATACCACCGACCGACACAGTGACACAGACGAAGTTGCACACGAGCTCGAAGAGGAGGTAATAGATGACCCAGTTATTGACCCCGATTGGCAGCCATTGGGGGAACAGGGTGCAGGCGGCAGTAGTTCAGAAGCGGAGGTGGAGGAGGGGCCGCAGCAGGCATCAACATCGCAACAGGTTCCATCTGCCGGGCCCGTATCTGGACCAAAACGCGTGTCAAAGCCAAAACCTGTTGGAGCACAGCGTTGCCATCCGGTTAAAGCTCAGTCTGCAATCCCTGAAAAGGGATCCGAGTCTAGGAAGAGTGCAGTCTGGCATTTTTTTAAACAACATCCAACTGATCAGCGCAAAGTCATCTGTCAAAAATGTTCAACTAGCTTAAGCAGAGGTCAGAATCTGAAAAGTCTAAATACTAGTTGCATGCATAGACACTTAACCACCATGCATTTTCAAGCCTGGACTAACTACCAAACGTCCCTCAAGGTTGTAGCACCCTCGGCCAATGAAGCTAGTCAGCAACGCAACATCCCTTCCGTCACTGTAAGGCCACCATTTTCCGCACCACCGGCAGTATCTGTGCAGGTTTCTTTGCCAGCCAAAAGCAGTCAGGGTCAGGGAATCACCAGTTTTGTAGGAGGAAATATTGCATCTAGGGCACCGGCGGAAACAATACCGTCTCCAACCGTCTCTCAGTCTGCCATGTACACCGGCACACCCGAAAGTTCCACGATCTCCAGCTCTCCAGTCCAGCTCACCCTACATGAGACTCTGGTTAGAAAAAGGAAGTACTTATCCTCGCATCCGCGTACACAGGGTTTTAACGCCCACATAGCTAGACTAATCTCGTTAGAGATGATGCCCTACCGGTTAGTTGAAAGCGAAGCTTTCAAAGCCCTGATGGAGTACGCTGAACCACGATACGAGCTACCCAGTCGACACTTTTTTTCCAGAAAAGCCATCCCAGCCCTGCACCAGCATGTTAAACAGCGCATCGTCCATGCACTCAGGCAATCTGTGAGTACAAAGGTGCACCTGACTACAGATGCATGGACCAGTAGGCATGGCCAGGGACGTTATGTGTCCATCACGGCACACTGGGTGAATGTGGTGGATGCAGGGTCCACAGGCGACATCAATTTAGGGACAGTTGTGCCTAGCCCACGGTCTAGGAAACAGTTGGCTGTAGGCGTTCGCACCCCCTCCTCCTCCTCCTCCTCGTCCTCCTGCAGAAGCTACAGCTCTTCCACAGAACGCAGTCTGCCAACCACTCCATCGGCAGATGACACTGTTGCACACCAGTTGTCCCATTATGGGCCAGCTACTGCCAAGCGTCAGCAGGCTGTATTGGCTATGAAGTGCTTGGGCGACAATAGACACACCGCGGAAGTTCTGTCCGAGTTCTTGCAACAAGAAACGCAGTCGTGGCTGGGCACAGTAGATCTTGAGGCAGGCAAGGTAGTGAGTGATAACGGAAGGAATTTCATGGCTGCCATCTCCCTTTCCCAACTGAAACACATTCCTTGCCTGGCTCACACCTTAAACCTGGTGGTGCAGTGCTTATTGAAAACTTATCCTGGGTTCTCCGACCTGCTCCTCAAAGTGCGTGCACTTTGCTCACATATCCGACGTTCGCCTGTACACGCCAGCCGTATGCAGACCTATCAGCGGTCTTTGAACCTTCCCCAGCATCGCCTAATCATAGACGTTGCAACAAGGTGGAACTCAACACTGCACATGCTTCAGAGACTGTGCGAACAGAGGCGTGCTGTTATTTATTTGTGGGAGGATACACGGGCAGGCAGTAGGATGGCAGACATGGAGTTGTCAGGTGTGCAGTGGTCTAAGATACAAGACATGTGTCAAGTCCTTCAGTGCTTTGAGGAATGCACACGGCTGGTTAGTGCAGACAACGCCGTAATAAGCATGAGCATCCCCCTAATGCGTCTGCTGATGCAAAGTTTGACGCACATAAAGGAGCAGGCGTCTGCACCAGAGGAAGAGGAAAGCCTTGATGACAGTCAGCCATTGTCTGGTCAGGGCAGTGTACAGGACGAGGTAGCGGGCGAAGAGGAGGTGGAGGACGAGGAGGATGATGGGGATGAGTATATTTTTAATGCCGAACCTTTCCCGGGGGCACAGGAATTTGGTTGCGTGTCACGGCCGGGTTCTGGTTTTTTGAGGGACACAAGTGACGTAGATTTGCCTGCAACTGCCCCTCAACCAATCACAACCGGAGATTTGACAACTGGAACTTTGGCCCACATGGCGGATTATGCCTTACGTATCCTAAAAAGGGACACACGCATTACGAAAATGATGAACGATGACGATTACTGGTTGGCCTGCCTCCTTGATCCACGCTATAAAGGCAAATTGCAAAATATTATGCCACATGAGAACTTGGAACTAATATTAGCAACCAAACAATCAACTCTTGTTGACCGTTTGCTTCAGGCATTCCCAGCACACAGCGCACGTGATCGTTCTCACACGAGCTCCAGGGGGCAGCAGACTAGGAGTGTTAGGGGTGCACACATCAGAAGTAGCGTTGGACAGAGGGGTTTTCTGACCAGGTTGTGGAGTGATTTTGCTATGACCGCAGACAGGACAGGTACTGCTGCATCAATTGAAAGTGACAGGAGACAACATTTGTCCAGTATGGTTACTAACTATTTTTCATCCCTTATCGATGTTCTCCCTCAACCGTCATTCCCATTTGATTACTGGGCCTCCAAATTAGACACCTGGCCAGAATTGGCAGAATATGCATTGCAGGAGCTTGCTTGCCCGGCAGCAAGTGTCCTATCAGAAAGAGTATTCAGTGCTGCAGGTTCAATATTAACCGAAAAAAGGACTCGTCTGGCTACCCAAAATGTTGACGATCTAACATTCATTAAAATGAACCACAACTGGATTTCGAAATCTTTTGCCCCACCTTGCCCGGCCGACACCTAGCTTTCCTATGAAAAGCTCTTGCCTGTGAATTACTTTTCTAATGTCTAATTTGCTGCAGCTGATTGTACAGCATACGACATGTTTACACCTCCCTAAATGGCAAAACTCCCCACACGGGGCCGTGGTATCGCGACTTGGCGCAAGCACCCGTGAGACTGCTGTTTGTCTGAAGAGGTGGGTGTGCTCGCTTTTGGTTGACGGCATTGCTACTGGGTCCCTCATAGTACAATGTAGTGTCTCTGGCGGTGGTGGTGCGCACCCAACGTCAGACACACCGTTGTAACATGAGGGGCCCTGGGGCGGTCCCGCCGGCCTCAAGAGAGTTCCCCCCTACCCCAGCTCAAAATGTGCTCTACCACGTGCAAAATTATGTCGCACAGCTCCACCAATCTTTAGTCTATTCGCTGACATCATTCAATGTCTGGCACTGACAATACAAATTTGTAGACATCTATGATGCAACTTAAAGTAGTCTGTGTCTGTGTCCTATATTGGCACCATTAAATAGTTACTGCCAAATTACTATGTCAGAAACTCAGTAGATGAGCCCACCCCTGTACCTAAGTATGCCACCTTTTTTTTTTGTTTTGGTTGTTTTGCGAGACATTAACATCTATTTATATTTTGGGAGTACTGGGACAGACACTCCTTGTACTACTCCTCCACTCACCACCAAGCTGCCTGTGTATCCATGTAACCGCTGTAAAACTGCCATGAGCCTATTGTTTGTTATTTTAGGCCTTTGATAGCCTGTCTGCGGTCCCTACTTTAAATACTCCTCCACTGACCACCAAGCTGCCTGCCCGTGTATCCATGTAACCGCTGTGAAACTGCCATGAGCCTATTGTTTGTTATGTTAGGCCTTTGATAGCCTGTCTGCGGTCCCTACTTTAAATACTCCTCCACTGACCAGACCACTGCTGCCCGTGTACCCCTGGAACCAATTATAAAGTGCCTACAGCCAGCCCATTTTCTTATGTTAGGACTTTGAAGCCTGTCTGCGGTCCCTACTTTAAATACTCCTCCACTCACCACCACCAAGCTGCCTGCCCGTGTATCCATGTAACCGCTGTGAAACTGCCATGAGCCTATTGTTTGTTATGTTAGGCCTTTGATAGCCTGTCTGCGGTCCCTACTTTAAATACTCCTCCACTGACCAGACCACTGCTGCCCGTGTACCCCTGGAACCAATTATAAAGTGCCTACAGCCAGCCCATTTTCTTATGTTAGGCCTTTGAAGCCTGTCTGCGGTCCCTACTTTAAATACTCCTCCACTCACCACCACCAAGCTGCCTGCCCGTGTATCCATGTAACCGCTGTGAAACTGCCATGAGCCTATTGTTTGTTATGTTAGGCCTTTGATAGCCTGTCTGCGGTCCCTACTTTAAATACTCCTCCACTGACCAGACCACTGCTGCCCGTGTACCCCTGGAACCAATTATAAAGTGCCTACAGCCAGCCCATTTTCTTATGTTAGGCCTTTGAAGCCTGTCTGCGGTCCCTACTTTAAATACTCCTCCACTCACCACCACCAAGCTGCCTGCCCGTGTATCCATGTAACCGCTGTGAAACTGCCATGAGCCTATTGTTTGTTATGTTAGGCCTTTGATAGCCTGTCTGCGGTCCCTACTTTAAATACTCCTCCACTGACCAGACCACTGCTGCCCGTGTACCCCTGGAACCAATTATAAAGTGCCTACAGCCAGCCCATTTTCTTATGTTAGGCCTTTGAAGCCTGTCTGCGGTCCCTACTTTAAATACTCCTCCACTCACCACCACCAAGCTGCCTGCCCGTGTATCCATGTAACCGCTGTGAAACTGCCATGAGCCTATTGTTTGTTATGTTAGGCCTTTGATAGCCTGTCTGCGGTCCCTACTTTAAATACTCCTCCACTGACCAGACCACTGCTGCCCGTGTACCCCTGGAACCAATTATAAAGTGCCTACAGCCAGCCCATTTTCTTATGTTAGGCCTTTGAAGCCTGTCTGCGGTCCCTACTTTAAATACTCCTCCACTCACCACCACCAAGCTGCCTGCCCGTGTATCCATGTAACCGCTGTGAAACTGCCATGAGCCTATTGTTTGTTATGTTAGGCCTTTGATAGCCTGTCTGCGGTCCCTACTTTAAATACTCCTCCACTGACCAGACCACTGCTGCCCGTGTACCCCTGGAACCAATTATAAAGTGCCTACAGCCAGCCCATTTTCTTATGTTAGGCCTTTGAAGCCTGTCTGCGGTCCCTACTTTAAATACTCCACTCACCACCACCAAGCTGCCTGCCCGTGTATCCATGTAACCGCTGTGAAACTGCCATGAGCCTATTGTTTGTTATGTTAGGCCTTTGATAGCCTGTCTGCGGTCCCTACTTTAAATACTCCTCCACTGACCAGACCACTGCTGCCCGTGTACCCCTGGAACCAATTATAAAGTGCCTACAGCCAGCCCATTTTCTTATGTTAGGCCTTTGAAGCCTGTCTGCGGTCCCTACTTTAAATACTCCTCCACTCACCACCACCAAGCTGCCTGCCCGTGTATCCATGTAACCGCTGTGAAACTGCCATGAGCCTATTGTTTGTTATGTTAGGCCTTTGATAGCCTGTCTGCGGTCCCTACTTTAAATACTCCTCCACTGACCAGACCACTGCTGCCCGTGTACCCCTGGAACCAATTATAAAGTGCCTACAGCCAGCCCATTTTCTTATGTTAGGCCTTTGAAGCCTGTCTGCGGTCCCTACTTTAAATACTCCTCCACTCACCACCACCAAGCTGCCTGCCCGTGTATCCATGTAACCGCTGTGAAACTGCCATGAGCCTATTGTTTGTTATGTTAGGCCTTTGATAGCCTGTCTGCGGTCCCTACTTTAAATACTCCTCCACTGACCACCAAGCTGCCTGCCCGTGTATCCATGTAACCGCTGTAAAACTGCCATGAGCCTATTGTTTGTTATTTTAGGCCTTTGATAGCCTGTCTGCGGCCCCTACTTGCAATACTCCTCCACTGACCACAATGCTGCCTGGAGTGCCTGCCTGTGTATCCATGTAACCGATGTAAAACTGCCATGACTGCCTACTGTTTGTTATTTTAGGCCTTTGATAGCCTGTCTGCAGCCCCTACTTGCAATACTCCTCCACTGACCACACCAATGCTGCCCGTGTACCCCTGGAACCTATTTAAAAGTTCATAGAGCCTAGTTATATATTTGATTTACTATTAATAAGGCCATGATGGACTACGCTGTACCACGCTACAAGCTAACCAGTCGACACTTCTTTTGCGAGAAAAGCCATCCCAACCCTCCACCAGCATGTAGAAGACCGCATTGTCCATGCACTCTGGCAATCTGTGAGTACAAAGGTGCACCTGACAACAGACGCATGGACCTGTAGGCATGGCCACGGAAGATTACGTGTCCATTACGGCGCAATGGGTTAATGTGGTGGATGCATGGTCCACAGGGGACAGCCTACTAAGTCTGTCTGCAGTCCCTAATTCAAATTGTCCTCCACTGTCTAAATCGGAACTTCCACCTTCTGGCTTTCGGCCTATAGTATCAGAAATTAAACTGCATTTGGCCTTCAACTTTTGTTAGGGCCTACTAACGGCTTCTGCCCCTCCCTGGTGTTGCCCTCAACTAAATAAAGCTGAGCTTCAACCTTCTGCTCCAAATTACCATTTTGAAAAATGCAATAGGCTTTTCAGGCCTACTAAAGGTGTCTGTCTGTGTGCCCCTGCCTGGTGTTGTCCTCAACTAAATAAAGCTGAGCTTCAACCTTCCGGCTCTCATTATGTGGTTTTAAAAAAAAAAATGGTGGTTAGGGCCTACTAACGGCTTCTGCCCCTCCCTGGTGTTGCCCTCAACTAAATAAAGCTGAGCTTCAACCTTCTGCTCCAAATTACCATTTTGAAAAATGCAATAGGCTTTTCCGGCCTACTAAAGGTGTCTGTCTGTGTGCCCCTCCCTGGTGTTGTCCTCAACTAAATAAAGCTGAGCTTCAACCTTCCGGCTCTCATTATGTGGTTTTAAAAAAAAAAATGGTGGTTAGGGCCTACTAACGGCTTCTGCCCCTCCCTGGTGTTGCCCTCAACTAAATAAAGCTGAGCTTCAACCTTCTGCTCCAAATTACCATTTTGAAAAATGCAATAGGCTTTTCAGGCCTACAAAAGGTGTCTGTCTGTGTGCCCCTCCCTGGTGTTGTCCTCAACTAAATAAAGCTGAGCTTCAACCTTCCGGCTCTCATTATGTGGTTTTAAAAAAAAAAATGGTGGTTAGGGCCTACTAACGGCTTCTGCCCCTCCCTGGTGTTGTCCTCAACTAAATAAAGCTGAGCTTCAACCTTCCGGCTCTCATTATGTGGTTTTAAAAAAAAAAATGGTGGTTAGGGCCTACTAACGGCTTCTGCCCCTCCCTGGTGTTGCCCTCAACTAAATAAAGCTGAGCTTCAACCTTCTGCTCAAAATTACCATTTTGAAAAATGCAATAGGCTTTTCAGGCCTACTAAAGGTGTCTGTCTGTGTGCCCCTGCCTGGTGTTGTCCTCAACTAAATAAAGCTGAGCTTCAACCTTCCGGCTCTCATTATGTGGTTTTAAAAAAAAAAATGGTGGTTAGGGCCTACTAACGGCTTCTGCCCCTCCCTGGTGTTGCCCTCAACTAAATAAAGCTGAGCTTCAACCTTCTGCTCCAAATTACCATTTTGAAAAATGCAATAGGCTTTTCCGGCCTACTAAAGGTGTCTGTCTGTGTGCCCCTCCCTGGTGTTGTCCTCAACTAAATAAAGCTGAGCTTCAACCTTCCGGCTCTCATTATGTGGTTTTAAAAAAAAAAATGGTGGTTAGGGCCTACTAACGGCTTCTGCCCCTCCCTGGTGTTGTCCTCAACTAAATAAAGCTGAGCTTCAACCTTCCGGCTCTCATTATGTGGTTTTAAAAAAAAAAATGGTGGTTAGGGCCTACTAACGGCTTCTGCCCCTCCCTGGTGTTGCCCTCAACTAAATAAAGCTGAGCTTCAACCTTCTGCTCCAAATTACCATTTTGAAAAATGCAATAGGCTTTTCAGGCCTACAAAAGGTGTCTGTCTGTGTGCCCCTCCCTGGTGTTGTCCTCAACTAAATAAAGCTGAGCTTCAACCTTCCGGCTCTCATTATGTGGTTTTAAAAAAAAAAATGGTGGTTAGGGCCTACTAACGGCTTCTGCCCCTCCCTGGTGTTGTCCTCAACTAAATAAAGCTGAGCTTCAACCTTCCGGCTCTCATTATGTGGTTTTAAAAAAAAAAATGGTGGTTAGGGCCTACTAACGGCTTCTGCCCCTCCCTGGTGTTGCCCTCAACTAAATAAAGCTGAGCTTCAACCTTCTGCTCCAAATTACCATTTTGAAAAATGCAATAGGCTTTTCAGGCCTACTAAAGGTGTCTGTCTGTGTGCCCCTGCCTGGTGTTGTCCTCAACTAAATAAAGCTGAGCTTCAACCTTCCGGCTCTCATTAAGTGGTTTTAAAAAAAAAAAAATGGTGGTTAGGGCCTACTAACGGCTTCTGCCCCTCCCTGGTGTTGCCCTCAACTAAATAAAGCTGAGCTTCAACCTTCTGCTCCAAATTACCATTTTGAAAAATGCAATAGGCTTTTCAGGCCTACTAAAGGTGTCTGTCTGTGTGCCCCTCCCTGGTGTTGTCCTCAACTAAATAAAGCTGAGCTTCAACCTTCCGGCTCTCATTATGTGGTTTTAAAAAAAAAAATGGTGGTTAGGGCCTACTAACGGCTTCTGCCCCTCCCTGGTGTTGTCCTCAACTAAATAAAGCTGAGCTTCAACCTTCCGGCTCTCATTATGTGGTTTTAAAAAAAAAAATGGTGGTTAGGGCCTACTAACGGCTTCTGCCCCTCCCTGGTGTTGTCCTCAACTAAATAAAGCTGAGCTTCAACCTTCCGGCTCTCATTATGTGGTTTTAAAAAAAAAAATGGTGGTTAGGGCCTACTAACGGCTTCTGCCCCTCCCTGGTGTTGCCCTCAACTAAATAAAGCTGAGCTTCAACCTTCTGCTCCAAATTACCATTTTGAAAAATGCAATAGGCTTTTCAGGCCTACAAAAGGTGTCTGTCTGTGTGCCCCTCCCTGGTGTTGTCCTCAACTAAATAAAGCTGAGCTTCAACCTTCCGGCTCTCATTATGTGGTTTTAAAAAAAAAAATGGTGGTTAGGGGCTACTAACGGCTTCTGCCCCTCCCTGGTGTTGTCCTCAACTAAATAAAGCTGAGCTTCAACCTTCCGGCTCTCATTAAGTGGTTTTAAAAAAAAAAAAATGGTGGTTAGGGCCTACTAACGGCTTCTGCCCCTCCCTGGTGTTGTCCTCAACTAAATAAAGCTGAGCTTCAACCTTCCGGCTCTCATTAAGTGGTTTTAAAAAAAAAATGGTGGTTAGGGCCTACTAACGGCTTCTGCCCCTCCCTGGTGTTGCCCTCAACTAAATAAAGCTGAGCTTCAACCTTCTGCTCCAAATTACCATTTTGAAAAATGCAATAGGCTTTTCCGGCCTACTAAAGGTGTCTGTCTGTGTGCCCCTGCCTGGTGTTGCCCTCAACTAAATAAAGCTGAGCTTCAACCTTCTGCTCCAAATTACCATTTTAAAAAATGCAATAGGCTTTTCCGGCCTACTAAAGGTGTCTGCCCCTCCCTGGTGTTGTCCTCAACTGAACAAAGCTGAGCTTCCACATTCTGGCTTTCGCCCTATACTATCAGATATTAAACTGCATTTGGCCTACTAGTGTGGTTAGGCCCTTGAAACAGTGTCTGCTGCTCTTGGGTTTGCTACTCCACTGAACAAAGCAATGCCGCCTGTTTAGTCCTGTTACCAATTTTGAACTGCATGTAGCCTACTTTATTCTTTGGCCCTATATCTGTTTCCTCCTCATCCTGCCCATTGCCCAGCCACTGCTAAATGAGTCTGCTGGTACATTGACCTAGACCACTACATTCCCCTTGTACTCTACACAGCCAGAATCTGTCCCTGCTGAAAGTAAGGTTCCCCTTCCCGCATGTTATACCACCTTACACAGGGACAAAGAGGAAGGTGCAGATGAAAGTGCAGGTTCCTTCATCAGGTGGGGGGGCATACTCGTTGGCGACGTCACTGGCACAGGGCCCCTCAGAGTACGCAAAAGTGTCGCTGCTGGTGGGAGGCGCCCCCGCCATGCAAACACACCGCCGTACTTTGAGGGGCCCTGTGCCAGTGGCAATGCGAACGAGTGGGCCCCCCCCCTGCTTGCTCAGGATCACAGCACTTGCAACTTTTAAATACTTACCTTTCCCTGCAACACCGCCGTGACGTAGTCCGCATTTCCTGGGCCCACGAAAAACTTGAGCCAGCCCTACTCCCCCCACAACTTTCCCCCAATTCCCTATGCCCAACTATTATTATACAGTTAATTAAGATTGGCAAGCTTCAGAAACAAGAATGGATGTTTTTGGCATTAAAATGGGCACTGTAGGTGTTTTCCTGGCCTCCACTCACTGCCGACTATGCTTCCCCATTGACTTGCATTGGGTTTCGTGTTTCGGTCGATCCCCGACTTTTAGCGATAATCGGCCGACTGCACTCGACTCGACTCTGGACAAAATCGGGTTTCCCAAAACCCTACTCGATCTTAAAAAAATGAAAGTCGCTCAACCCTAGTGCTGACTTATCTGGTACTGCTATATATATTGCAGGCCAAGGTAGCCATAATTACCTAAATCAGGACTGGAGTACGCCGTGGCCACGAGGTAGTTGGGATAAAAAAAATAAAAAAAATCGGGTGGATGCGCATGTGGATAGAAATCCTAAAAATAGACCGGGGGTGTATATAAGCGCAAAGCCCTTTGAAAGGGCTTTGCGCTTATATACACCCCCGGTCTATTTTTAGGATTTCTATCCACATGCGCATCCACCCGATTTTTTTTTTTTTTTTTTTTATCCCAACTACCTCGTGGCCACGGCGTACTCCAGTCCTGATTTAGGTAATTATGGCTACCTTGGCCTGCAATATATATAGCAGTACCAGATAAGTCAGCACTGCAGGTATTTTTATATGCAGGCTCTTTCCCCTCGATGCTAATGGCAATTGAGGATTCTAATATAGGCAGCATTATACTACCTTTTTGGTGTTTCTAGCTTACTATTAGGCTCAATACATCAATCTTATATAGCCAGGTTTTTTGTATAGGACTGTCAGGTGGTACGAAGTTTAATCACTGATTCAGTGGAGCATGTTTTTATAATCTAGTATATATTGAATTTTCTGTATAGTTATATATATGTGGGGGTGTTGTATATGCACTGATTTTAAATGTTTTTATTGTAATTGTTGTGGTGTTGAATAAAGGTTTTCTATATTCTTTCATACTTTATGGTTGTGCATGCCTTTTTTAGTCCAATCCTTTTTCTTCGCTTTGGTAATGTATGGGGAGGCGCTGATCGCTTAATACCTTTCCCCATTTTATACACATAAAAATCACTTCCTGGTTTGCTCACATATCTTTCTGTACCACCTAAACGATGTAAGCTCTGCTGCTACTTTATACGATGAATTAGTATTCAGCAATGTAACATCAGCTTACTTCCCTTATTTTCCTTTCTACGTCATCCCATTCCGCAGCTTGAATTCTGCCATTCTGATGGATTTCACATACTTTATACCTTCTAAAATTCTTCACATACTTAACACCTTCGTGTTCTACCACTATCTGGGGGGCCGTTTTCTCATCGGGAAGTAAAAGACCCTCCTGTTGCTTGGCCACCTTATTCCCCATGGCAAAAAAAAAAAAAAGGAAAAAACAACAACTTCAAAAAGACTGGTATACTGTATAAAAACACAAAAAAACAAGAAGAAAAGAAAACCTTCAAAAAGTTGGTACAAGAAGTTGAAATCAAAAGAAAAGAAAACCATCAAAAACTTGGTACACAACCAAAAAACTTAAAATTTTGATACAGAAGGAAAAACTTTAAAAAGTAAAGAGACAGAAGGATAAACTTCAAAGAATAAAAAAGGTAAAAACAGCTTTCCTTATACTTTGTCTGTGCTCAAACGCAGTCAGACACACACACTTCCCCTTTCTTATGCCGCTGTATCCAAAGTCACTAAAATCATGTATCTGAAAACAAGTATGTCACAGCAAAAATTATAGATACCACTTAGTTTAACTTCTTTCAAAAATTGCTACACTGTAGCTAGCACTGCAGAAACAGGAAACTTTGCAAAAACAGATGTGACAGTGTGATTTACAATGGATATATCTTTGCTAGCAACAGAAGGGGAAGGGAAAAAACTTAATACAATTGTATGCACTTAAAACAAACAGTACGTGACATGAACAAAACAGATACAGACATCCGGGAGAACCGATGCCTTCTTTATTATTCTGTGACACGTGCAAGTAGTAAGAGCACCCAACTCTCGTCAAAACGCCCACTTCTGGTTTTTGACAGGTGCCCGCCCCTTTTGACACCTAACACCAAGCCCGCCCACTTCCGGTCTTAACCCCTCCCCTCTCCTCCCCATTCGCTGCCCACTCTCGACCCCTCTGTGTGTCACTATCTGTGACGTCAGTCCTGTGCCCGCCCCGGAAGCCGCCCTGAGTGTGTCAATACCTGTTACGTCAGTTCCGTCCCCGCCCCGAAGCTGCCCTGTTCAGCCTCTGTTACGTCCCCCATGACCTCCCATTTGCCACCCATCTTGTGGGCTTATGTTGCATTCCTTGATAGGTGGAGAGGCCAAGTCCGCCCCACTTCCTGTCTAAACCTCTCCAGTGTGTAAGATTGGGCTTATGTGGTAGTTCTTCATAGGTGGAGAGACCAAGTCCTCCCCAGTTCCTGTCTAAACCTCTCCAGTGTATGAAAAAACATGTCTTGACATGTTTTGTGAGAGAAAGCAGTCCCAGGATTCCAAGGGTTAATGACAGCTGGCTGTAGCGTTCATAGCCCTCCAGGGTGTGTAGGAAAACTTGTCAAGACATGCTTTGTGTGAGAAGGAAGTCTCAGGATCCTGCGACAGTTGTAGCTTTCATAATAATGACGTAATAAAAACAGTGCTTAAAAATAAAATACATTTATTGTAGCTTCACATAGAGGTATACACAAATCAAGAAATGAAAAAGGTGTAAATAGATCTAAAAATACAGCGATATACAAACACGCCTATATCTTACAGTACAGTCATTTCAAAGCTAATATTTAAAGAAATGAAAAAGGGGATTCATATTATATTTCCAGGGTCGTTCAACCAGTTTTAGCTAGCAAGCACATCTAAGGCCACGTTCACACTTTGCGGCGTCCCTCTGCGGGTTCTCCCGCAGCGGAATTGATAAATCTGCAGGGCAAAACCGCTGCGGTTATCCCTGCAGATTTATCGCGGTTTGTTCCGCGGTTTCCGCTGCGGGATTACTCCTATACTATTGATGCTGCATATGCAGCAATATGCAGCATCAATAGTAATATTAAAAATAATAGAAATTGGTTATACTCACCCTCCGATGTCCGGATCTCCTCGGTGCTGCACGCGGCTCTCCGGTTCCAAAGATGCTGTGCCGAGAAGGACCTTCGTGACGTCACGGTCATGTGACCCGGGCGTCATCACGGTCATGTGACCGCGACGTCACCGCAGGTCCTGTTCGCACAGCAACTCTGACCGGCCGGCCGCGTGCAGCGCTGAGAGGTGAGTATAACATGATTTTTTATTTTTATTCTTTTTTTTTACCCCAAATATGGTTCCCAGGGCCTGGAGGAGAGTCTCCTCTCCTCCACCCCGGGTACCACCCGCACATTAACCGCTTACTTCCCGCAACGTGGGCATAGCCCCATGCGGGAAGTAAGCGGTTCAATGCATTCCTATGGGTGCAGAATCGCAGCGATTCTGCACAAAGAAGTGACATGCTGCGGGTTTTAAACCGCTGCGTTTCTGCGCGGTTTTTCCCGCAGCATGTGCACAGCGGTGTGCGGTTTCCATAGGGTTTACATGTAAATGGAAACTGCTGCGGACCCGCAGCATCAAGATCGCCGCGGTTCCGCGGTAAAAACCGCAAAGTGTGAACATGGCCTAATCAGGTTTTCAGCAAACTATTTATTAGTACTCACCGCCTTATACCTTCGGGTCAGCTTTTATCTAGAAAGCTAATCTAAACAAGTTTTTCTATAAGATTTTCAACAAACTATTGACACGAGGGTGTCGTATTAACAAACATACCAAAATAGCCTGAATGACTTATTGAACAAGAAATAATTAGATCTAAGCAATGTATAGTGCACATTACAAAAAATGAAATAACGGTATAAAAACACTTTAGTAATATAACAGAAACAGAGCAAGATCATGTTGCGCAGGGCGGTTTGCAAGCCTGATTATAGCCGCATAATGGCGTATGTAAAATCGTGAGAGAGTTAGAAAGATTTTGTACAAAAGAGGCAACTAGATGATCATTACGTTTTAAATCATTTGTAAACTTTTTCAGTACTCTCTTCAATGTCATTCCCGCAGCGACGTGATACAACACATAAATACAAAACTGAACGCAAAAACTTGACATAGAGTCTTGCAGCTGGTGGTTCTGATAACAATACGACGATATGTTTCTTCTTAAAGACTGTATAATCGTCTTCGGAAATATGGCGGTGTCAGGTTGTAACCCGTAACTGTCAAAAAATAAGGATTTGTTCCTGCATAAAATAATAAGTAGCCAATGCGTACCGGGTTCCACCGAAGAATCTGTGTTAATGATATAGGTGCTAGGTCTACGCCAGATAATGTGGCGCAGTAAGAGGTCGCAGGGAAATACGCCAGCAAACATACTCCGAGTAACGGAATTTCATCGCAAAAGGCACGTCAGTTGCACGGTAATCTGTCACGGGGAGACTAGGTGAGCGAGAGCTAATAACCCGGGCCCCTGCAATTTCCCTCAGACTAGGGAAATCCTGGCTGACCCTCTACCTGAAGTTTACACTGATGGTGTACATGTCCTTGCCTCGAACCTCACCCTGCCTCCTGTTTCAACCCTAAGCTGAAACCTCCGCCCACCACCCAGTGAAGAGGTAATTCTCCAATACCCACAGCACAGACAAGGATAAAGGAAAATATACACCACGCCGCAGTCACTCAGGAATACACTATAAATGTGCAGGGCAAAATAAATACAAATATAGGAAGGAGTAAATAAGACAAAAGAAAATACACCACCAGCAACGAATTTCCAACAACCAGCTCTCCACTCTAGACCGAGATAACCGCACAAGACAGAAGCTATAATCGGCGACGCCCAATGTTCAGGAAAACTATTTAAAGGCAGTGGGCATGGCCCAGCTTCCAATCCGAGCATCGGGTAAATTAATCCCGGACCAGCTAGATAAAATATAGCCGACGCCAGTGAGCACATAGTGGTCAAAAGCGGAATTACCGCTGTCTGTCGAACGACCTGGTCTGAACAGCGTCCGACATGACAGTACCCCGCCTTCTACGAGGGACCCCAGGGCCCTCACTGCTTATAGGACCCGGCTTGTCCGGATGGCGACGGTGAAAAAACCTGACCAGCCGGTCCGCATGAATGTCTGAGGCTGGTACCCAGGACCTCTCCTCAGGCCCATAACCACACCAGTGTACCAAGTACTGTAAAGTGCAGAGCACTACACGAGTCAACCACCTTGGAGACTTCAAATTCCAAATTACCATCCACCAAGACTGGAGGTGGCATAGGCGCCGCGTCCACAGAACCCCCCACCTTCTTTAAAAGAGACCTGTGGAATACATTGTGTATCTTATACAGGTCCTTCTCAAAAAATTAGCATATAGTGTTACATTTCATTATTTACCATAATGTAATGATTACAATTAAACTTTCATATATTATAGATTCATTATCCACCAACTGAAATTTGTCAGGTCTTTTATTGTTTTAATACTGATGATTTTGGCATACAACTCCTGAAAACCCCAAAAACCTGTCTCAATAAATTAGCATATCAAGAAAAGGTTCTCTAAACGACCTATTACCCTAATCTTCTGAATCAACTAATTAACTCTAAACACATGCAAAAGATACCTGAGGCTTTTAAAAACTCCCTGCCTGGTTCATTACTCAAAACCCCCATCATGGGTAAGACTAGCGACCTGACAGATGTCAAGAAGGCCATCATTGACACCCTCAAGCAAGAGGGTAAGACCCAGAAAGAAATTTCTCAACAAATAGGCTGTTCCCAGAGTGCTGTATCAAGGCACCTCAATGGTAAGTCTGTTGGAAAGAAACAATGTGGCAGAAAACGCTGTACAACGAGAAGAGGTGACCGGACCCTGAGGAAGATTGTGGACTGAGTCTGGTGTGGAAACATCCAGAGCCACCGTGCACAGGCGTGTGCAGGAAATGGGCTACAGGTGCCGCATTCCCCAGGTAAAGCCACTTTTGAACCATAAACAGCGGCAGAAGCGCCTGACCTGGGCTACAGAGAAGCAGCACTGGACTGTTGCTAAGTGGTCCCAAGTACTTTTTTCTGATGAAAGCAAATTTTGCATGTCATTCGGAAATCAAGGTGCCAGAGTCTGGAGGAAGACTGGGGAGAAGGAAATGCCAAAATGCCTGATGTCCAGTGTCAAGTACCCACAGTCAGTGATGGTGTGGGGTGCCATGTCAGCTGCTGGTGTTGGTCCACTATGTTTCATCAAGGGCAGGGTCAATGCAGCTAGCTATCAGGAGATTTTGGAGCACTTCATGCTTCCATCGGCTGAAATGCTTTATGGAGATGAAGATTTCATTTTCCAGCACGACCTGGCACCTGCTCACAGTGCCAAAACCACTGGTAAATGGTTTACTGACCATGGTATTACTGTGCTCAATTGGCCTGCCAACTCTCCTGACCTGAACCCCATAGAGAATCTGTGGGATATTGTGAAGAGAAAGTTGAGAGACGCAAGACCCAACACTCTGGATGAGCTTAAGGCCGCTATTGAAGCATCCTGGGCCTCCATAACATCTCAGCAGTGTCACAGGCTGATTGCCTCCATGCCACGCCGCATTGAAGCAGTCATTTCTGCCAAAGGATTCCCGACCAAGTATTGAGTGCATAACTGAACATTATTATTTGATGGTTTTTTTGTTTGTTATTAAAAAACACTTTTATTTGATTGGACGGGTGAAATATGCTAATTTATTGAGACAGGTTTTTGGGGTTTTCAGGAGTTGTATGCCAAAATCATCAGTATTAAAACAATAAAAGACCTGACAAATTTCAGTTGGTGGATAATGAATCTATAATATATGAAAGTTTAATTGTAATCATTACATTATGGTAAATAATGAAATTTAACACTATATGCTAATTTTTTGAGAAGGACCTGTACACCGTAGGAAGTTCCAATCGGTACGCTACTGGGTTAATGACGGCGGTGACCCTAAATGGACCAATAAACCGTGGACTCAATTTAAGGGATGGTATTTTGAGTCTTATGTTTTTTGTGGATAACCACACCCAGTCATCCACACTCAGGTCCGGACCTGGCACACGCCTACTGTCAGCCACACATTTGTACCTAGCACCCACACTCAACAGGCGCTGTTTAACTCTCCTCCAGACTGATGATAATTGTGCTCCTAACTGGTCCTCCTCCGGAACGCCGGAAGAGCCCCTCTGATTTAAAGTACAAAATTGAGGATGTAGCCCGTAAACACAAAAAAACGGAGACTCCCCAGACGACTCTTGGCGGTGATTATTGATGGCAAACTCAGCCAAAGAAAGGAACGTAGACCACTCCTCCTGGTTATCAGAGACAAAGCAGCGTAAGTACTGTTCCAAATTTTGGTTCATACACTCAGTCTGACCATTTGACTGACGATGAAACGCTGAAGAATGAGACAACTTGATCCCCAGCCGTGAGCAAATTGCTTTTCAAAATTTTGCCTCAAACTGAGTACCCCTATCAGACACGATGTCAGATGGAACCCCATGAAGTCTGACCACCTCCTGCACAAATACCTGAGCCAGAGTCTTAGCGTTAGGCAACGAAGGCAAAGACACAAAGTGCGACATTTTTGAAAACCGATCAACAATCACCAAGATGACCGTGTTCCCAGCTGAGGAGGGCAAATCAGTGATGAAATCCATGGAGATTTCCGTCCATGGCTTACTAGGTACCTCAAGAGGAAGTAGTGTGCCAACAGGACAGGAGCGGGGCGTCTTAGCCCTAGCGCACGTGGTACAAGCTGACACGTATGAGACCACGTCTTGTCGGATCTTGGGCCACCAAAACCGACGTGACACCAACTCCAAGGTACCTCTAACCCCTGGGTGGCTAGCCAGGACAGCATCATGATGCTCCGCCAAAACCTTTAAGCGGAGATGAAGCGGTACAAAAGATTTGTTGATGGGAAGCTCAGATGGTACCTCCTCCTGAGCCTCGGCAATCTCAGCCTCAACCTCGGTAGTGAGAGCCGAAACCACAACACCCTTTTGGAGGATGGGTACTGGATCCTCCCGAGGTTCTCCCCCCGGAAAACACCTGGACAGAGCATCCGCCTTAGTGTTTTTAGACCCCGGTCTGTAAGTGACAACAAAATTGAACCGCGTGAAAAACAATGCCCAGCGAGCCTGCCTGGGGGACAGACGCTTGGCTGACTCCAAATACATGATACTACGACAAGCGGTACAAAGACCACACACAGAGTTTAATCCTTGTATAAATACTTTTATTAATAGAATAACATGAAATATACAACTAAAGGAAACTGAATGGTAAAAGAACTACTGGATACCACATAACACAGGGAGTACTGTGACCAGCACTATCAATGCCATAGTGAATAGTAAATGCTCATGCCCTCAGTGCAAAACTTATATGACCAATAAATATAAGGTCTGTGCAAAAAAAGAATCAATTTGAAGCAGCAGAATTCATAGAAAGTGCAAAGTGCAACAATGTCCTAATGGACCTATTGAAAACGCATAGACTCAATACATACAACCTATAAATATAGGTCTATGCAGAAAGGGCTAAACCTCAAATAGCAGCATTAACAAAAGTGCATAGTGCAACAATGTCCTAGTGGACCTATTGAAAATGCATAAGAAAACCGAAGTAGGAGGTGAGCATGACTTACAATTGAATGAAACAGGCACAACGCTGGTAACAGGAACTCCCCGCCGCCCCAACGCACGTTTCGTGTCAACTTCTTCAGGAGGCGTGCGTAGGGGTGAGGGTTCCGGCTATTTAAGCAAATTACAGCCAATAGTGTGCCCCAAATGCAGATGTCTAATAAAGTACATCTCTTAGCCATAGGTCCGACGCTGACCACGCCCCCATCTGTCACATGACAGGGGGGATATGACGTCCCATACCGAAGTTAGTATACCGTCCAGGCTCCCATATGTGGGGCGCATGCGCCATTCCCAAGGCCCCAATGAACCCTCACAGGAGCGGCGGCGGGGCACAGACAAGCGAGCGCCGTCATGGAGACAGCGGTCACCTGACACGCACCAAGTACCGCCCCCAGGAGGATCCGGAGACCAGGGAAACCGCGCATGCGCACTAGGAAGTCGGGAGGGAGAAAGCTGGTAAGTATAAGTGCATAGCACTCTATTACAACATAGACAATATACATATCCGCGCGACAAGACCTAAAAAACAGTGTAGCAACAATCCATATAGTTACAATGAAAGCACACATATAATAAAACAAAGTGAACAATGTAACACAATCAAAAATACATAATAGTGATGTTTAAAAGCAATAATGTGAACAAAGTATATATTAATATCCATTTATACATTTATATATAAATATAATTACAACCACTAAAACAGTGGTACCTAAAAACAATAATGACATGTGACACAAAATTAAATCAATAGATGAAGATAGGTGAACAATGTAAAAAGACGAACACGCATAATAAGGCATGTGATAGGAATAACATATAACGGAATTGCTACACATAACAGCACTTGAAATAAAAGTCAAACGACAATATCATAAGGCTTTACAGGAAGATTTCTTGGATCCCAGGAAACCGCTTTCTTCTCACTGGTTCACAAATAACCCTGGATATGGATATACTTCAATACATCAAATTTGGCCAAGGGATGAGATGCATTTCAACCGACATACAGATCACAAAGAATGCTGTAAAAATTATAATTAGAATTAGCAAAGAAAAATAAAAACAGATGAATGTATGATAAAAACCAACCCTAACCCCTTAAAAAACGTGAAATGATGTCTACTATAAGAAGGACCCGAACCCAAAATTTTCATTAAGACCAGCCGGGGTAACCGTATTCAAACGGTAAATCCACCGGCTTTCAATCTTCGCAAGAGCTTTATACAAATCCCCACCACGTGGTCCTAAAGAGACCTGATCAATGGCCTTTATTTTGAGCTTACTGGCATTGCATTCATGGTATAGATAGAAATGCCGGGCAAGCGTTTTGAGAGATTTAGCATCCTTGGCAGTCTTAGCCCTTTCAATGTCACAAATGTGTTCTCTTGTTCTCAATTTTAATTCACGTGTTGTCATTCCGATGTAAACCTTGTTGCAAGGACATTGAGCATGATAAATTACGCCCTTGGAGGCACAGGTCAACTGATGACGAATTTTGTAGATACGACCATCCTGAGGGTTAGAAAACTCCTTGCTTTTCACATGATTTAAGCTTGCTTTACACAAGGCGCATGGAAAAAACCCATTAATGGGTCCATTCATACCCTCCTTTCTACCCTTTGGGGAGTAATAGCTGCGAACAAGTAGATCGCGTAGATTATTAGACCTTTTGGCCGTAATCATAGGTCTCTCGCAATCAGCTCTTGTATCAAACTACACCTAAAAATAAGGATGATGCCCAGGTGAGACTAATTACTCCTTTTAATAGCCAATGGACTGAATTCACCCAAATAATCAACAAACATTGGGGGATATTGCTGTCTGACCCAGTCTTAAAAAAGGTTCTTTCAGATAGACCTATGATTACGGCCAAAAGGTCTAATAATCTACGCGATCTACTTGTTCGCAGCCATTACTCCCCAAAGGGTAGAAAGGAGGGTATGAATGGACCCATTAATGGGTTTTTTCCATGCGCCTTGTGTAAGGCTTGCTTAAATCATGTGAAAAGCAAGGAGTTTTCTAACCCTCAGGATGGTCGTATCTACAAAATTCGTCATCAGTTGACCTGTGCCTCCAAGGGCGTAATTTATCATGCTCAATGTCCTTGCAACAAGGTTTACATCGGAATGACAACACGTGAATTAAAATTGAGAACAAGAGAACACATTTGTGACATTGAAAGGGCTAAGACTGCCAAGGATGCTAAATCTCTCAAAACGCTTGCCCGGCATTTCTATCTATACCATGAATGCAATGCCAGTAAGCTCAAAATAAAGGCCATTGATCAGGTCTCTTTAGGACCACGTGGTGGGGATTTGTATAAAGCTCTTGCGAAGATTGAAAGCCGGTGGATTTACCGTTTGAATACGGTTACCCCGGCTGGTCTTAATGAAAATTTTGGGTTCGGGTCCTTCTTATAGTAGACATCATTTCACGTTTTTTAAGGGGTTAGGGTTGGTTTTTATCATACATTCATCTGTTTTTATTTTTCTTTGCTAATTCTAATTATAATTTTTACAGCATTCTTTGTGATCTGTATGTCGGTTGAAATGCATCTCATCCCTTGGCCAAATTTGATGTATTGAAGTATATCCATATCCAGGGTTGTTTGTGAACCAGTGAGAAGAAAGCGGTTTCCTGGGATCCGAGAAATCTTCCTGTAAAGCCTTATGATATTGTCGTTTGACTTTTATTTCAAGTGCTGTTATGTGTAGCAATTCCGTTATATGTTATTCCTATCACATGCCTTATTATGCGTGTTTGTCTTTTTACATTGTTCACCTATCTTCATCTATTGATTTAATTTTGTGTCACATGTCATTATTGTTTTTAGGTACCACTGTTTTAGTGGTTGTAATTATATTTATATATAAATGTATAAATGGATATTAATATATACTTTGTTCACATTATTGCTTTTAAACGTCACTATTATGTATTTTTGATTGTGTTACATTGTTCACTTTGTTTTATTATATGTGTGCTTTCATTGTAACTGTATGGATTGTTGCTACACTGTTTTTTAGGTCTTGTCGCGCGGATATGTATATTGTCTATGTTGTAATAGAGCACTATGCACTTATACTTACCAGCTTTCTCCCTCCCGACTTCCTAGTGCGCATGCGCGGTTTCCCTGGTCTCCGGATCCTCCTGGGGGCGGTACTTGGTGCGTGTCAGGTGACCGCCGTCTCCATGACGGCGCTCGCTTGTCTGTGCCCCGCCGCCGCTCCTGTGAGGGTTCATTGGGGCATTGGGAATGGCGCATGCGCCCCACATATGGGAGCCTGGACGGTATACTAACTTCGGTATGGGACGTCATATCCCCCCTGTCATGTGACAGATGGGGGCGTGGTCAGCGTCGGACCTATGGCTAAGAGATGTACTTTATTAGACATCTGCATTTGGGGCACACTATTGGCTGTAATTTGCTTAAATAGCCGGAACCCTCACCCCTACGCACGCCTCCTGAAGAAGTTGACACGAAACGTGCGTTGGGGCGGCGGGGAGTTCCTGTTACCAGCGTTGTGCCTGTTTCATTCAATTGTAAGTCATGCTCACCTCCTACTTCGGTTTTCTTATGCATTTTCAATAGGTCCACTAGGACATTGTTGCACTATGCACTTTTGTTAATGCTGCTATTTGAGGTTTAGCCCTTTCTGCATAGACCTATATTTATAGGTTGTATGTATTGAGTCTATGCGTTTTCAATAGGTCCATTAGGACATTGTTGCACTTTGAACTTTCTATGAATTCTGCTGCTTCAAATTGATTCTTTTTTTGCACAGACCTTATATTTATTGGTCATATAAGTTTTGCACTGAGGGCATGAGCATTTACTATTCACTATGGCATTGATAGTGCTGGTCACAGTACTCCCTGTGTTATGTGGTATCCAGTAGTTCTTTTACCATTCACTTTCCTTTAGTTGTATATTTCATGTTATTCTATTAATAAAAGTATTTATGCAAGGATTATACTCTGTGTGTGGTCTTTGTACCGCTTGTCGTAGTATCATGTTTAGTTGAGTTTATGTCCTATATTACCCTCTGGGACATTTGTTTTGTTGTTATCATGACTCCAAATACAGCAGATTCTTATGATCGGTAACAACAGTGACCTGATGTACTGATCCCTCCAAGAAGTGTTGCCATTCCTCAAAGGCCAACTTGATTGCCAACAACTCCCTGTTGCCGATATTGTAGTTACGTTCGGCAGACGACAGTTTTTTGGAGAAATAGGCGCATGGACGCAAATCACTCAAAGATGAGCCTTGTGATAGTACCGCCCCCACACCAACCTCAGACGCATCGACTTCCACAACAAAAGGTTTTGATACGTCTGGCTGCACAAGAATGGGGGCTGAAACAAAACTGTTCTTAAGAAATTCAAATGCGCGCACAGCAGCCTCAGGCCAAACGGAGAAATTGGTACCCTTTTTAGTCATGTCAGTTAGCGGTTTAGCAATGATGGAAAAATCCTTGATAAATGTCCTATAGTAGTTAGAAAACCCAAGGAACCGCTGAAGTGCTTTCAGGTTATCAGGCCGTTCCCAATGCAGCACCGCTTGCACCTTAGCGGCGTCCATTTTAAAACCAGAAGCAGACACAATATAACCCAAGAAAGGCAACTCTTGAACAGAAAATACACATTTCTCAAGTTTAGCATACAGCTTATTCTCTCTGAGAAGCTGTAACACCTGCCTGACATGATCTAAATGAGCATCACGGTCGCAAGAATATATGAGAATGTCATCTAAGTACACGATAACGAATTTCCCCAAAACATGTGAGAACACATCATTGATGAAATGTTGGAACACAGCAGGTGCGTAAGTCAACCCAAATGGCATCACCAAATTTTCAAAATGACCCTCAGGGGTATTAAAAGGCGTCTTCCACTCATCACCTTGACGGACTCTTATGAGGTCAAGCTTGGTAAACCACTTAGCACCTGCCACCTGGTTGAACAAATCTGGTATCAGTGGCATAGGGTATGGATCACGAACCGTAATCTGGTTCAACTCCCTGAAATCCAAACACGGGCGTAATCCGCCATCTTTCTTCTTCACGAAGACGAACCCTGCTGCCACCGGCGAGGATGAAGGCCTGATGTGCCCTTTGCTCAAGCTTTCAGCAATGTAATCTTTTAACGCTTGCCTCTCCGGACCGGAGATGTTAAACATCCTTGCTTTAGGCAATTTGGCCCCTGGTTTAAACCTGATAGAACAGTCATAGGGACGATGTGGCGGCAACTATGAACAACCCTTCTCAGAGAACACATCCACAAAATCCAGAAGTGACTCCGGAACGCTTGAAGTCACCGCAGCCACACATGTGGCCAGGCAATTCTCCTGGCAGAACTCACTCCACCGAATTATGTCCTGAGTTTTCCAGTCAATCACCGGGTTGTGCATAGACAACCAAGGAAAACCCAAAACCACCTGAGCAGGAAGATTCCTGAGCACCTTACATGTAACCCGCTCGGAATGTAGAACTCCAATGTGGAGTTTCACCTCAGCCACAAATTCAGTAATCTCCCCCTGAGAGAGAGGAGCAGCATTGATGGTGACCACGCGGATAGGATGAGATAGTTTTTCAATCCTAAAACCTGCTGTGCGCGCAAACTCCTCATCAATGAGATTTGTGGCTGAACCACTATCCACAAAAACAGTAATTGGCAGCTCACTGCCAGCGATAAAAACCTTAGCAGGGAGCATGCATTGAGAAACCACCATGGAGGATATACATAAGCTCAGACTGCTCTCCTCCACACCCTCTGAGCTTAGAAGTTTTCCGCCGTTGCGTTTTTCTTAGACAGCAGAGGACATATGTTAATAAAATGACCAGTTTTACCACAGTAAAAACAGGCTCCCTGCTTCCTGAGCTCAGGGACTAGACGCTTCACATGTGACACCCCTGCGATTTGCATAGGCTCCGTGGGCTCACCTGCAGCAACCTCATGTGTACCTAAACCCTCTCCCATAGGCGGTGTCTCATGCTCCCCCTGACGCAAACGGCGATCAATGCGGACAACCAGACTCATAGCGGAATCTAGAGAAGTAGGAGTCTCGTACATCAGAAGGGCTTTTTTAACCCTTCCAGAAATCCCATGTATAAACTGACTCCGCAATGCTGGATCATTCCATTGTGTATCGATCGCCCAGCGGCGAAATTCAGAACAGTAATCCTCTGCAACTCGCTCCCCCTGGCGAATAGAGCGTATCTTAGATTCTGCTAGAGCCATTCTGTCAGGTTCATCGTAGATTTTTCCAAGAGAGGAAAAAAAACTCTCCACAGAGTCAAATGCCGCAGAATCAGATGGCAAAGAAAACGCCCATGCTTGGGGATCCCCGCTTAACAATGACAACACCAGGCCCACACGCTGAGCCTCATTACCCAAGGAGATCGGGCGCATACGGAAAAATAGTTTGCAAGCTTCACGAAAAGGAACAAATTTACTGCGTTCCCCAGCAAATTTTTCAGGCAAAGGAAATTTAGGCTCAGCAACTCTTCCTGTCGCTCCAGCTTGCACATTAGATACAACTAGTCCCTGTTGCTGTACTGCCCCCCTCAACTCAGTGACCTGTAGGGACAGCGCCTCCAACTGGCGGGTTATGGAAGTCATGGGATCCATGACAAACACAAAAAAAAAACCCCTTTTTTTTTTTTTTTTTTGTTGGGCCGATTATGTCATGGGGAGACTAGGTGAGCGAGAGCTAATAACCCGGGCCCCTGCAATTTCCCTCAGACTAGGGAAATCCTGGCTGACCCTCTACCTGAAGTTTACACTGATGGTGTGCATGTCCAGGCCTCGAACCTCACCCTGCCTCCTGTTTCAACCCTAAGCTGATACCTCCGCCCACCACCCAGTGAAGAGGTAATTCTCCAATACCCACAGTTAGCACAGACAAGGATAAAGGAAAATATACACCACGCCGCAGTCACTCAGGAATACACTATAAATGTGCAGGGCAAAATAAATACAAATATAGGAAGGAGTAAATAAGACAAAGGAAAATACACCACCAGCAACGAATCTCCAACAACCAGCTCTCCACTCTAGACCGAGATAACAACGCACAAGAAAGAAGCTATAATCGGCGACGCCCAATGTTCAGGAAAACTATTTAAAGGCAGTGGGCATGGCCCAGCTTCCAATCCGAACATCGGGTAAATTAACCCCGGACCAGCTAGATAAAATATAGCCGACGCCAGTGAGCACATAGTGGTCAAAAGCGGAATTACCGCTGTCTGTCGAACGACCTGGTCTGAACAGCGTCCGACATGACAGTACCCCGCCTTCTACGAGGGACCCCAGGGCCCTCACTGCTTATAGGACCCGGCTTGTCTGGATCGCGACGGTGAAAAAACCTGACCAGCCGATCTGCATGAATGTCCGAGGCTGGTACCCAGGACCTCTCCTCAGGCCCATAACTACGCCAGTGTACCAAGTACTGTAAAGTGCAGCGCACTACACGAGAGTCAACCACCTTGGAGACTTCAAATTCCAAATTACCATCCACCAAGACTGGAGGTGGCATAGGCGCCGCGTCCACAGAACCCCCCACCTTCTTTAAAAGAGACCTGTGGAATACATTGTGTATCTTATACACCGTAGGAAGTTCCAATCGGTACGCTACTGGGTTAATGACGGCGGTGACCCTAAATGGACCAATAAACCGTGGACCCAATTTAAGGGATGGTATTTTGAGTCTTATGTTTTTTGTGGATAACCACACCCAGTCATCCACACTCAGGTCCGGACCTGGCACACGCCTACTGTCAGCCACACGTTTGTACCTAGCACCCACACTCAACAGGCGCTGTTTAACTCTCCTCCAGACTGATGATAATTGTGCTCCTAACTGGTTTTCCTCCGGAACGCCGGAAGAGCCCCTCTGATTTAAAGTACAAAATTGAGGATGTAGCCCGTAAACACAAAAAAACGGAGACTCCCCAGACGACTCTTGGCGGTGATTATTGATGGCAAACTCAGCCAAAGGAAGGAACGTAGACCACTCCTCCTGGTTATCAGAGACAAAGCAGCGTAAGTACTGTTCCAAATTTTGGTTCATACACTCAGTCTGACCATTTGACTGAGGATGAAACGCCGAAGAATGAGACAACTTGATCCCCAGCCGTGAGCAAATTGCTTTCCAAAATTTTGCCACAAACTGAGTACCCCTATCAGACACGATGTCAGATGGAACCCCATGAAGTCTGACCACCTCCTGCACAAATACCTGAGCCAGAGTCTTAGCGTTAGGCAACGAAGGCAAAGACACAAAGTGCAACATTTTTGAAAACCGATCAACAATCACCAAGATGACCGTGTTCCCAGCTGAGGAGGGCAAATCAGTGATGAAATCCATGGAGATTTCCGTCCATGGCTTACTAGGTACCTCAAGAGGAAGTAGTGTGCCAACAGGACGGGAGCGGGGCGTCTTAGCCCTAGCGCACGTGGAACAAGCTGACACGTATGAGACCACGTCTTGTCGGATCTGGGGCCACCAAAACCGACGTGACACCAACTCCAAGGTACCTCTAACCCCTGGGTGGCTAGCCAGGACAGCATCATGATGCTCCGCCAAAACCTTTAAGCGGAGATGAAGCGGTACAAAAGATTTGTTGATGGGAGGCTCAGATGGTACCTCCTCCTGAGCCTCGGCAATCTCAGCCTCAACCTCGGTAGTGAGAACCGAAACCACAACACCCTTTTGGAGGATGGGTACTGGATCCTCCCGAGGTTCTCCCCCCGGAAAACACCTGGACAGAGCATCCGCCTTATTGTTTTTAGACCCCGGTCTGTAAGTGACAACAAAATTGAACCGCGTGAAAAACAATGCCCAGCGAGCCTGCCTGGGGGACAGACGCTTGGCTGACTCCAAATACAGCAGATTCTTATGATCGGTAATAACAGTGACCTGATGTACTGGTCCCTCCAAGAAGTGTTGCCATTCCTCAAAGGCCAACTTGATTGCCAACAACTCCCTGTTGCCGATATCATAGTTACGTTCGGCAGATGACAGTTTTTTGGAGAAATAGGCGCATGGACGCAAATCACTCAAAGATGAGCCTTGTGATAGTACCGCCCCCACACCAACCTCAGACGCATCGACTTCCACAACAAAAGGTTTTGATACGTCTGGCTGCACAAGAATGGGGGCTGAAACAAAACTGTTCTTAAGAAATTCAAATGCGCGCACAGCAGCCTCAGGCCAAACGGAGAAATTGGTACCCTTTTTAGTCATGTCAGTTAGCGGTTTAGCAATGATGGAAAAATCCTTGATAAATGTCCTATAGTAGTTAGAAAACCCAAGGAACCGCTGAAGTGCTTTCAGGTTATCAGGCCGTTCCCAATGCAGCACCGCTTGCACCTTAGCGGCGTCCATTTTAAAACTAGAAGCAGACACAATATAACCCAAGAAAGGCAACTCTTGAACAGAAAATACACATTTCTCAAGTTTAGCATACAGCTTATTCTCTCTGAGAAGCTGTAACACCTGCCTGACATGATCTAAATGAGCATCACGGTCGCAAGAATATATGAGAATGTCATCTAAGTACACGATAACGAATTTCCCCAAAACATGTGAGAACACATCATTGATGAAATGTTGGAACACTGCAGGTGCGTTAGTCAACCCAAATGGCATCACCAAATTTTCAAAATGACCCTCAGGGGTATTAAAAGCCGTCTTCCACTCATCACCTTGACGGACTCTTATGAGGTCAAGCTTAGCACCTGCCACCTGGTTGAACAAATCTGGTATCAGTGGCATAGGGTATGGATCACGAACCGTAATCTGGTTCAACTCCCTGAAATCCAAACACGGGCGTAATCCGCCATCTTTCTTCTTCAAGAAGACGAACCCTGCTGCCACCGGCGAGGATGAAGGCCTGATGTGCCCTTTGCTCAAGCTTTCAGCAATGTAATCTTTTAACGCTTGTCTCTCCGGACCGGAGATGTTAAACATCCTTGCTTTAGGCAATTTGGCCCCTGGTTTAAACCTGATAGAACAGTCATAGGGACGATGTGGTGGCAACTCTGAACAACCCTTCTCAGAGAACACATCCACAAAATCCAGAAGTGACTCCGGAATGCTTGAAGTCACCGCAGCCACACATGTGGCCAGGCAATTCTGGCAGAACTCACTCCACCGAATGATGTCCTGAGTTTTCCAGTCAATCACCGGGTTGGGCATAGACAACCAAGGAAAACCCAAAACCACCTGAGCAGGAAGATTCCTGAGCGCCTTACATGTAACCCGCTCGGAATGTAGAACTCCAATGTGGAGTTTCACCTCAGCCACAAATTCAGTAATCTCCCCCTGAGAGAGAGGAGCAGCATTGATGGTGACCACGCGGATAGGATGAGATAGTTTTTCAATCCTAAAACCTGCTGTGCGCGCAAACTCCTCATCAATGAGATTTGTGGCTGAACCACTATCCTCAAAAACAGTAATTGGCACCTCACTGCCAGCGATAAAAACCTTAGCAGGGAGCATGCATTGAGAAACCACCATGGAGGATATACATAAGCTCAGACTGGTCTCCTCCACACCCTCTGAGCTTAGAAGTTTTCCGCCATTGCGTTTTTCTTAGACAGCAGAGGACAGATGTTAATAAAATTACCAGTTTTACCACAGTAAAAACAGGCTCCCTGCTTCCTGAGCTCAGGGACTAGACGCTTCACATGTGACACCGTGGGCTCACCTGCAGCAACCTCATGTGTACCTAAACCCTCTCCCATAGGCGGTGTCTCATGCTCCCCCTGACGCAAACGGCGATCAATGCGGACAACCAGACTCATAGCGGAATCTAGAGAAGTAGGAGTCTCGTACATCAGAAGGGCTTTTTTAACCCTTCCAGAAATCCCATGTATAAACTGACTCCGCAATGCTGGATCATTAAATTGTGTATCGATCGCCCAGCGACGAAATTCAGTACAGTAATCCTCTGCAACTCGCGCCCCCTGGCGAATAGAGCGTATCTTAGATTCTGCTAGAGCCATTCTGTCAGGTTCATCGTAGATTTTTCCAAGAGAGGAAAAAAAACTCCACAGAGTCAAATGCCGCAGAATCAGATGGCAAAGAAAATGCCCATGCTTGGGGATCCCCGCTTAACAATGACAACACCAGGCCCACACGCTGAGCCTCATTACCCAAGGAGATCGGGCACATACGGAAAAATAGTTTGCAAGCTTCACGAAAAGGAACAAATTTACTGCGTTCCCCAGCAAATTTTTCAGGCAAAGGAAATTTAGGCTCAGCAACTCTTCCTGTCGCTCCAGCTTGCACATTAGATACAACTAGTCCCTGTTGCTGTACTGCCCACCTCAACTCAGTGACCTGTAGGGACAGCGCCTCCAACTGGCGGGTTATGGAAGTCATGGGATCCATGACAAACACCAAAAAAAAGAAACCCCTTTTTTTTTTTTTTTTGTTGGGCCGATTATAATCTCATGGGGAGACTAGGTGAGCGAGAGCTAATAACCCGGGCCCCTGCAATTTCCCTCAGACTAGAGAAATCCTGGCTGACCCTCTACCTGAAGTTTACACTGATGGTGTGCATGTCCAGGCCTCGAACCTCATCCTGCCTCCTGTTTCAACCCTAAGCTGAAACCTCTGCCCACCACCCAGTGAAGAGGTAATTCTCCAATACCCACAGTTAGCACAGACAAGGATAAAGGAAAATATACACCACGCCGCAGTCACTCAGAAATACACTATAAATGTGCAGGGCAAAATAGATACAAATATAGGAAGGAGTAAATAAGACAAAGGAAAATACACCACCAGCAACGAATCTCCAGCAACCAGCTCTCCACTCTAGACCGAGATAACAACGCACAAGACAGAAGCAATAATCGGCGACGCCCAATGTTCAGGAAAACTAATTAAAGGCAATGGGCATGGCCCAGCTTCCAATCCGAGCATCGGGTAAATTATCCCCGGACCAGCTAGATAAAATCTAGCCGACGCCAATGAGCATATAGTGGTCAAAAGCGGAATTACCGCTCTCAGTCGAACGACCTGGTCTGAACAGCGTCCGGCATGACATAATCATTATAGATGAAGGCCGCGGTGGAGACACAAAAGTTTAATTAAAGTCGTATAGGACTTCTCGACGATGGTTAATCTCCAGTACGGCAGTTTTGACCGCATAAACGATCATATTCACCGTGTGGGGTGTGGCATCCGCAAAATGAATTTCGGCCTGCAGGTTGCCCGTTTTAATGAGCGAAAAGTGAGCGCTCGGCTCGACAAATCGAATGCGAAGAAAGTGTAGCCGCTCATAAAATCGTCACGGTCTACTCTTAATCCGACATCTGCTTTTTGTTTTCCGGAGATGTGAACGAGTGCCATATATTCCCTCACAGCATGTTCAGCGTCAAAGTTAGGGTGAAACGGCTTGGTGGGAATCTGCTGTCCTTCCAAATACAGAGCCGCGTGATTGATCCGATAGTGGTGAAAACAAAGCGGGTTTTTCTGATAACTTCCGCTGAAGGCCTCGTTGTCCATAGCATAGAATCACAGTTTTTGGTATCTGTCCCAGAAAAAGATTTTCATGATTACTATTTCTTGTTCCTCTGGGGATGCTATAGACTTTCAAACAGGCTCTGTCTAGAGCGTATTTAGCGGGGCTTGATAGAAGAGCTTGGCTGTGACCGATCCTGATGGCAGGAGAGACTTGTACTCTTTTTACATAGAGGGCCGCATTTACGATCTGAACCTTAAACTGTTCCTGCTCGGCGGTCATAAGGCAAAACGCATCCTTATTTCTTGATAACTTGATCTTAAGATCTAGGCCGTTCAAAATGAGTTTCGGTTGATTAAAAATGTCACCGAATATCGGTCCCACAAGTTCCACAGGCCTTGAGAGATGGGTCGCGTGGGCTCTGCGTGCGAACCCTTGATTTTGATTATCGCCGTCGAGTATGGTGCTCTGATGATGTCCGGCCGTATCTTTTTAGAATAACCCTGCTGTAAATTGCGATCTCAATGCTTGCGGGCTGTAGTTTAAAAGCGTTTCAAAGTAGGCACGGTAACTATAAAGGTTATCAGATTGTGAAGTCAAACGGTCCCCCAGAGTAATGTCCACTTGATTGAAAAGTGTGGCTATGGGGTAGTTGATAAGGCCCACATGCGTGCCGGCCGTGAGAGCCGCGCCATCCTGTTTCAGGATACGGCACTGGACGTTCAAGAGTGTATTATTCAAATTGTAATAATATTCTCCGCTTCCCGATTCCCGATATGAAAAAGTCAGTATGTAATCGGGACGCGAGTAGCGCACCGTGACAATATCATTATCATCGCCGCTAACGTCTACGGTTCATAACAGTTGAACGTAGCTGTCCCCCACAAGCTGATGTTGAATTATATCAGTGTATACAAAAAGCGAATAAAAATCAGCCTTTGAATCGGGGTAAAAGCGGCGATTCCACGGCATTAAAGCAACGAGGAAGTCATCGACGATCTGTAGGCCAAAAATAAATTTTAGCTTAGTACCCAGAGCAAACTGTATAGGGGCTGGGTTGGGTAGGATAACCTCTCGACGTAGCTCATCATACCGTATTTTGTAGGCAGGTGTGGATAAATTCAGAGCTTCTATTCGGGCATTGACAGCGCCAACCAGCTTATGAATGTTCAAGTAAAATCCTGATTTTACGTGATAATGTTCTAACGGTTCGTTGTGTTTAGCCGCGTAGAAGTTCCCTTCAAAAGCTTCAAACGTGTTCCACGTATGGGGGTACTGTATTTTCGTTAACGCCACTTCATAAGCGCCTGAAAGATGAACGACCTTCGCTAACTTGGTGTTGTAGCTGGAAATGGTATTTTCAGGTTAGATTTTGATTGATGAATTGCTGGGTAAGGTGACGAAAAACGAATCGCCTTCCATGCTTTATACGCCCGTTAATTTATTTTCTTCTATTTATTTTCTTCTATCCAACTGTTGATAGCCGGGATAGCCTAACCACTTCACAAAATAAAGAGTTGTACCGCGACGCCTGCGTTTTTTCAACACTTTTTCAACTTTGTAAATCCTATTAGCGTCTTGCGGTACCTTTGGTAGTTCGTCTTCATAAACAGATCCTTCTATGCTTTCGCTGCTCAAATCGCTTAATGCGTAGAGAGGTTTTCTGAATCGTGTATTTACAGACGAGACGACTAAAATTTCACGCGTATAGGAATGCTTGTATCCCTTTGAAAATATATGCTTATACCGTACAATCCGGACGTGATCCCCCGGTTTTAATAGAGCTTTAAATCTTTTCACGGTGGAGACGTCTTGATAAGCGCGGCGCCATATGGTCAAGGAGTTAGCTTTCGTGACGGAGGCCGGAATACATTTTATAGTGCGATGATAAGCGTTATTGTAAGAGCGCACTATATCAGGTAATACGTCTATATATCTAAACGTGTTATTAGCCGTTAAATAGCGCAACATACGCTCTTTCAACGTGTGATTAAACCTTTCCACGACCGCAGGTTTCACCGCGTTATTCGTAAAGAACTGGTGTACGTTATACTCTTTACAAAGAGTAGCGACGGGTTTATTCATAAATTCTTTCCCGCGATCCGTTTGTAGTTTTTGCGGGATACGGCTCTCGCTTTTAAAAATCATCTCAAAAGCTTTTGCAAGTTCCTTACCGGTCTTGGTCCACAGTCCGACGACCCAGACCTATTTGGATAGCACGTCTATGACCGTTAAAATATATTTTAAACTGTCGTTATCACTTGCGTAGTCATTCATGCAGACGAGATCAGCCTGCCAGAGACTGTCCACATCGCTAACTATGATCTGATTTCTAATAAACCGTTTTCTTACGGCTTTGTGTAGAGAATACGCTTCTTGCTCGCTAAGCCACTCTGCGACATCCTTTCTACGCACTCCATATTTCTTAACGGAATTATACAGACGTTGTACACCTCCGTAGGAACCGGGTCTCTTTGCTGTATAATAATGCTTGTGCAGCAGAGTGTCGACGTTAGGCATTTTGAAAACAAAAAGGTATCGGATTTAGATTAATCCCTTAATGAACTAACAACTTTTCATTATAACTGCTTACCACAGCAGCGTCACAAAATGTCTACTGCAAAATTGCTAACGGTGTGTTTAATTACCTAGATCATAATTTTTATTATTATTATTATTATGATTATGTTTGTATAATGTTTATTTAATACTGAATACATGATTATCTAATGACTAGATGGTGGCCCGATTCTAACGTATCGGGTATTCTAGAATATGCATGTCCACGTAGTATATTGCCCAGTGACGTAGTATATTGCCAAGCCACGTAGTATATTGCCCAGCCATGTAGTATATTGCCCAGTGACGTAGTATATTGCCCAGTGATGTAGTATATTGCCCAGTTACGCAGTATATTGCCCAGCCATGTAGTATATTGCCCAGTGACAAAGTATATTGCCCAGTGACGTAGTATATTGCCCAGTGACGTAGTATATTGCCCAGTGACGTAGTATATTGCCCAGTCACGTAGTATTTTGCCCAGCCACGTAGTATATTGCCCAGTGACGTAGTATATTGCCCAGTCACGTAGTATTTTGCCCAGCCACGTAGTATATTGCCCAGTGACGTAGTATATTGCCCAGTTACGTAGTATACAGCACAGAGCCACGTAGTATATTGCCCAGCCCACGTAGTATATTGCCCAGTGACGTAGTATATTGCCCAGCCACATAGTATATTGCCCAGCCATGTAGTATATTGCCCAGTGATGTAGTATATTGCCCAGTTACGTAGTATGCAGCACAGAGCCACGTAGTATATTGCCCAGTGACGTAGTATATTGCCCAGTCACGTCGTATTTTTTTTCCCAGCCACGTAGTATATTGCCCAGTGACGTAGTATATTGCCCAGCCATGTAGTATATTGGCCAGTGACGTAGTATATTGCCCAGTGACTTAGTATATTGCCCAGTTACGTAGTATACAGCACAGAGCCATGTAGTATATTGCCCAGCCCACGTAGTATATTGCCCAGTGACGCAGTATATTGCCAAGTCACGTAGTATATTGCCCAGCCACGTAGTATATTGCCCAGTCACGTAGTATATTGCCCAGTCACGTAGTATATTGCCCAGCCACGTAGCATATTGCCCAGTCACGTAGTATATTGCCCAGCCATGTAGTATATTGCCCAGTGACGTAGTATATTGCCCAGTGACGTAGTATATTGCCCAGTTACGTAGTATACAGCACAGAGCCACGTAGTATATTGCCCAGCGACGTAGTATACAGCACAGAGCCACCAAGTATATTGCCCAGTGACATAGTATATTGCCCAGTAACGTAGTATACAGCACAGAGCCACGTAGTATATTGCACAGCGACGTAGTATATTGCCCAGCCACGTAGTATATTGCCCAGCTACATAGTATATTGCCCAGCCACGTATGTGACAGGTTAAATAATAAAAAATAAACATATACTCACCGTCCGATGGTACCCTTGTAGTTCTGTTGCCTGCTTCTCGCGCAGGACCTGTGATGACGTCGCGCTCACATGACCGTGTTGCGGTCACATGACTGTGACGTCACGGCAGGCCCTACTCGCGCAGGACCTGTGATGATGTCGCGGTCACATGACTGTGTTGCGGTCACATGACCGTGACGTCACGGCAGGTCCTTCTCGCGCAGGCGCTCAAGACCTGCGATGACGTTGCGGTCACATGACCGTGCCGTCATGGTAGGTCCTTTTCGCAGACCATCCTTGCACCGGAACCTGCCTGGAGCGTCGCAAGGAGCGGGAAAGGTGAGTATATAATGATTTTTTATTTTTTTTTAAATTATTTTTACCAATAAATGTTTTTACAATTGACGCTGCATAGGCAGCATCAATAGTAAAAACTTGGTCACACAGTTAATAGCGGCGGTAACGGTGTGAGTTACCCGCGACATAACGTGGTCCGTTACCGCCGGCATTAACCCTGTGTAAGCCGTGACTGCGGGGAGTATGGAGCGGGCGCCGGGCAGTGACTGCAGGGGAGTAGGGAGGGGCTAATTGGACTGTGGCCGTTGCTGATTAGTCGCGGCAGCCATGACAGGCAGCTGCCGAGACCAATCAGCGACTTGGATTCCATGACAGACAGAGGCCGCGACCAATGAATATCCGTGACAGACAGACAGACAGACAGAAGGACAGACAGACAGACGGAAGTGACCCTTAGACAATTATATAGTAGATGCTTGTTTTAAACCCGTGGACTGCAAAAACAAATAGGAATGTGGTTTTGCGACTGTACGGTATAATCAGTAGGAATATATCCTGAGGGTAGGAACATGATCTAGTCACATCAGTCAATACAAATTATAGTTACACGTGGTAAAACCGGTAATGGCTTAAATTTTTCCTTACCTAGGTTACAATTTTTTGCATGACTCAACAAAAAATTGTTGACGTGACATAGTCATCCGTGCATACATATATACCGGTACGGGCTCTTCAGTCAGATTATCAGAATACTCCGGCTGAAGAGGGGACAAGATATTGAACACTGTCAATGTGAGTATCTGTTAGCGTATCATGGGCTGTAAAATGTTTATTTAATACTGAATGTCTGATTGACACCATTATTGCGGCTTGTACATTATTTTTAATTATTAGTGTATTTTATAGTTTAAGCGTCTATTTTGTCACTATATACTGTGTGACGTTATGTTGAATGTCTGATTGTCACCATTATTGAGCCTTGAATATTATTATGGTGCTTGAACCCTCTAGGTTCAAGCAACATATTGTAATCCGATTTCTTATAATTATGGTGCTTGAACCCCTAGGTTCAAGCAACATATTGTAATCCAATTTCTTATATTTTATTCTTCTTCTCCGCGTTTTCCGCAATTAATGCGGCCCGAACCGCTCGGTGCAGAGACCCCGTTCAGGCGGCGTTTCGAAGCCCTCGGTGGGGACAGGTGTGCTATGTATTTTTGGAGTCGATCCGATTTGTATTTTTTTTTTAAAATCGCATTTTAAAAAAAAATTCCCTAAGGAATTAATGGCGACCTTTCCATGACCCCCATCTTGACCTTCCAAAGATGGCAGCTATGCAAATGTACTGTGTCCATTTTAGGACATGATCATTTATGACACCCTCCCATCCCGTGTGTGAAAAGTAAGTGCACCCCCGACCCCGTGTGTGCAGAAGTAAGTGCACCCCCGGCCCCGTGTGTGCAAAAGTAAGCGCGCCCCCGGCCCCCCCGTGTGTGCAAAAGTGCACCCCTGGCCCCCGTGTGTGCGAAAGTAAGTGCACCCCTGGCTCCTGAGTGTTCAAAAGTAAGTGCACCCCAGACCCCGTGTGTGAAAAAGTAAGTGCACCCCCGGCCCCCGTGTGTGCAAAAGTGCACCCCCGGCCCCCGTGTGTGCGAAAGTAAGTGCCCCCCCGCCCCGTGTGTGCAAAAGTAAGTGCACCCCCGGCCCCCGAGTGTGCAAATTTAAGTGCACCCTCGACCCCGTGTGTGCAAAAGTAAGTGCACGCCAGGCCCCGTGTGTGAAAAAGTAAGTGCACCCCCGGCCCCAGTGTGTGCAAAAGTAAGTGCACCCCCGGCCCCCATGTGTGAAAAAGTAAGTGCCCCCCGCCCATGTGTGCAAAAGTAAGTGCGCCCCTGGCCTCAGAGTGTGCAAAAGTAAGTGCACCCCCTGCCCTGTGTGTGCAAAAGTAAGTGCACCCCCAGCCCCGTGTGTGAAAAAGTAAGTGCACCCCCGGCTCCCGTGTGTGAAAAGTAAGTGCACCCCCGGCCCTGTGTGTGCAAAAGTAAGTGCACCCCCTCCCCCCCATCTGTGAAAAAGTAAGTGCATCCCCGACCCCGTGTGTGCAAAAGTAAGTGCACCCCGGCTCCCATGTGTGCAAAAGTAAGTGCACCCCCGGCTCCCGTGTGTGAAAAGTAAGTGCACTCCCGACTCCCGTGTGTGAAAAGTAAGTGCGCCCCCGGCCCATTGTGTGCAAAAGTAAGTGCGCCTCCAGCCCCGTGTGTGTAAAAGTAAGTGTGCCCCGGCCCCGTGTGTGAAAAGTAAGTGCGGCCCCGGGCGTGCAAAAGTAAGTGCGCCCCGGGTGTGCAAAAGTAAGTGCGCCTCAGCCCCTGGTGTGCAAAAGTAAGTGCGCCCCCGGCCCCGGGTGTGCAAAAGTAAGTGCGCCCCCGGCCCCGGGTGTGCAAAAGTTAGTGCGCCCCGGGTGTGCAAAAGTAAGTGCGCCCCGGGTGTGCAAAAGTAAGGGCGCCCCGGGTGTGCAAAAGTAAGCGCGCCCCGGGTGTGCAAAAGTAAGTGCGCCCCGGGTGTGCAAAAGTAAGTGCGCCCCCGGCCCCATGTGTGCAAAAGTAAGTGCCCCCCGGCCCTGGGTGTGCAAAAGTAAGCGCGCCCCGGGCCCCGGGTGTGCAAAAGTAAGTGCGCCCCGGGTGTGCAAAAGTGAGTTCGCCCCCGGCCCCGGGTGTGCAAAAGAAAGTGCGCCCCGGGTGTGCAAAAGTAAGTGCCCCCCCGGTCCTGTGTGTGAAAAGTAAGTGCCCCCCGGTCCTATGTGTGAAAAGTAAGTTCCCCCCAGTCCTGTGTGTGAAAAGTAAGTGCCCCCCCGGTCCTGTGTGTGAAAAGTAAGTGCCCCCCCCAGGATATAAGATTGCTTTCTTAGTTCTGTATATAGGATTGCTTTCTTAGTTTTGCATATAAGATCGCTTTCTTAGTTGTGTATATAAGATTGCTTTCTTAGTTCTGTATATAAGATTGCTTTCTTAGTTCTGTATATAAGATTGCTTTCTTAGTTCTGTATATAAGATTGCTTTCTTAGTTCTGTATATAAGATTGCTTTCTTAGTTCTGTATATAAGATTGCTTTCTTAGCTCTGGATATAATATTGCTTTCTTAGTTCTGTATATAAGATTGATTTCTTAGTTCTGTATATAAGATTGCTTTCTTAGTCCTGTATATAAGATTGCTTCTTCATTCTGCATATAAGAGTGCTTTCTTAGTTCTGTATATAAGATTGCTTTTTTAGTCCTGTATATAAGATTGCTTTCTTACGTCTCTATAAAAGATTGCTTTCTTACGTCTCTATAAAAGATTGCTTTCTTATTTCTGTATATAAAATTGAATTCATATTTCCATATACCTGTATAAGTTTGCTTTCTTAGTTCTATATACAAGATTGCTTTCTTACTTCTGTATATAAGATTGCTTTCTTAGTTTTGCATATAAGATCGCTTTCTTAGTTCTGTATATAAGATTGCTTTCTGAGTACTGTGTATAAGATTGCTTTCTGAGTTCTGTATATAAGATTGCTCTCTTAGTTCTGTATATAAGAATGCTTTCTTAGTTCTGTATATAAGATTGCTTTCTTAGTTCTGTATATAAGATTGCTTTCTTAGTTCTGTATATGATTGCTTTCTTAGTCCTGTATATAAGATTGCCTTCTTAGTTCTGTATATAAGATTGCTTTCTTAGTTCAGTATATATAAGATTGCTTTTTTAGTCCTGTACATAAGATTGCTTTCTTACGTCTCTATAAAAGATTGCTTTCTTAATTCTGTATATAAAATTGAATTCGTATTTCCATATATAAGATTGCTTACTTAGTTCTATATACAAGATTGCTTTCTTACTTCTGTATATAAGATTGCTTTCTTAGTTCTGTATATAAGATTGCTTTCTTAGTTCTGTATATAAGATTGCTTTCTAAGTTCTGTATATAAGATTGCTTTCTTAGTTCTGTATATAAGATTGCGTTCTTAGTTCTGTATATAATTGCTTTCTTACTTCTGTATATAAGATTGCTTTCTTAGTTCTGTATATAAGATTGCTTTCTTTGTTCTGTATATAAGATTGCTTTCTGAGTTCTGTGTATAAGATTGCTTTCTTAGTTCTGTATATAAGATTGCGTTCTTAGTTCTGTATATAATTGCTTTTTTACTTCTGTATATAAGATTGCTTTCTTACTTCTGTATATGAGATTGCTTTCTTATTTCTGTATATAAGATTGCTTTCTTAGTTCTGTATATAAGATTGCTTTCTGAGTTATGTTTATATGATTGCTTTCTTAGTCCTGTATATAAGATTGCTCTCTTAGTCCTGTAAATAAGATTGCTTTTTTAGTTCTGTATAGAAGATTGCTTTCTTAGTCCTGTATATTATATTGCTTTCTTAGTTCTGTATAGAAGATTGCTTTCTTAGTTCTGTATATAAGATTGCTTCTTCATTCTGCATATAAGAGTGCTTTCTTAGTCCTGTATATAAGATTGCTTTTTTAGTCCTGTATATAAGATTGCTTTCTTACGTCTCTATAAAAGATTGCTTTCTTATTTCTGTATATAAAATTGAATTCGTATTTCCATATATAAGATTACTTTCTTAGTTCTATATACAAGATTGCTTTCTTACTTCTGTATATAAGATTGCTTTCTTAGTTTTGCATATAAGATTGCTCTCTTAGTCCTGTATATAAGATTGCTTTCTTAGTTCTGTATATAAGATCGCTCTCTTAGTTCTGTATATAAGATTGCTTTCTTAGTTCTGTATATAAGATTGCTTTCTGAGTTCTGTATATAAGATTGCTTTCTGAGTTCTGTATATAAGATTGCTTTCTGAGTTCTGTATATAATATTGCGTTCTTAGTTCTGTATATAATTGCTTTCCTACTTCTGTATGTAAGATTGCTTTCTGAGTTCTGTATATAAGATTGCTTTCTTAGTTCTGTATATAAGATTGCGTTCTTAGTTCTGTATATAATTGCTTTCTTACTTCTGTATAGGGTTGAACGACTTTTCCTTTTTTGAGGTCGAGTCGGGTTTCACGAAACCCGACTTTCTCAAAAGTCGAGTCGAGTGAAATCGGCCGATCTTCTTGAAAAGTCGGGGTCGGGGATCGGCCGAAACACGAAACCCAATGCAAGGTAATGGAAAATCTATATATTTTTTTATTTACTTCAGCGCGATATATGTGAAAAGCCGGTAATTCAATTGCCGGCTTTTCATTTCTCCTGCCTAAACCCGACATGATATGAGACATGGTTTACATACAGTAAACCATGTCATATCCCCCTTTTTTTTGCGTATTCCACACTACTAATGTTAGTAGTGTGTATGTGCAAAATTTCGGCGCTGTAGCTATTAAATTTAAGGGTTAAATCGCTGAAAAAATTGGCGTGGGCTCCTGCGCAATTTTCTCCGCCAGAGTGGTAAAGCCAGTGACTGAGGGCAGATATTAATAGCCTAGAGAGGGTCCATGGTTATTGGCACACCTGGCTACAAACATCTGCCCCCAGCCACCCCAGAAAAGGCACATCTGGAAGATGCGCCAATTCTGGCACTTGGCCTCTCTCTTCCCACTCCCGTGTAGCGGTGGGATATGGGGTACTGAAGGGTTAATGCCACCTTGCTATTGTAAGGTGACATTAAGCCAGATTAATAATGGAGAGGCGTCAATTATGACCCTTATCCATTATTAATCCAATTGTATGAAAGGGTTAAAAAAGCACACACACATTATTAAAAAGTATTTTAATGAAATAAACACACCAGTTGTTTTAATATTTTATTGCTCTCTCAATCCACCTGAAGACCCTCGCTTTGCAAAATATTAAACCAACAATATACATACCATCAGATGATCTGTCACGTCCCACAAGGTAAATCCATATGAAGGGGTTAAAATATTTTACAGGCAGGAGCTCTGCTAATGCAGCTGTGCTCGTGCCTGTAAACCCCGGGGAATTAAGGTAATGTAGGTCAATGACCTATAGTTACCTTCACTCACGGTGATGCGCCCTCTGCTGGATGTCCTCATATGACATCGAGCGTGGGAAAAAGTTCCCAGGCTGCAGTTCATGAGGACATCCAGCAGAGGGCGCATCACGGCGACTGAAGGTAACTATAGGTCATTGACCTACATTTCCTTCATTCCCCGGGGTTTACAGGCACAAGCACAGCTGCATTAGCAGAGCTCCTGCCTGTAAAATATTTTAACCCCTTCAGATGGATTTACCTCGTGGGACATTACAGATCATCGGAGGGTATGTATATTGTTGGTTTATTATTTTGCAAAGCGAGGGTCTTCAGGTGGATTGAGAGAGCAATAAAATATTAAAACAACCGGTGTGTTTATTTCATTAAAATACTTTTTAATAATGTGTGTGTGTTTTTTTAACCCTTTCAAACAATTGGATTAATAATGGATAGGTGTCATAATTGACGCCTCTCCATTATTAATCTGGCTTAATGTCACCTTACAATAGCAAGGTGGCATTAGCCCTTCATTACCCCATATCCCACCGCTACACAGGAGTGGGAAGAGAGCGGCCAAGTGCCAGAATTGGCGCATCTTCCAGATGTGCCTTTTCTGGGGTGGCTGGGGGCAGATGTTTGTAGCCAGGGGGGGCCAATAACCATGGACCCTCTCTAGGCTATTAATATCTGCCCTCAGTCAGGCTTTATCACTCTGGCGGAGAAAATTGCGCGGGAGCCCACGCCAATTTTTTCCGCGATTTAACCCTTAAATTTAACAGCTACAGCGCCGAAATTTTGCACATACACACTACTAACATTAGTAGTGTGGAATATGCAAAAAAAAGGGGGATATGACATGGTTTACTGTATGTAAACCATGTCTCATATGTCAGGTTTAGGCAGGAGAAATGAAAAGCCGGCAATTGAATTACCGGCTTTTCACATATATTGCGCTGTAGTAAATATATATATATATATATATATATATATATATATATATATATATAAACGAAACCCGACTTTGGAGTGAAGATCGCCGACGGCCGACCCAATCCCACAGTGAGATCGGGTCGGGTTTCACGAAACCCGACTTTCCCAAAAGTCGGCGACTTTTGAAATTGGCCGATCTGTCTCGCTCAACCCTACTTCTGTATATAAGATTGCTTTCTTAGTTCTGTATATAAGATTGCGTTCTTAGTTCTGTATATAAGATTGTGTTCTTAGTTCTGTATATAAGATTGCTTTCTTAGTTCTGTATATAATTGCTTTCTTACTTCTGTATATAAGATTGCGTTCTTAGTTCTGTATATAAGATTGCTTTCTTAGTTCTGTATATACAGTAAGATTGTGTTCTTAGTTCTGTATATACCGTAAATACTCGAGTATAAGCCGACCCGAGTATAAGCCGACCCCCCTAATTTTGCCACAAAAAACTGGGAAAACTTATTGACTCGAGTATAAGCCTAGGGTGGAAAATGCAGCAGCTACCGGTGAATTTCAAAAATAAAAATAGATGCTCCATACCGTTCATTATGGCCCCATAGCTGTGCCATATAGTGCTCTGCACCATTCATTATTGCCCCATAGCTGTACCATAGAAAGCAGTGCCATATAGTGCTCTGCACCGTTCATTATTGCCCCATAGCTGTGCCATATAGTGCTCTGCACCATTCATAATTGCCCCATAGCTGTGCCATATAGTGCTCTGCAGCGTTCATTATTGCCCCATAGCTGTGCCATATAGTGCTCTGCACCGTTCATAATTGCCCCATAGCTGTGCCATATAGTGCTCTGCGCCGTTCATTATTTCCCCATAGCTGTGCCATATAGTGCTCTGCGCCGTTCATTATTTCCCCATAGCTGTGCCATATAGTGCTCTGCACCGTTCATTATTTCCCCATAGCTGTGCCATATAGTGCTCTGCGCCGTTCATTATTTCCCCATAGCTGTGCCATAGAGTGCTCTGCACCGTTTATTATTGCCCCATAGCTGTGCCATATAGTGCTCTGCACCCTTCATAATTGCCCCATAGCTGTGCCATATAGTGCTCTGCACCGTTCATTATTGCCCCATAGCTGTGCCATATAGTGCTCTGCACTGTTCAGAATTGCCCCATAGCTGTGCCATATAGTGCTCTGCACCGTTCATTATTGCCCCATAGCTGTGCCATATAGTGCTCTGCACTGTTCAGAATTGCCCCATAGCTGTGCCATATAGTGCTCTGCACCGTTCAGAATTGCCCCATAGCTGTGCCATAGAAAACTGTGCCATTGCTGCTGCTGCAATAAAAATAATAAAACACATACTCACCTCTCTTGCTTGCAGCTCCTCAGCGTCCCGTCCCGGCGTCTCTCTGCACTGACTGATCAGGCAGAGGGCGGCGCACACTATATGCGTCATCGCGCCCTCTGACCTGCACAGTCAGTGCGGAGAGAGAGACGCCGGGAAGATGGATCGGCGCCCGGCGTGTGGAACGCGGACAGGTGAATATGACATACTTACCTGCTCCCGGCGTCCCGCTCCTTCCCTCGGACAGCTGGTCTTCGGTGCCGCAGCCTCTTCCTCTGTCAGCGGTCACCGGCACCGCTGATTAGAGAAATGAATAGGCGGCTCCGCCCCTATGGGAGTGGAGTCCATAGTCATTTCTCTAATGAGCGGTCCCACGTGACCGCAGAACAGGGGAAGAGCTGCGGCACCCGGAGACCGTGGGACGGGCAGGGGGAACGTCAGGAGCCCCGGAAGCAGGTAAGTATGCCTCAGCGCCCTCTCCCCCTCACCCGCTGACCGTGACTCGAGTATAAGCCGAGAGGGGCACTTTCAGCCCAAAAATTTGGGCTGAAAATCTCAGCTTATACTCGAGTATATACGGTAATTGCTTTCTTACTTCTGTATATAAGATTGCTTTCTTAGTTCTGTATATAAGATTGCTTTCTTAGTTCTGTATATAAGATTGCTTTCTTAGTCCTGTATATAAGATTGCTTTCTTAGTTCTGTATAGAAGATTGCTTTCTTAGTTCTGTATATAAGATTGCTTCTTCATTCTGCATATAAGAGTGCTTTCTTAGTCCTGTATATAAGATTGCTTTTTTAGTCCTGCATATAAGATTACTTTCTTACATCTCTATAAAAGATTGCTTTCTTAGTTTTGCATATAAGATTGCTCTCTTAGTCCTGTATATAAGATTGCTTTCTTAGTTCTGTATATAAGATTGCTTTTTTAGTCCTGTATATAAGATTGCTTTCTTACGTCTCTATAAAAGATTGCTTTCTTAGTTTTGCATATAAGATTGCTCTCTTAGTCCTGTATATAAGATTGCTTTCTGAGTTCTGTATATAAGATTGCTTTCTGAGTTCTGTATATAAGATCGCTTTCTTAGTCCTGTATATAAGATTGCCTTATTAGTTCTGTATATAAAATTTATTTTTTAGTCCTGTATATAAGATTGCTTTTTTACGTCTCTATAAAAGATTGCTTTCTTAATTCTGTATATAAAATTGAATTCGTATTTCCATATATAAGATTGTTTACTTAGTTCTATATACAAGATTGCTTTCTTACTTCTGTATATAAGATTGCTTTCTTAGTTTTGCATATAAGATCGCTTTCTTAGTTCTGTATATAAGATTGCTTTCTGAGTTCTGTATATAAGATTGCTTTCTGAGTTCTGTATATAAGATTGCTTTCTGAGTTCTGTATATAAGATTGCTTTCTGAGTTCTGTATATAATATTGCTTTCTTAGTTCTGTATATAATATTGCTTTCTTAGTTCTGTATATAAGATTGCTTTCTTAGTTCTGTATATAAGATTGCTTTCTTAGTTCTGTATATAAGATTGCTTTCTTAGTTCTGTATATAAGATTGCTTTCTGAGTCCTGTATATAAGATTGCTCTCTTAGTCCTGTATATAAGATTGCTTTCTTAGTTCTGTATATAAGATTGCTTTCTTAGTTCTGTATATAAGATTGCTTTCTTAGTTCTGTATATAAGATTGCTTTCTTAGTTCTGTATAGAAGATTGCTTTCTTAGTCCTGTATATAAGATTGCTTTCTTAGTTCTGTATAGAAGATTGCTTTCTTAGTTCTGTATATAAGATTGCTTCTTCATTCTGCATATAAGAGTGCTTTCTTAGTCCTGTATATAAGATTGCTTTCTTACGTCTCTATAAAAGATTGCTTTCTTATTTCTGTATATAAAATAATTCGTATTAGTCCGGTATATAAGATTGCTTTCTTAGTTCTGTATAAAAGATTGGTTTGTGAGTTCTGTATATAAGATTGCTTTCTGAGTTTTGTATATAAGATTGCTTTGTGAGTTCTGTATATAAGATTGCTTTCTGAGTCCTGTATATAAGATTGCTTTCTTAGTTCTGTATATAATATTGCGTTCTTAGTTCTGTATATAATTGCTTTCTTACTTCTGTATGTAAGATTGCTTTCTGAGTTCTGTATATAAGATTGCTTTCTTACTTCTGTATATAAGATTGCTTTCTTAGTTCTGTATATAAGATTGCTTTCTTGTTCTGTATATAAGATTGCTTTCTGAGTTCTGTATATAAGATTGCTTTCTTAGTTCTGTATATAAGATTGCTTTCTTAGTTCTGTATATAATTGCTTTCTTACTTCTGTATATAAGATTGCTTTCTGAGTTCTGTGTATAAGATTGCTTTCTTAGTTCTGTATATAAGATTGCGTTCTTAGTTCTGTATATAAGATTGCTTTCTTACTTCTGTATATGAGATTGCTTTCTTATTTCTGTATATAAGATTGCTTTCTTAGTTCTGTATATGATTGCTCTCTTAGTTCTGTATATAAGATTGCTTTCTTACTTCTGTATATAAGATTGCTTTCTTACTTCTGTATATGAGATTGCTTTCTTATTTCTGTATATAAGATTGCTTTCTTAGTTCTGTATATAAGATTGCTTTCTGAGTTCTGTATATATGATTGCTTTCTTAGTCCTGTATATAAGATTGCTTTCTTAGTCCTGTATATAAGATTGCTTTCTTAGTTCTGTATATAAGATTGCTTTCTTAGTTCTGTATATAAGATTGCTTTCTTAGTCCTGTATATAAGATTGCTTTCTTAGTTCTGTATATGAGTGCTTTCTTAGTCCTGTGTATAAGATTGTTTTTTTAGTCCTGTATATAAGATTGCTTTCTTACATCTCTATAAAAGATTGCTTTCTTAGTTTTGCATATAAGATTGCTTTCTTAGTCCTGTATATAAGATTGCTTTCTTAGTTCTGTATATAAGATTACTTTCTTAGTTCTGTATATAAGATTGCTTTCTTTGTCCTGTATATAAGATTGCTTTCTTAGTTCTGTATAGAAGATTGCTTCTTCATTCTGCATATAAGATTGCTTTCTTAGTCCTGTATATAAGATTGCTTTCTTAGTTCTGTATAGAAGATTGCTTTCTTAGTCCTGTATATAAGATTGCTTTCTTACGTCTCTATAAAAGATTGCTTTCTTATTTCTGTATATAAAATTGAATTCGTATTTCCATATATAAGATTGCTTTCTTAGTTCTATATACAAGATTGCTTTCTTACTTCTGTTTATAAGATTGCTTTCTTAGATTTGCATATAAGATTGCTCTCTTAGTCCTGTATATAAGATTGCTTTCTTAGTTCTGTATATAAGATTGCTTTCTGAGTTCTGTATATAAGATTGCTTTGTGAGTTCTGTATATAAGATTGCTTTCTTAGTTCTGTATATAAGATTGCGTTCTTAGTTCTGTATATAATTGCTTTCTTAGTTCTGTATATAAGATTGCTTTCTGAGTTCTGTATATAAGATTGCTTTCTTAGTTCTGTATATAAGATTGCGTTCTTAGTTCTGTATATAAGATTGCTTTCTTAGTTCTGTATATAAGATTGCTTTCTTAGTTCTGTATATAAGATTGCTTTCTTAGTTCTGTATATCAGATTGCTTTCTTAGTTCTGTATATCAGATTGCTTTCTTTGTTCTGTATATCAGATTGCTTTCTTAGTTCTGTATATCAGATTGCTTTCTTAGTTCTGTATATGAGATTGTTTTCTTAGTTCTGTATATGAGATTGCTTTCTTAGTCCTGTATATAAGATTGCTTTCTTAGTTCTGTTCACCGTGTGCAGAATTATTAGGCAAGTTGTATTTTAGAGGATTATTTTTATTATTGTTCAACAACTATGTTCTCAATCAACCCAAAAGACTCATAAATATCAAAGTTTAATATTTTTTGAAGTTGGAGTTTTGTTTTTTTTTTGATTTGGCTATCTTAGGAGGATATCTGTTTGTGCAGGTAACTATTACTGTGCAGAATTATTAGGCAACTTAATAAAAACCAAATATATTCTCATCTCACTTGTTTATTTTCACCAGGTAAACTAATATAACTGCACAAAATTTAGAAATAAACATTTCTGATGTGCAAAAACAAAACCCCAAAAAATGAGTGCCCAATATACCTTTCTTTATGATGACACTCGGCAGCCTCCATCCATAGATTCTGTCAGTTGTTTGATCTGTTTACGATCAACATTGCGTGCAGCAGCCACCACAACCTCCCAGACACTGTTCCGAGAGGTGTACTGTTTTCCCTCCCTGTAGATCTCACATTTTATGAGGGACCACAGGTTCTCTATGCGGTTCAGATCAGGTGAACAAGGGGGCCATGTCATTATTTTGTCTTTCTTGAGACCTTTACTGGCCAGCCACGCTGTGGAGTAGTTGGAGCCATCTTATGGAGCATTGTCCTGCATGAAAATCATGTTTTTCTTGAATGATACTGACTTCTTCCTGTACCACTGCTTGAAGAAGTTGTCTTCCAGAAACTGGCAGTAGGCCTGGGAGTTGAGCTTCACTCCATACTCAATTCGAAAAGGTCCCACAAGTTCATCTTTGATACCTAGGGCCGGTGCCTGGCACAGGCAGACCAGGCAGACGCCTGGGGCCCCCACCTACAAGGGGGCCCCTGCATCTGCAACCCCTGTATGAAGTGCCCAGAGAGTGTTCAGCAGTGAATAATGCTGTGCATTGCTTTGTAGTCTCAGAGCGTCTCTCCCAAACCCCCCTTGAGACCCCCTCAGTGTGGTCCCAGAGCTTTGTGCTGTTTGCTGTAGGATCAGGTTTCACAGTCACATACAGCAGCCATCAACATAGGCTCTGACCACAGTCACTGCTTGTAATCTGACAGGGCGACTGTTATGATCTGGTGGCCTAGGAGCAGCATGAGATGTACTCTGGAGAAGGTGGTACCTGTACTGACCGCAGGCCCTGAACTTAACACCGCTACTAGAAGTAGCCGTGGAATGTACCTAACACTCCCTAGACATCTCAACACAGCCGGAGGACTAAATACCCCTAGAGATAGAACAGGGAAAACTATCTTGCCTCAGAGAAAATCCCCAAAGGATAGACAGCCCCCCACAAATATTGACTGTGAGAGGAGAGGGAAATAACATCCGCAGACTGAAATCAGGATTTAGCAAAGGAGGCCACTCCAGCTAAATAGAAAGGATAGGACAGAGTACTATGCGGTCAGTATTAAAACACTAGAAAATATCCACCACCGAAAATACAAAATCTCCACATCTAACTAAAGATATGGAGGGTATATCTGCATCTCCAGAGATACCAGCTTGGCTGAACAAATCCTTATGCAGACCAAGCTGGACAAGACAAAAACATGGAAAAGAACTGAACAATAAAGCCCACAGCATGTGGACTGCAAAAAACAAAGCCAGAACTTATCTTTGTTGAAATGAACAGCAAAGCAGGAGAGACCAGGCATTGATGTGAATCCTCCAGGAACAATGGACAACTGGCACTGACTAAAGGGTCAAGCAAGACTAAATAGCCCAGTCAGAATTGCAAAAAGTGGACACACCTGATGAATGCAGCGATCCAAAGACAGCAGCGCTACCACTTATAACCACCGGAGGGAGCCCAAGAGCAGAATTCACAACAGTACCCCCCCCTTGAGGAGGGGTCACCGAACCCTCACCAGAGCCCCCAGGCCGATCACGACGAGCCAAATGAAAGGCACGAACCAAATCGTCAGCATGAACATCGGAGGCAACAACCCAAGAATTATCCTCCTGGCCATAACCCTTCCATTTGACAAGATACTGAAGCTTCCGCCTCGAAAAACGAGAATCCAAAATCTTCTCAACCACATACTCCAACTCCCCATCAATCAACACCGGGGCAGGAGGATCAACGGAGGGAACAACGGGCACCACATATTTCCGCATCAAAGATCTATGAAAAACATTATGGATGGAAAAAGAGGCTGGAAGGGCCAAACGAAAAGACACTGGATTGATAATCTCAGAAATCCTATAAGGACCAATAAACCGAGGCTTGAACTTAGGGGAAGAAACCTTCATAGGAACATGACGGGAAGACAACCAGACCAAATCCCCAACCCGAAGCCGGGAACCAACACACCGACGACGGTTAGCAAAATGCTGAGCCTCCTCCAAACATTGTCCACAACATGAGCCCAAATTTGTTGCAACCTGTCAACCACAGAGTCCACCCCAGGACAATCAGAAGGCTCAACCTGCCCTGAAGAAAAACGAGGATGAAAACCAGAATTACAAAAGAAGGGCGAAACCAAAGTAGCAGAACTAGCCTGATTATTAAGGGCAAACTCGGCCAATGGCAAGAAAGCCACCCAATCATCCTGATCAGCAGACACAAAGCATCTCAAATAAGTTTCCAAAGTCTGATTAGTTCGCTCGGTTTGGCCATTTGTCTGAGGATGAAATGCGGAAGAAAAAGACAAATCAATGCCCAGCCTAACACAAAAGGCCCACCAAAACCTAGATACAAACTGGGAACCTCTATGGGACACAATATTCTCCGGAATGCCATGCAAACGAACCACATGTTGAAAAAACAATGGAACCAAATCAGAAGAGGAAGGCAATTTAGGCAAAGGTACCAAATGAACCATCTTAGAAAACCGGTCACAAACCACCCAGATAACCGACATCCTCTGGGAAACAGGAAGATCTGAAATAAAATCCATAGAAATATGCGTCCAAGGCCTCTCAGGGACCGGCAAAGGCAAAAGCAACCCACTAGCGCGGGAACAGCAAGGCTTGGCCCGCGCACAAGTCCCACAGGACTGCACAAAAGAACGCACATCCCGTGACAAAGAAGGCCACCAAAAGGACCTACCAACCAAATCTCTGGTACCAAAAATCCCAGGATGGCCAGCCAACACAGAACAATGAATCTCAGAAATCACTTTACTAGTCCATCTGTCAGGAACAAACAGTTTCCCCACTGGACAGCGGTCAGGTTTATCAGCCTGAAATTCCTGAAGAACCCGTCGTAAATCAGGGGAGATGGCAGAAAGAATCACCCCTTCCTTCAAAATGCCGACCGGCTCAAGGACCCCAGGAGAATCAGGCAAAAAGCTCCTAGAGAGGGCATCAGCCTTAACATTCTTAGAACCCGGAAGATACGAGACCACAAAATCAAAACGGGAGAAAAACAGGGACCATCGGGCCTGTCTAGGATTCAGCCGCTTGGCAGACTCGAGGTAAATCAGATTCTTATGATCGGTCAAGACCACAATACGGTGCTTGGCCCCCTCAAGCCAATGTCGCCACTCCTCAAATGCCCTCTTCATAGCCAACAACTCACGATTGCCGACATCATAATTGCGTTCCGCAGGCGAAAACTTTCGAGAAAAGAAGGCACACGGTTTCATCAAGGAACCATCAGAATTCCTCTGAGACAAAATGGCCCCTGCCCTAATCTCAGAAGCATCAACCTCAACCTGAAATGGAAGAGAAACATCCGGCTGACGCAACACAGGGGCAGAAGTAAATCGGCGTTTAAGCTCCTGAAAGGCAGAAACAGCTGCAGAGGACCAATTCGTCACATCAGCGCCTTTCTTTGTGAAATCGGTAAGGGGTTTAACCACACTGGAGAACTTGGCAATGAAACGGCGATAAAAATTAGCAAAGCCCAAAAATTTCTGAAGGCTCTTCACGGATGTGGGCTGGATCCAATCATGAATGGCCTGAACCTTAACCGGATCCATTTCTATAGATGAGGGAGAAAAAATGAAGCCCAAAAAAGAAACCTTCTGTACTCCGAAGAGGCACTTAGACCCCTTCACAAACAAAGCATTATCACGAAGGATCTGAAATACCATCCTGACTTGCTTCACGTGAGACTCCCAATCATCTGAAAAAATCAAAATATCATCCAAATATACAATCATGAATTTATCAAGATAATTCCGAAATATATCATGCATGAAGGACTGAAACACAGATGGAGCATTAGAGAGCCCGAATGGCATCACAAGGTATTCAAAAATGGCCTTCAGGCCTATTAAACGCAGTTTTCCATTTGTCACCCTGCTTAATACGAACAAGATTATATGCCCCTCGAAGGTCAATCTTAGTAAACCAACTAGCCCCCTTAATCCTAGCAAACAAATCAGAAAGCAAAGGCAAAGGGTATTGGAATTTGACCGTGATCTTATTTAAGAGGCGATAATCAATACAGGGTCTCAAGGAGCCATCCTTCTTGGCAACAAAAAAAAAACCTGCTCCCAATGGTGAAGAAGATGGCCGAATATGCCCCTTTTCCAAAGACTCCTTAACATAACTCCGCATGGCGGCATGTTCTGGCACAGACAGGTTGAATAGTCGGCCCTTAGGGAGCTTACAGCCTGGAATCAAGTCAATAGCACAATCACAGTCCCTATGCGGTGGAAGGGAACTGGACTTGGGCTCATCGAATACATCCTGGAAATCTGACAAAAACTCAGGAATTTCAGAAGAGGGGGAGGAGGAAATTGACATCAAAGGAACGTCACCATGAACCCCCTGACAACCCCAACTAGTCACAGACATAGATTTCCAATCTAATACTGGATTATGCACCTGTAATTATGGGAAACCCAGTACAATAGCATCATGCAAATTATGCAACACCAGAAAACGACAATTTTCCTGATGGGCTGGCGCCATGCACATGGTCAGCTGTGTCCAAAACTGAGGTTTATTTTTAGCCAACGGTGTAGCATCAATGACCCTCAAAGGAATAGGACTCTGCAAAGGCTGCAAGGGGAAACCACAACGTCTGGCAAATTCTAAGTCCATTAAGTTTAAAGCGGCGCCTGAATCCACAAATGCCATGACAGAAAATGACGATATTGAGCAGATCAGGGTCACAGATAACAGAAATTTAGGTTGTACAGTACTGATGGTAACAGAACTAGCGATTCTCTTGGTACGCTTAGGGCAATCAGAAATAACATGAGCAGAATTGCCGCAGTAAAAACACAACCTATTCTGACGTCTGAATCCTTGTCGTTCAGCTCTAGACACAATCCTATCACACTGCATAGGCTCAGGACTCCACTCGGAAGACAACGCCATAGTGTGCACAACTCTGCGCTCGCGCAAGCGCCGATCAATCTGAATGGCCAGAGACATAGAATCACTCAGACCAGCAGGCGTGGGGAACCCCACCATAACATCTTTAACGGATTCAGAAAGACCCTTTCTGAAAATTGCCGCCAAGGCATCCTCATTCCATTTAGTCAGCACAGAACATTTTCTAAATTTCTGGCAATACGATTCTGCCGCTTCATGACCCTGACACAGGGCCAACAAGGTCTTCTCAGCATGATCCACTGAATTAGGTTCATCATACAATAACCCTAGCACCTGAAAGAAGGTGTCTACATTAAGCAAAGCCGGATTCCCAGATTCCAGGGCAAATGCCCAATCCTGAGGATCACCACGCAGCAGAGAGATGACAATTTTAACCTGCTGGGTGGGATCACCAGAGGAATGGGGTTTCAGAGCAAAAAACAGTTTACAGTTATTTTTAAAGCTCAAAAATTTGGACCTGTCCCCAAAAAACAAATCAGGAGTAGGAATTCTAGGCTCTAAAACTGGAGTCTGAACGATATAATCGGAAATACCCTGTACTCTAGCAGCAAGTTGATCCACACGAGAAGCCAATCCCTGAACATCCATGCCAGCGCCAAACTCCTGAGCCACCCAGAGGTAAAGAGGGAAAAAAAGACACAACAGACTACAGAAAAAAAAATGGCTCAGCACTTTCCTTCCCTTCTTCTGAGATGCGGTTAACTCATTATTCGCCAGTTGTACTGTTATGATCTGGTGGCCTAGGAGCAGCATGAGACGTACTCTGGAGAAGGTGGTACCTGTACTGACCGCAGACCCTGAACTTAACACCGCTACTAGAAGTAGCCTTGGAATGTACCTAACACTCCCTAGACATCTCGACACAGCCGGAGGACTAAATACCCCTAGAGATAGAACAGGGAAAACTATCTTGCCTCAGAGAAAATCCCCAAAGGATAGACAGCCCACCACAAATATTGACTGTGAGAGGATAGGGAAATAACATACGCAGACTGAAATCAGGATTTAGCAAAGGAGGCCACTCTAGCTAAATAGAAAGGATAGGACAGAGTACTATGCGGTCAGTATTAAAACACTAGAAAATATCCACCACAGAAAATACAAAATCTCCACATCTAACTAAAGATATGGAGGGTAAATCTGCATCTCCAGAGATACCAGCTTGGCTGAACAAATCCTTATGCAGACCAAGCTGGACAAGACAAAAACATGGAAAAGAACTGAACAATAAAGCCCACAGCATGTGGACTGCAAAAAACAAAGCCAGAACTTATCTTTGTTGAAATGAACAGCAAAGCAGGAGAGACCAGGCAGGGATGTGAATCCTCCAGGAACAATGGACAACTGGCACTGACTAAAGGGTCTAGCAAGACTAAATCGCCCAGTCAGAATTGCAAAAAGTGGACACACCTGATGAATGCAGCGATCCAAAGACAGCAGCGCTACCACTTATAACCACCGGAGGGAGCCCAAGAGCAGAATTCACAACAGGCGACCTCCTGTCACTACTGTCTGGATGACACAAGACAGGAATATTGTCTGCTGAATCAGGGTATTTATTATAAAGAAATAAATGAATTCCCACGTGAAATAATAAGGGTAAACCATACACATATATAGTACAGGTGTACATAGGACTCAGCGTTTTTGGTGCTTTTTTTTTTGCAGCCAAAACCTGCTCTCGGCAGTAAAAACACCTCTTTCAAAGCCCCCATTTTTTAGGGTATGTGCAGAGGATCCGAAAATGGCAGCCCTTTGGATAAAGTGGACATGTGCTGCATCCAAAGTGCTGCTATGTTTTGAACACAGGTGATTCCGAGTGTGTTCATTGATCTGGGTGGAATCCCTGCATCCTATACATTGAAGGGGTGAGATTTCTCTGGTGGAGACTCGCGTCTACGCCAGATAAATTGACATGCTGGGGTCTGGAGAGACGCGCCCCATGTCCGTCTCTGCGGGTGAGGTGCAGGTGATAGTGCACGCATAGTAGAGATGGAATTTCTTGAAATCCCCTACACTATACTGTAACATCTGGCCGGTGCACAAGTACACAGCAGCCGACCCGCAGCGTTTACTGACTGTGGGCACACACCCTTAGAGCTTTTGCTGTTTGCATTTTGTCTACAGTACATGTTTAATAAAGTTAGTTTTATTCACCAAAAATGCAGCGAAAAACAACGTTGCAACATTTGCAGCATTTTTTAAACTTTGTGAAATACTGACCAAATACTGATCATATGAATGTGGTCTTAAACATACTGTAGACAAAGCAAACATCCTCACTCCAAAAAAAGGCTGAAAAAAGTGAAGAACACCACAAAACAAGCTGAAAAACAGGTGTTTTGAATGCAACATTTTTACTGCTAATAGAAAAGGTTTTGGCTACTGAAAAAAATGCTGCATGTGAACATAGACATAGCGTTTCAGAGTAAGACTATCTCTGGTGTTACATAGGACTGCAGGTGACATCTAATACATTATCTGTACTCAGAGAGTTATCACTGTATTATCTGTGGTGTTAAAACAAAATTAAGAGGGGGTTTGTGGCAACTCTTTGTCTTGGGGCTTGGGCCCCCAATCTTTTCTGACCCTAGCAACGCCCCTGCATACAGCTAATAGTGGCAGACCTGTTGGCCGATATAAGGCCCCTAAAAATGGGGGCTACAGTGTGAGCACTGGCTCCAGGCCCCTCAACCAACTGTATCCGCATCCTGCTCATGTAATGTAACCTAAATGTTTGTGTGATTTTACAATGTTATCATTTGGGGCCCCACTTAAAATTTTTGCCTAGGGCCCCACTTTGTCTAAAACCGGCCCTGCCCATACCAGTACCCCACCTCCACCTTGCTGGCGTCTGAGTCAGAGTGGAGCTCTCTGTCCTTTACTGATCCAGCCTCTGGCCCATCCATCTGGCCCATCAAGAGTTACTCTCATTTCATCAGTCCTTAAAACCTTTGAAAAGTCAGTCTTAAGATATTTCTTGGCCCAGTCTTGATGTTTTATCTTATGTTTCTTGTTCAAAGATGGTCGTGTTTCAGCCTTCTTTACCTTGGCCATGTCCCTGAGTATCACACAACTTGTGCTTTTTGTTACTCCAGCAACATTGCAGCTCTGAAATATGGAAAAAGTGTGGCAAATGGCATCTTGGCAGCTTCACGCTTGATTTTCCTCAATTCACGGGCAGTTATTTTGCGCCTTTTTTGCCCAACACGCTTCTTGCGGCCCTGTTGGCTATTTGCTATGAAAATAGTTCTGTATATAAGATTGCTTTCTTAGTCCTGTATATAAGATTGCTTTCTTAGTTCTGTAAACAGCTTTACATTACATGGAGCTTTATAGTGAGTAACAGATGATGTTAGAAGCGCATTGTATACAGAAGGTAGGAGAAAAAAACATCCCACACTCGCATGACACTCGTCTAATATGCGGGATGAATATCAGAGCGATTTATAATACGCTGATGTGAATGCACCCTTAGGGTACGTGTCTACGTTCAGGATGGCCGGCGGTATCGTCGGAGCGGCAAACCCGCTCGGCGCTAAGCCCCGCCCCCTTCTGGGACGCGATGATGCCGGATGTGTTCATTGCACACATCCGGCATCATCGCACTCCTCGCATAGGGCCCTGTTTTATGTCTTGCGGCGGCGCAGCAAGACATAAACATAGTCTGTGAGGTCCACCCTCCCTGGAAGGGGTTAAACCTGAGATTTCGGCATTTTAGCTCCTGGTATGGAGTCGATAGAACAATCATGTCGCCATATAGTAGATGTCTGGTAACTGGTGATTCCTTCATGTGTGGGGTCTATTTGTCTTCAAGCAGAGAAATCACACATTACATTCCACACATAACACTGTGTAGAAAAGGCGGCGCGGGGTAATTGTGCCAGTAGTGAGGGGGAATAATGGCGGGAATGTCACTGACTGAGGAGAAGTTTCCATGTAGGGTCTACACTACAGATATCATTCCCTGAGGCCCCTGATCATGTGACCCCTGACTCCTCCCCTCCTGTGACCTCATCACAGGTCCTGTGCACAGAGCAGCCATATATGTGGAGTGCGGCTCTGCGGGTGGAGGTAGGTGCTGGAGATTCCCCATTACTGGCGCATTAATACTAGAAATATATTGCACAGGGGAAATCACAGCCAATTCCCACAAGAAGAATCCTGGAAACATCGTCTCATCTTCTCATTCAGGTCTCTACAATATCGGATCCTCTCAGTGAAGATCTTCTACATAAGAGAATTTTCCTGATTTACCCATCAAAGATGGATATGGACAGAGACAAGATGGCGGAGAGGATATTACACCTCACCCTAGAGATCCTCTTCCGGCTTACTGGAGAGGTGAGAGATTCTGATGACGTCACATTACATCATTCTTATCTATGGGAATAACAGATGGACAGAACTGGAGAGGTGAGGACTCTGGAAATGTCTGTAGTGAGATTTATTAATGTGTCTCTCCATAACCAGGATTACACAGTAGTGAAGAAGACCTCTAGTGAGCGCTGTCAGGACCCTGTGTCTGAGGGATGGGGAAGACCCTTGAGCCCAATCACGGGGCCTCCATCTCATCCCCTGATACATGAGGACATCAATGACCAGAAGATCCTAGAACTCACCTACAAGATGATTGAGCTGCTGACTGGAGAGGTGACACTGCTGGGAATGCTGGGACATTATACAGTAACACTATGAAGGGATCTGGGGGATGACGGTATCATTGTATGTGTCAGGTTCCTATAAGGTGTCAGGATGTCGCCGTCTATTTCTCCATGGACGAGTGGGAGTATTTAGAAGGACACAGAGATCTGTACAAGAACGTCATGATGGAGGATCCCCAGCCCCTGACAACATCACCAGGTAATAGACAGGACTAAATACACACGGCCTATAATTATCTGTATGTATATAATGAATTCAGTCCCTGTATGTGTTTCGTTCAGCTCTATCCATTAAGAGGACAACACCAGAGAGATGTCCCCGTCATCTTCTTACACCGGAATGTAAACAGGAAGATCCCAATGCTCATCAGGATCATCAGGTAGATGGAGAGAAGGTGTCATGAGATCTCCCCTATGATGTGTAGACGGCTGTGAAGGTCTTGTGCTCAGTCTTGTTTTATCCACCAGTATTCTATGTTTTATACTTATGTAATGAGAACGGTGGAGATGGCAGGATTAGAGCTGATCATAGATGTGACTTCTCCATCTGTCGGTGACTTTTACAATATTTGTTTCAGAGTGAAGATCTGACCCATATTAATACTACAGAGACATATGTGAGGGGTGATGAGTGGTGTAAAGAGGAAACTCCTACATGTGACTACCCAGGTGAGTAGTAACCACTAAATGTAGAGAAGTCACAAATTCTTCTCAGTCACCGGCTGTGGCTATTTTATCGGTGGTGTAGTCTGACCATATTACAATCGTGTGATCACCATTTTGCCTCTAGACCGCAACATTCTCCTCCACCCAAAACTGTTCTAATGACTTTGGGCATTGAAGGCTTTTTTTTTATAGAACTTATCAAATGGAGGATCCACCTACCCCCTGAGATTAGAAGATGCTGACCGTTACCTGCCCAGATCAGTAAAGTACAAAGCCAAATGGCAGCATATGTAGAATGTGCTAACAAGTTAGAAAATCACTTGAACAAAAACATTATGCTGGGCCTGTAAGAGAAAGCGGGGGGTAATGATGCTGTTGGCTTCCTAGATCCCTGATATCTTATTTGATGAATCTACCTTATCTCCCTTCTGTGCTGCTGAATGTGCTCATATGGTCCCTACGAGACCAGGTCCTGTCTTTTTGGCCAAACTTCACTTTTATGATCGACAACATTTAGTGCGCAGTGAAGGCCAAGTGTGAATTTCTGTACAATAACAACAGAATTTCCCCTATCCTGAGTTTTCAATTTATTTATTTTTTTTAAAACGGACTAACTTGAAACAGGATTGTGATAAACTGCCTAAGGCTGGGTTCACACTGCATTAGAGGCGTCCGTTAGATGGACTACATTACACTGCGGCATAACGCGGTGTTAACGCCGCCATTAAGTCCTATGTTGGACGCATCGCTAGCGCATTTCCACAATGGGCGTGCGCTAGCGATGTGCCGTCATTGAGTGACGGACCCTGAGGAGCGGGCTGCATCTGCTAGCTCTATCTGCACTAGCGCAACGACATATCGGCACTTGCGTTAACAGCAGCCCGTTAACGCATGTGTTGAACGGGCTGCTATTAACACAATGTGAACCTAGCCTAAAACACATTACACCTGTGCCATGATATATCTCTAAACTGTGCATGATTGATGGCTGTAATATACATTTAAAGGGATTGTCTACTGTGATACGGTGTTGTGACAAGTGACACCGACACCCAATCAGCGCTGGCGTCACTGTCTCCACCTTCGGACAAACTGAACATGAAAAGGAAGACAGAGCTGCAGCTCATCACGGACTTCCTCTTCATGTTCAGTTTGTCCAAAAGTGGAGACAGTGACACCAGCGCTGATTTGTCATTCCACCACATCACAGTCCCAGTGCAGCGAGTGCTGGAACGGAGCCAGCATGGCTGATGAGTATAAGCTTTATTATTTTGTCGGACAAACATTTAGTTTAAGAAATGCTTGTCCTAGTACTGGACAACCCCTTTTAAAAAATACTATAGATATGAGCTAAGTACCCTAAATGACACTGATATATGAATTACTAAACGTCTTTGTGTATGGCTGGATAGAGTAGTCAAAGGCACACTTATGTTTAAGGAGATGATCAAATCGATGATGGCGACATACTCTGTCCTGGATTTGTACTATGTTGGATGATGCAGAGTCAGCAGCGTTCCAGCAGGCTGTGTTGATCCTGACACCTGCTTGAAAAGGAAAGAGCTGCCGCCCTGTGTCTGCATAAAGTCACTACATCTTCTATTGCAAAAAATAGTGATATTATCCAACGTGTTCCTGAGGCTTCGGTATCCTTCATCAGGGATCCCTTCTTTTTTGCAATAGAAGAGAGCAGTGTAGTGACATCACGCAGACATAGGCTACTTTCACACTAGCGTCGTACGTACCGATGCATACTGTGAAAAAAAAAAACACAACGGGGGCAGCGGATGCAGTTTTACAACGCATCCGCTGCCTCATTGTTATGTCCGGGGAGGAGGGGGGTGGAGTTCCGGCCGCGCATGCGCGGTCGGAAATGGCGGACACGACGCACAAAAAAAGTTACATGTAACTTTTTTGTGCCAACGGTCCGCCACAACACAACGCATCCGTCGCACGATGGATGCAACGTGTGGCAATCCGTCGCAATTTGTCGCTAATGCAAGTGTATGGAGAAAAAAACGCATCCTGCAGGCAATTTTGCAGGATGCGTTTTTTCTCCAAAACGACACTTTGCGACGTGCGTCGTACGACTCTAATGTGAAAGCACCCATAGGGTGTCAGCTTCTTACTTTTCAATAAGGTGGCAGGATCAACGCAGCCGGCTGGAACGCTGCTGACTCTGCATCATCCACCATAGTACAAATCCAGGACATGGTACGGCTTCATCATCGATTTGATCAAGTAAACATGTGCCCCAGACTACTCTACCCAGCCATACATGTAGACGTTCAGTAATTCATATATCAGTGTCATTTGTGTATGTGGCGCATATCTACTGTATATATTTACTCATACCTCCCAACCGTCCCGGATCCCGCGGGACTGTCCTGATTTTGACAGTCAGCCCCGCGATCCCGGGCAGGACATTAGTTGTCCCGCACTACGTGCCTAGGGCGGGGACAATGAAGGGGGCGGCACCTGAACACGGTTTGTGGCTGTTTTTTTTTTTTTTTTTTTATAAAAGCTGGGTCACCTCCCGACTGACCCCACCCTCCTTGAAGACGATACTCACCCGGCTCCAGCGATGGTCTCGGCTTCTGCAGCGCTCCTGAATGAGCGGTCACGTGGTACCGCTCATTAAGGTAATGAATATGCGCATATTCATTACCTTAATGAGGTATCACCTGACCGCTCACCCAGGAAGAAGGTGCTGAGCCGGGAGTCGGGACAGAGCGAGAGGGATGGCCGCATGGTGAGGAACAGGTAAGTATGAGGGACGGGGGACAGGGTAGGGGGGATGAAGGATGACGGTAAGCCGTGCCATTCAAGATGTGAGCGTGGGGGGAGCGGGGGGGAGCGGGGGGGTGGAGAGATGAGCCATGCATACAGGCATACAGGAGGGGGAAATATGAGCCATGCATACACTAGGGGGAAACATGAGCCATGCATACAGGAGGGGGGTGGAATATGAGCCATGCATACAGGAGGGGGGGGAATATTAGCCATACATACAGGAGGGGGGGGGAATATGAGCCATGCATACAGGAGGGGGGGAATATGAGCCATGCATACAGGAGGGGGGAATATGAGCCATGCATACAGGAGGGGGGGAATATGAGCCATGCATACAGGAGGGGGGTCATTATACAGTATTAAGCATCATGTGGGATCATTATAGAGTATGGAGAACTGTGTGGCCATTATACAGTATGGAGCATCATGTGCAGTCATTATACAGTATGGAGCATCATGTGCGGTCATTATACAGTATGGAGCATCATGTGTGGCCATTATACAGTATGGAGCATCATGTGCAGTCATTATACAGTATGGAGCATCATGTGTGTTCATTATACAGTATGGAGCATCATGTGCAGTCATTATACAGTATGGAGCATCATGTGCGGTCATTATACAGTATGCAGCATCATCTGTGGTCATTATACAATATGGAGCATCATGTGTGGTCATTATACAGTATGGAGCACTGTGTGGCCATTATACAGTATGGAGCATCATGTGCGGCCATTATACAGTATGGAGCATCATGTGCGGTCATTATACAGTATGGAGCATCATGTGTGTTCATTATACAGTATGGAGCGTCATGTGTGGTTATCATACAGTATGGAGCATCATGTGTGGCCATCATACAGTATGGGGCACTGTGTGGCCATATTTTTTTGTTTATAATTATTGTATATGAAACAGTGTGATCAGCAGTGCTAAATGGGTGTGGTTGGGACGTGGATATGGGTGTGACTAATTATGAATGGGTGTGGTTGGGACGTGGATATGGGTGTGACTAATTATGAATGGGTGTGGTTGGGACGTGGATATGGGTGTGACTAATTATGAATGGGTGTGGTCAGAGGCGTGGCCTAAAATTTGCCGCGCCGCAATCTTTGTCCCTCTTTCCCATCTTCAAAAGTTGGGAGGTATGTATTTACTGCATTTCTACACATTACGAATGAGGGCAAGCAGGTGCATCAGCATATGCAGCTTCATAACACTGGCACACAGTGGTAGTGCCAGTGCATTCATCAAATTTATGTCCCTGTAATACACATTCTTTCATGCCTGCAAGAGATGTGTTGGCTCAAGCCCTGGTTTCATGGATTCACTCCACATCATAAATTACATTATGTTTTCAATCCTAAGTAATTCAGATACTGCACAATCTATCCTGAATCGGGAGCACTAATACTTTCTCTACTCTTCTGGTCTGGACTCATAGTAGCTCCAATTGTCCATCATAAATGAATGCAACTCCAGTTTAATGTTGTTGGGGATGTAACATATTAATTATTCTTTGTCGATTGGTTTACAGTTCTTCATTTTGTATGATAGTTGGATTGTGGTGAGACTGGCCTGCCTCACTTATGTGAGTCTGTAATTCCCTGGTAGTCTTTAACCCCTTTCTGACCTCGGACGGGATAGTACTTCCGAGGTCAGAAGCCCCGCTTTGATGCAGGGCTCCAGCGGTGAGCAAAGCAGGGACATGTCAGCTGTTTTGAACAGCTGACATGTGCCCGCAATAGCGGTGGGTGAAATTGCGATTCACCCACTGCTAGTAACTAGTTAAATGCCGCTGTTTAATGCGGCATTTAACTACCGCTTCCGGCCGCGCGGCCGGAAATGCGCGCATCGCCGACTCCCGTCACATGATCGGGGGTCAGCGATGCTTCTGCATTGTAACCATAGAGGTCCTTGAGACCTCTATGGTTACTGATTCCTGCTAGCTGTGAGCGCCACCCTGTGGTCGGCGCTCATAGCACACCTGCATTTCTGCTGCATAGCAGCGATCTGATGATCGCTGCTATGTAGCATAGCCAATCGAGTTGTGCCAGCTTCTAGCCTCCCATGGAGGCTATTGAAGCATGGCAAAAGTGAAAAAAAAAAGTAAAAAAAATGTGAAAAAAAATAAAAAAAAATATAAAAGTTTAAATCACCCCCTTTTCGCCCCATTCAAAATAAAACAATTAAAAAAAAATCAAACCTACCCATATTTGGTATCGCCGTGTTCAGAATCGCCCGATCTATCAATTAAAAAAAAAGGAATTAACCTGATCGCTAAACGGCGTAGCGAGAAAAAAAAATTGAAACGCCAGAATTACGTTTTTTTGGTCGCCGCGACATTGCATTACAATGCAATAACGGGCGATCAAAAAAACGTATCTGCACAAATGTGGTATCAATAAAAACGTCAGCTTGGAGCACAAAAAATAAGCCCTCAACCAACCCCAGATCATAAAAAATGAAGACACTACGAGTATCGAAAAATGGAGCTATTTTTTTTTTTTTTTTTTTTAGCAAAGTTTGGAATTTTCACCACTTAGATAAAACGTAACCTAGTCATGTTTAGTGTTTACGAACTCGTAATGACCTGGAAAATCATAATATCAGGTCAGTTTTAGCATTTAGTGAACCTAGCAAAAAAGCCAAACAAAAAACAAGTGTGGGATTGCACTTTTTTTGCAATTTCACCGCACTTGGAATTTTTTTCCCGTTTTCTAGTACACGACATGCTAAAACCAATGATGTTGTTCAAAAGTACAACTTGTCCCGCAAAAAATAAGCCCTCACATGGCCATATTGATGGAAAAATAAAAAAAGTTATGGCTCTGGGAAGGAGGGGAGCGAAAAATGAACACAGAAAAATGAAAAATCCCAAGGTCATGAAGTGGTTAAAAAAGGGTCTCTATTGCCCGAGTCTTCCAAATGCCCGAGATCTAAATTTAAGATCCCTCAGCTCTGTACTATTATAAAAAGTTCTCTTTAAATGTCTAATATTTCTTCTTGAAACTAATTTTGCCCTTACGATAGTTTAGATTGCCAAGATTCACTGAGCCCCATACCTTAATTACCCCACAGAGGTTTCACCACTAGTTACTCATTTTTTAATAATGAATATTGTTAAGTTAGATAATAATAAATTTACTGAAGTGATCAATCTTCAGGTTTCGACTACAGTAGTTAGTGTCCAAAATACTCTGATTTAACTAATTCCCGCAGACAGTTTTGTCTTCCTAATCAGACCCCATTTTTCAAATCTGATGTGTGTCACTTTATGTGGTGATAACTATGAAATTCTTCAAAAAGGATAATAGGAAACAAATTGACATTACAAATTATTTTCCAACTTCTCTTGAATACGACAATACACTATGTACAGTTGTACACTACCGTCTGGGCACATGGCAGGGTTAAGAAGGGAAAGAGCGCCATTAAGCTATATGATGACAAATTTTGCTGGAATAGTTTGAAGACAAAATTTATTGGGGACATTGTTCCTGGTCACCTGGCAGCTCAAAAAATGGCTACCATGAAGAGGCTTGGCACTATCTACTCTGTTTTTCAGATCCAAGGGATTGTCTTGCTCCGTCATGACCCTTTAACCCTTCTTACATTAAGACGCCTGGGCCATGGTGTTTCCTGCTGTTTTGTGGTGGGAAATAGCAAGAAGAATAGATAGTTGTGTCAGAACCAGTAAAGGAGTGAAAATAAAAAATTAGATGCAAGAGTAGTCAGTACACGAGCCGGGTACATAACAGGAAGCAAATACACAAGCTGGGAGCTCAGCACCGAGGACAGAACCAGAGGAGGCCAAGGCTGTATCTGACAGCTTTTGGTAATATGCTTCAAAGTTTAGTAGGGTGTGGTGCTTTCCAATTGGCTGAAGCAGGGAGCAAATAACTTCAGCTGGACAGCACACACACCCATGCTACCAGACTGGACAGTACTACTGGTCCCAGGCACCCTAATCTTAGCCGCTGAACAGTGCCTGTGCCGCCCAGAGCTTCTGTTTCTAGCGTCTCCTCCATCACCAGTGCTAACTGCAGAATGAATAAGATGTTGCCTGGTGACAGAAGTAGACTTCATGGGAGCAGATACCAGAGAAAATGGGACACACCATTTGTGGTAGACCTAATATGACAAAATGGCAGAAATCCAGAGGAGTAGAAATCCTCATAAAGTGAGTCCATTTTGGAAATTATAACCCTCGGTGAATTAATCTATAGGAGTAGTAACTATTTTGACTCCACATGCACTTGGCGGAAATTAGCTCATAGTGGATGTTGGAGAGTGAAAATTACAAACATGCCATTTTATTGCCCAGCATATAGTGCCCAGATTGTGCTCCAGGAGACACGCACATTGTAACTAAGTGGGTTCTTCTCATTATAGTGATGCCAAATACATGGATGCTAAATGTGGTTTGGGCACCCTGCAAGGCTCAGAAGAGAGGGGGAGATTTGACTTTGAAAGTGCAGATTTTGCTGGATTGGTTTATGGAAGCTATATTGCATTTCGAGGATCTTTGAGCCACTAATAATGTGGACACCTGCTATTTCCTCTGACAGATGATGGACCTGAGTGGGGACTTGTTTTTTTTTAAATGAGAAGTTTTTCTTGGTATAATTTAAACCTACATAAAATCTTTATGTGTGATAAAAGCGATACGGAACGGGAAAAGTCAGCTCACCATTTGCAGTCTCTTTCCAAGAATGAGTTCCACGCACGGAGCCGCTTGGGCTTTCAAGTTCCATAGAATGAAGAAAAAAGGTACTCCAGCGTAGAAAAAAATAAAACTTCGTCTTTAATGGAAAAAATTAATAAAGACCGATACAATACGGACAACATATAGATCCCAGAGATCTACCAACCGACGCGTTTCGACACTCCGGTCTTAACCCCTTCCCGACATCGGACGTACTATACCGTCCGATGTCGGGTCCCCTGCTTTGATGTGCGCTCCGGCGGTGAGCGCACATCAAAGTCGCGACATGTCAGCTGTTTTTTACAGCTGACATGTGCGCGCAATAGCGGCGGGTGAAATCGCGATCACCCGCCGCTATTAACTAGTTAAATGCCGCTGTCAAACGCAGACAGCGGCATTTAACTACCGCATCCGGCCGGGCGGCCGGATATGAGCGCATCGCCGACCCCCGTCACATGATCGGGGGTCGGCGATGAGTCAGGAAGGTAACCATAGAGGTCCTTGAGACCTCTATGGTTACTGATCGCCGGTGGCTGTGAGCGCCCCCCTGTGGTCGGCGCTCACAGCACACCTGCATTTTAGCAACATAACAGCGATCTGATGATCGCTGTTATGTAGCAGAGCCGATCGGGCTGTGCCTGCTTCTAGCCTCCCATGAAAGCTATAGAAGCATGGCAAAAGTTAAAAAAAAAAAAATAAAAAAAATGTGAAAAAAATAAAAAAAAAATAAAAGTTTAAATCACCCCCCTTTCGCCCCAATCAAAATAAATCAATAAAAAAAATATCAAATCTACACATATTTGGTATCGCCGCGTTCAGAATCGCCCGATCTATCAATAAAAAAAAAAGCATTAACCTGATCGCAAAACGGCGTAACGAGAAAAAAAATTACGTTTTTTTGGTCGCCGCGACATTGCATTAAAATGCAATAACGGGCGATCAAAAAAACGTATCTGCACCGAAATGCTATTATTAAAAACGCCAACTCGGCACGCAAAAAATAAGCCCTCACCTGACCCCAGATCACGAAAAATGGAGACGCTACGGGTATCGGAAAATGGCGCAATTTTATTTATTTATTTTTTTGCAAAGTTTGGAATTTTTGTTTCACCACTTAGGTAAAACATAATCTAGACATGTGAGGTGTCTATGAACTCGTACTGACCTGGAGAATCATAATAGCAGGTCAGTTTTATCATTTAGTGAAACTAGCAAAAAAAACAAACAAAAAACAAGTGTGGGATTGCACTTTTTTTGCAATTTCACCGCACTTGGAATTTTTTTCCCGTTTTCTAGTACACGCCATGGTAAAACCAATGATGTCATTCAAAAGTACAACTCGTCCCGCAAAAAATAAGCCCTCACATGGCCAAATTGACGGAAAAATAAAAAAGTTATGGCTCTGGGAAGGAGGGGAGTGAAAAACGAAAATGGAAAAACGAAAAATCCCACGGTCATGAAGGGGTTAATCATGGTTGATGATTAAGAGCGGAGTGTCAAATACATTGGTAGGTAGCAATCTGGGATCTATATGTTGTCTGTATTGTGCCTTTTTTTAATTTTTTTTCTATTAAAGACAAAGTTTTATATTTTTCTACGCTGGAGTAACTTTTTTCTTCATGCATAAAATCTTTGGTGTTTTTTTATTCCATATCTGGGAGGCAGAATGAACAAACAGTTGAACCAGATTGTAAGCTTGCGAGCAGGGCCCTCACTCCTCTTGGTATCTATTTTGAACTGTGTTTTTGTTACGCTGTAATGTCTATTGTCTGTACAAATCCCCTCTATAAAGTGCTGCAGAATATGTTGGTGCTATATAAAATTATTATTATTTATTTATTAACCATGCTCAACTGGTTCATCCTCCTAGTTTTTCTATTAGACTGTGAACTGTCATTGTATTGGTCAATCATTCAATATTTTTACATAACTTGCCATTTTTACAGTCAGTTTAAGTAGAAATGTTCCAAAATATAAAATTCAAGGATATTTTATACAAAAATAATTGTTTTTTTTCTTAGCAGAAGACTGTACCAGGAGATCAGAAGGACAGCTGACATCTTCAATTCTTAAATCAGATGATCTTGAAATCCCACAGAATGCAACTGAAGTGATTGCCATCACTTCAAATATACCATCATCCCATCAAAGGAATGATCTGTCATCTGATCCTTTGAAACAGGTCCTTTCTTCTGATTTATTACTGACTACTAAGGAAAATGAAAGTCACAAAATAAGCATTAAAAAACAATCTGCTCCTAAAGAAAATAAGTCATTTTCACATTCAGAGTATGGAAATAGTTTACTCCTCAAAAATTCATTACTTAAACATCAAAAAACTCACACAACGGAAAAAAGGTTTTCTTGTTCCGAGTGTGGGAAATGTTTTAACCAGAAATGTAATCTTGTTAGACATCAGAGAACTCACACAGGGGAGAAGCCTTTTTCCTGTTCAGAATGTGGGAAATGTTTTTACCAGAAATCAAATTTTATTAATCACCAGAGAACTCACACAGGGGAGAAACCTTTTTTCTGTTCAGAATGTGGGAAGTGTTTTAACCAGAAATCAGATTTGGTTAAGCACCAGAGAACCCACACAGGGGAGAAGCCTTTTTCCTGTTCAGAATGTGGGAAATGTTTTTACCAGAAATCAAATTTTATTAATCACCAGAGAACTCACACAGGGGAGAAACCTTTTTTTTGTTCAGAATGTGGGAAGTCTTTTAACCAGAAATCAAGTTTTGTTAATCACCAGAGAACTCATACAGGGGAGAAGCCTTTTTCCTGTTCAGAATGTGGGAAATATTTTAACCATAAATGTAATTTTGTTAGACACCAGAGAACTCACACAGGGGAGAAGCCTTTTTCCTGTTCAGAATGTGGGAAGTGTTTTAACCAGAAATCAAATTTTGTTCAGCACCAGAGAACTCACACAGGGGAGAAATCATTTTGCTGTTCAGAATGTGGGATGTGTTTTAACCAGAAATCAGTTTTGGTTAAGCACCAGAGAACTCACACAGGGGAGAAGCCTTTTTCCTGTTCAGAATGTGGGAAGTGTTTTAACCAGAAATCAGATTTGGTTAATCACCAGCGAACCCACACAGGGGAGAAGCCTTTTTCCTGTTCAGAATGTGGGAAGTGTTTTAACCAGAAATCAGATTTGGTTAAGCACCAGAGAACTCACACAGGGGAGAAACCTTTTTCCTGTACAGAATGTGGGAAATGTTTTAACCAGAAAGCGCATCTGGATGGCCACCAGAGAACTCACACAAAGAAGACTTTTTCATGAATAAATCAAATCTTCTTAGTCACCAGAGAACTCACACAGGGGAGAAGGCATTTAATATTTAGAATGTGGGAAATGCTTTAACCAGAAATCAGATGTTGTTAGTCACAAAATAATTCACACAGGAGAGAAGCCTTTTTCATGTGATTAATGAGGAAAATGTCTTACACGGAAATTAACTCTTAATAAACATCAGAGTAGTCACACAGGGGAGAAGCCTTTTCCATGTTCAGAATGCTGGGAAAGTTTTAACCAATAATTGTATTTTCTTAAAGTGGTTGTCCACTATTAAGGCAATCCCTTATCATTCCTCATGTCTGTCTTTGTTAACCACTTTCCCACCTTGAACTTATCCATACATCCCTGTGACCTGGCCCATATTGACCTGGAACCTATGGATACGTCTTGGCAAATTTGCGCTCACATGGGCTGTGGGCGCAATCAACACCGGGAGTCAGCTGATTCTGACAGCTGACACCCAACACTCAGTGCAAGGACTGGTCCCGCACCGCTCCCAGATGTGATCAAACTCGATCACAGCATTTTGGGAGCAGGCATAGGGAAGACATACCCTCTGCCCTTGGAGCGAAGACCCCACAACTTCATTGCAGTGTCCCGATCATTGCCATGGTGACCCAATGTTGTCACGATGACATCCGGGTCACCAGAGCTAGCAAAGTTGCTTAATCATGCTCAGAGCATAATCGGCAACTTGGTCTGTCAGTGCAGCGCTGACAGTTTGCATAGCTCCTGCATCCCCATGCTGTACAAGCGATCAGCATGGAAAAAATGAAATTCCTGTAGTGGGACAAAGTAAAAAAAAGTTATGAAAACAAGTTTAAAAAATATTGTAAAAATATATAAAAAAATAGAAAAAGAAAAATATTGTACCCATGAATAAATATTTGCATTAAAAAAAATATATAAGCAATAAAAGTACACATATTTGGCATTGTCGCATCTAGAAAGGCCACACCTATGAAACTGTCTCACTAGCTAAACCCTTTAGTGAACACCATAAAAAAACAAAAAACAAGGGAAAAAACAATGCTTTACCATTTTACTGTTGAACAAAAAATGGAATAAAACGCGATCAAAAAGACAAATAAAAATAAACATGGTACCGCAGAAAACGTCATCTTGCCCACAAAAAAATAAGCCATCATACAGCTCCATCAGCAGAAAAAATAAAGAGGTTATAGCTCTCAAAATAAAGCAATCCAAAAATAATAATTTTTTCTATAAAATAGTTTTTGCGCGAAAGAGCCAAAACGTAACAAAGATAAAACTGTGGTATTCCTGTAATCGTACTGACCCAAAGAATAAAACTGCCTTATCAATTTTACCACATGTGAAATGACATAACAAGACAAAAGTTCCTGAATTGCTGATTTTTGTTCATTCTGCCTCCCAAAAATCAGAATAGAAAGCAATCAAACAGTGCCATGTGTCTGATAATGGTACTAATTAAAAAATCAACTCGTTCTGCAAAAAAAAGCCCACACATCACTTTGTGGACCGAAATATGGAAAAATTTTAGCTTTCAAATTATGGTGAAGCAAAAACTAGTTCTTGCAATAAAAAGGGTTTTTTAGTGTGTGACAGCAGCCAAACAAAAAAAAACTATGTAAATCTGGTATCACTGTAATCGCACTGAACCGAAGAACAAAGTCGTCTAATCACTTATACCGCACGAGGAACTTTGTTAAAAATAAATAAAAACTATTTTTCACCTGCTGTTTTGTTCATTCTGTCCCAAAAAGATCGCAGTGAGGATAGGCTCACATTTATCCTGCACTCTGTGCTGAGTATGAAGAAAGAATTCCAGCTCAACGAGACGGTGAAAAAGTAAAAACTGGGTACTTTATTCACTTCATATCAGAAGCAGAGGATAAAACATAAGCACAATGTAATAAAAACACTATCTACGCGTTTCAGGTGGCACAGCACCCTTAATCATGATAGCTGAGTGCTTACACCAATGTAAATCTCTGAAATATGTGATTCAGACCGAACCCAGGCGGAATATTCCTTAAAGTGAGGCAGATGGCGGCACTGTGGACCAGCGGTGTCCGTCTTTTTAGGATTGCATAAAAGTGCTGTCAGGCACAGTTTTGTGCACCTTTGAAAATAAGGACAATGCTGAACAGAGGCCAGACGGAGTCCAGAATAACTCTGCTGCCTCATTATACTGAATGGATCCCATGGGGGTTTCATCTGAATCACATCGCTCCGAGATTTAGATGGAAACCCCAAAGTAAGCACTCAGCATAGAGGGCTGGATAAATGTGATCCCAAACTTTATGTAAAATGTTCCCAATAAAAGCTTCAAATCAATCCACAAAAAAGCAAATCCCCACTCAGGTCTGTCATCTGTTAATGGAAATATAGGAGGCTTCCATGTTGCTGGTAGTACAGAGGCACTGGAAAAGTGAAATAGCTTCTTGCTTCTGGAAAAAGAAATTCAGCAAATTCTGCGCTCCCAAATCCAAATGCCCTCCTCCCTTCTGAGCCCCACAGTGTACCTAATGCACATATAGCGTCCACATATTTGGCATTTCTGAAGCAATGAGAGCCCACCTTACTTACTGGGGCATGTCTCCAGAAGCATGAGCTGGGCATAATGTACTGGTGATTGCAACGTACTGGTCACAACAACTAGAGATGAGGGAATATTTCAATGTTCGGTTTGGATTATGTTCTCCAAATTTGCATTATTCGCCAAACATAATCGAACGCCATTCACGTCAATGGAAGGCAAAACAAACACATGCACAACACCTTAGAATGACCCCAAATGCTGCCAAAACACATCAAATGAGGGACAGACACCAGGAAAGTTGCCTCAATTCACCAACAGTACAAATTGCAGCATGGAACTGCAGCAATCAGCCAAGCATGAGGTATCGGGGTCTGGGACAACATTTACAGATCTCAATTGAACGTCACAGTAAGATGAGGTGGGTGAGTGATTGGTGTAGGCCCCCTTTGCTGTAAGCCCTGATACCCTAATATCAGTTTTGTAGACTACCATTGTCAGATAAATTTAAGGATAATAACACGGGTAGTTGAGTCCAAGGAAGTGGAAGCCTGACGGTCTCGGAGGCCTACTACTACAGGCAACACGCTGAAGGACAGCCAGGAGTGTTCACATTTACAAAAATTATTGGCAGACACTACCAAAGTGACATTTATTTCACCACAGTAGAAATAGTATAATAGGGACCTACAGTTCTTCCACTACACATAATGCAGCAGATGGACACCCATAAAGGAGTGTTCACATTTAAAGAAATGAGGGCCTTATGTGGCACCCCAGGAGTTTGGGTACCACAGTGGTGCTGCCTTCCTCTCGGGGAGGGTAATGCCATGCCTGGAGACATGAGGGCTTCCTTTGATAGGTAATCTTACATACAACACTTTCTGACTCCTGGCCAGAAGGGGGAGCTCTAAACCTGGTTTAAGGGTGGCTTCCCTGGATATACATCCTGGTCTGGAGGGGGAGTTAGAACAGTTGATAGCAGACAGTGAAGGAGCAGAGAGGAACTTAAAAGCTAGAGGAGGGCTGTGATTGGGCCCCTCTAAGCAGGGCACAGAAACCGGGCACTGGGATCCCTAGGCTGTGTGGAACTACAAGTCCCACGGCAGAACCGGAGGTCAGGAAGCTGAAAGTGACCTGCTCACATTACACCTCAGGTACAGCAACATCTAGAGCCCGGAGTCACCATGTACAGAGATCCCAAGGGAACGGCTCAAGTTGCCTACCATGCAGGGACTGTCCCAGGACAAAGAGTAAACCAGGACCTTGCCAGAAAGCCACAGTCAGCAGGGACTAGAAACCAGCGCATAGTGGAAGGCTCCTACACTGACCTGGCAAAGGGATTCCCACTTGTTTTCAGGCTGCCTGGACTCCATCAACACCTGTTGCCGGTACCCTGGACTGAGGCTGACTACAACCAGTAAACCAATTAAAGACTGCAAATCTGTGTCCTCCGTTTATTTACCGGCAACACACCATCCTGGCGCACTACATTGAGAGCCCTGGGGACCCCACTTCACCTGTGGGAAGCATGACCATCTTTGCTGCAGTAACATCGCCCCAGAGGACCCCTTTAAGCAGTGTCAGTCACCGCTGACTGAGAACCACAGGTGGCGTCGTGAACGCAAACTTTATTCAAACCCTTTAAAGACCTTCCCCCTTTTACTTGGCGCCCAGGGCCACAGACCAGGTCGCTGCCACCATTACCACCCCTTTAATTGCAACCAGACCCGGTACCGAGTATCCCCAGGCCCTGGCGAGCGACTCAACTTGGTGTCACGAACAGGATTTGTGCCCTGGCATCGCCAGGTACTGTGTGCCAGAGGCTGTGACAATTTGCCTGTAAGCCGCCATTGCCGCACCCCATGGAGTGCGAAGGGAAGAAGGAGGTGTACCTTTGTGGGTGGAGCGTGCAAAAGAGCGCGAAGAGGAAGTGGGCGCCGTACAGAAGAGCCGCAAGGGAGGACACCGGAAGCCCCAGAAGGAGGACCAGGAGGAGTGCCTTACCGAGTGCGAGAGGAACCACTGCAGACTTCGGTGGAGAGACGTCAGGCCTCTGCAAGGTTAGCACAGGGGAAGGGACATGTCTGACCCGGGAGGAGATCTGGCGGCGGTCGCAGGCTCCATGATGCCCCAGGCCCAGCGATGGACGCAACTGCAGGCCCCATGATGCCACCAGGCCCCACGGTGCCCGCAGTTCCTACAAACCAGCAGGACCTTGCTGCAGTAACAGCTCCTATAATGCCGCTATCCATGCCCTATATACTGGGAGTGGCCTGGCTGCCACAATATTCAGGGGAGTTCTACACGCTGAGTGACTCTAAAGAAAGGCTCTGCAGCCTATTTGAAGTATATCCCCTGACAGAACATCAAAAGGTCAACATTCTGATGTTATGGAAATTTGGTTTGGATAAATGTATCCCTGTGTGTGCTGCGGCCGTTCCCAATAAGACTGAGTATTTTGAGCGCTAATCAAGACTGGACTGTACACCATTGTGACAGAAAAACATTCCATCAATACTGATAATTTATTGTGCATACATGGATTTATAATTGCATATAGAAAAGAGGTGGTTAGGGGTGGTTAGTTAATTACCATCTTGTCTAACTCCTCTGTTATTGGTTATCTAAATATATATGGAATATTGTGATTAATGCACATATGGATGCTGATTAAGCAACTTAAATGTAGCTCTCTGCATCTTTCTGCATCTAGGACAAAGTTGAGACATCTGATCATCAATTAATACATCTGGTGCTATTCGGCTTTCTGCTGGAAATCCCCGAACAGTCTGTCTGGCTTATATCAGTTTATGTCAGCCATTTTAAGCAATTGATTATAGTGTATATATGATTATAAAGGAGTATACATGCAAGTGAGATCTGTTATGACCTGGTGGTTAAGAGGCCACACTGATATGACTTGGTGGCTAAAACGCAACATGGGACGAGCTCTGAGGAGGTGGTAACTCTACTGACCGCAGTTCCTAATCCTAACAACAACACTAGTAATAGCCGTGGGATGTTCCTGACTCTCCCTAGACACCTCGTCACAGCCTAAGAGCTAACTACCCCTAAAGTAGGAAATAGAAAGCTATCTTGCCTCAGAGAAAACCCCCAAAGGAAAGACAGCCTCCCACAAATATTAACTGTGAGTGGAGAGGGAAATGACGTACACAGAAATGAAATCAGTTTTCAGCAAAGGAGGCCAATACTAAACTTGATAGACAGAGAGAAAAGGATACTGTGCGGTCAGTATTAAAAACTACAAAATCCACGCAGAGTTTACAAAAATGAACTCCACACCGACTCACGGTGTGGAGGGGCAAATCTGCTTTCCCAGAGCTTCCAGCTAGCCTGAATATGACATAGTGACAAGCTGGACAAAAAGATACATGTTTGCAGAGCAATAGAGTCCAAAAAATGGACAAACAAGAACTAGCAAAAACTTATCTTTTGCTGACAAGGACAGGCCATATGAGAAATCCAAGGAGAGAACCAAATCCAACCAAGAACATTGACTGCTGGCATGAACTAAAGCCCAGAGCAGGTTTAAATAACAAACCCAGGCAAGGCGATCAGTGGAGGCAGCTGCTACAGCTACCTAAAGGAGCAGCAGTTCCACTCGAAACCACCAGAGGGAGCCCAAGGGCAGAACTCACAAAAATACCATTAGCAACCACAGGAGGGAGCTCCAGAACGGAATTCACAACAGTACTCCCCCTTGAGGAGGGGTCACCGAACCCTCACCAGAGCTCCCAGGCCGATCAGGACGAGCCAAATGGAAAGCACGAACCAAATCGGCAGCATGAACATCGGAGGCAACAACCCAAGAATTATCCTCCTGGCCATAACCCTTCCACTTGACCAGATATTGGAGCTGCCGCCTCGAAAAACGAGAATCCAAAATCTTCACCACATATTCCAATTCCCCCTCAACCAACACCGGAGCAGGAGGATCAACGGAGGGAACCATAGGTACCACATATCTCCGCAACAAGGATCTATGGAACAAATTATGAATGGAAAAAGAAGCTGGAAGGGCCAAACGAAAAGACACCGGATTGATAATTTCAGAAATCTTATAAGGCCCAATAAAGCGAGGCTTGAACTTAGGGGAAGAAACCTTCATAGGAACATGACGATAAGACAACCAGACCAAATCCCCAACACAAAGCCGGGGACCAACACACCGACGACGGTTAGCAAAACGTTGAGCCTTTTCCTGAGACAACGTCAAATTGTCCACCACATAAGTCCAAATATGCTGCAACCTGTCCACTACAGAATCCACACCAGGACAGTCAGAAGGCTCAAGCTGCCCCGAAGAAAAACGATGAAAACCAAAGTTACAAAAAAAAGGCGAAACCAAGGTAGCCGAACTAGCCCGATTATTAAGGGCAAACTCGGCCAACGGCAAAAAGGTCACCCAATCATCCTGATCAGCAGACACGAAGCATCTCAAATAGGTTTCCAAGGTCTGATTGGCTCGCTCCGTTTGGCCATTTGTCTGAGGATGGAATGCTGAAGAAAAAGACAAATCAATGCCCATTCTAGCACAAAAGGACCGCCAAAACCTAGAAACGAACTGGGAACCTCTGTCAGACTGTCAGACACAATATTCTCCGGAATACCGTGTAAACGAACCACATGCTGAAAAAATAATGGAACCAAATCAGAGGAGGAAGGCAACTTAGGCAATGGTACCAAATGGACCATCTTAGAAAAACGGTCACAAACCACCCAGATGACAGACATCTTCTGAGAAACAGGAAGATCAGAAATAAAATCCATGGAAATATGCGTCCAGGGCCTCTCAGGAATAGGCAAAGGCAAAAGCAACCCACTGGCATGGGAACAGCAAGGCTTAGCCCAAGCACAGGTCCCACAGGACTGCACAAACGAACGCACATCCCGCGACAAGGAAGGCCACCAAAAGGACCTAGCCACCAAATCTCTGGTACCGAAAATCCCAGGGTGACCAGCCAACACCAAACAATGAACCTCAGAAATTACCCTGCTAGTCCATCTATCAGGAACAAACAGTCTCCCCACTGGACAGCGGTCAGGTTTATCAGCCTGAAACTCCTGAAGTACCCATCGCAAATCAGGGGAGATGGCAGAAAGAATCACCCCCTCCTTGAGGATCCCAGCCAGCTCAAGAATTCCCAGAGAATCAGGCAAAAACTCCTAGAAAGGGCATCAGCCTTCACATTCTTAGATCCTGGAATATACGAGACCACAAAATCAAAACGGGAGAAAAACAGAGACCACCGAGCTTGTCGAGGATTCAACCGCTTAGCAGACTCGAGGTAAATCAGATTCTTATGATCAGTCAAGACCACCACGCGATGCTTGGCTCCCTCAAGCCAATGTCGCCACTCCTCAAATGCCCACTTCATAGCCAACAACTCCCGATTGCCGACATCATAATTACGCTCAGCAGGCGAAAACTTTCTGGAGAAGAAAGCACATGGTTTCATCAAAGAGCCATCAGAATTTCTCTGAGACAAAACGGCCCCTGCCCCAATCTCAGAAGCATCAACCTCAACCTGAAAAGGGAGCGAAATATCTGGCTGACGCAACACAGGGGCAGAAGTAAAACGACGTTTAAGCTCCTGAAAGGCCTCAACAGCCGCAGAGGACCAATTCATCATATCAGCGCCTTTCTTCGTCAAATCGGTCAGAGGCTTCACCACACTAGAAAAATTAGCAATAAAGCGGCGATAAAAATTAGCAAAGCCCAAAAATTTCTGAAGGCTCTTTACAGATGTGGGTTGAGTCCAATCATGAATGGCCTGGACTTTAACAGGGTCCATTTCAATAGCCGAGAGATAGAAAAAATGAAACCCAAAAAAGAAACCTTCTGAACTCCAAAGAGGCACTTAGACCCCTTCACAAACAACGCATTAGCACGAAGAATCTGAAACACCATCCTAACCTGCTTCACATGAGACTCCCAATCATCGGAAAAAACCATAATATCATCCAAATACACAATCATGAATTTATCCAGATAATTCCGGAAGATATCATGCATAAAGGACTGAAATACCGATGGAGCATTAGAGAGCCCAAATGGCATCACAAGATATTCAAAATGGCCTTCGGGCGTATTAAATGCTGTTTTCCATTCATCACCTTGTTTAATACGCACGAGATTATACGCTCCTCGAAGGTCGATTTTAGTAAACCAACTGGCACCCTTAATCCGAGCAAACAAATCAGAAAGCAAAGGTAAAGGGTACTGGAATTTGACCGTGATCTTATTGAGAAGGCGAGAATCTATACAGGGTCTCAAGGAGCCATCCTTCTTGGCAACAAAGAAGAATCCAGCCCCCAACGGTGACGAAGATGGGCGAATATGCCCCTTCTCCAAGGACTCCTTTACATAACTCCGCATAGCGGCATGCTCTGGCACAGACAGGTTGAAAAGTCGGCCCTTAGGGAACTTACAGCCAGGAATCAAATTAATGGTACAATCGCAGTCCCTATGAGGAGGCAGGGAACTGGACTTGGGCTCATCAAATATATCCTGGAAATCCAACAAAAACTCAGGAACTTCAGAAGAAGGGGGCGAGGAAATTGACATCAAAGGAATATCACTATGTATCCCCTGACAACCCCAACCAGTTACAGACATAGATCTCCAATCCAGCACTGGATTATGTACCTGTAACCATGGAAAACCCAGCACAACAACATCATGCAAATTATGCAACACCAAAAGGCGAATATTTTCCTGATGTGCTGGAGCCATGTACATGGTTAACTGTTATGACCCCAATGGCGAGGGTCTCAGAGGAACGTGGAAGTCTACAGAATACAAAAATCCAGCTCATAGGGCAGTGGTAACTGGGTTGACCATACATCTACTCCTAACGCCAACACTAGCAGTAGCCGGGGATCATTCCTACGTTGATTCTAGATGACACGCGCCAGCCGGAGAATCTAGCTACCCCTAGTAGAGGAAAACAAAGACCTTTCTTGCCTCCAGAGAAGGGGACCCCAAAGCTGGATAGAAGCCCCCCACAAATAATAACGGTGAGGTAAGAGGAAATGACAAACACAGAAATGAACCAGGTTTAGCACAGAGAGGCCCGCTTACTGATAGCAGAATAAAGAAAGGTAACTTATATGGTCAACAAAAACCCTATCAAAATCCACACTGGAAATTCAAGAACCCCCGAACCGTCTAACGGTCCGGGGGGAGAACACCAGCCCCCTAGAGCTTCCAGCAGAGGTCAGGATATAGTTTTGGAACAAGCTGGACAAAAATACAAAACCAAAACAAATAGCAAAAAGCAAAAGGCAGACTTAGCTGATATAACTGGAACCAGGATCAGTAGACAAGAGCACAGCAGACTAGCTCTGATAACTACGTTGCCAGGCATAGAACTGAAGGTCCAGGGAGCTTATATAGCAACACCCCTAACTAACGACCCAGGTGCGGATAAAAGGAATGACAGAAAAACCAGAGTCAAAAAACTAGTAACCACTAGAGGGAGCAAAAAGCAAATTCACAACAGTACCCCCCCCTTAGTGAGGGGTCACCGAACCCTCACCACGACCACCAGGGCGATCAGGATGAGCGGCATGAAAGGCACGAACTAAATCGGCCGCATGAACATCAGAGGCGACCACCCAGGAATTATCCTCCTGACCATAGCCCTTCCACTTGACCAGGTACTGAAGCCTCCGCCTGGAGAGGCGAGAATCCAAGATCTTCTCCACCACGTACTCCAACTCGCCCTCAACCAACACCGGAGCAGGAGGCTCAGCAGAAGGAACTACAGGCACAATGTACCGCCGCAACAAGGACCTATGAAATACATTGTGAATAGCAAACGACACAGGAAGATCCAGACGAAAAGATACAGGATTAAGGATTTCCAATATCTTGTAAGGCCCAATAAAACGAGGTTTAAATTTGGGAGAGGAGACCTTCATAGGAACAAAGCGGGAAGAAAGCCATACCAAATCCCCAACGCATAGTCGGGGACCCACACCGCGGCGGCGGTTGGCAAAGCGCTGAGCCCTCTCCTGTGACAACTTCAAGTTGTCCACCACATGATTCCAGATCCGCTGCAACCTATCCACCACAGAATCCACCCCAGGACAGTCAGAAGGCTCCACATGACCCGAAGAAAAGCGAGGATGGAAACCAGAGTTGCAGAAAAAAGGCGAAACCAAGGTGGCGGAACTAGCCCGATTATTAAGGGCAAACTCAGCCAACGGCAAGAATGTCACCCAATCGTCCTGATCAGCAGAGACAAAACACCTCAAATAAGCCTCCAAAGTCTGATTGGTTCGCTCCGTCTGTCCATTAGTCTGAGGATGGAAAGCAGACGAAAACGACAAATCAATGCCCATCCTACTACAAAAGGATCGCCAGAACCTGGAAACGAACTGGGATCCTCTGTCTGACACAATATTCTCAGGGATGCCGTGCAAACGAACCACGTTCTGGAAAAACACAGGAACCAGATCGGAAGAGGAAGGCAGCTTAGGCAAAGGAACCAAATGGACCATCTTGGAGAAGCGATCACATATCACCCAGATAACGGACATGCCCTGAGATAGCGGAAGATCAGAAATGAAATCCATGGAGATATGTGTCCAAGGTCTCTTCGGGACAGGCAAGGGCAAGAGCAAACCGCTGGCACGAGAACAGCAAGGCTTGGCTCGAGCACAAGTCCCACAGGACTGCACAAATGACCGCACATCCCTTGACAAGGAAGGCCACCAAAAGGACCTGGCCACCAGATCTCTGGTGCCAAAAATTCCCGGGTGACCTGCCAACACCGAGGAATGAACCTCGGAAATGACTCTGCTAGTCCACTTATCCGGGACAAACAGTCTGTCAGGTGGACAAGACTCAGGCCTATCAGCCTGAAATCTCTGCAACACACGTCGCAAATCCGGAGAAATAGCTGACAAGATAACTCCATCTTTAAGAATACCAACAGGATCAGCGACTTCAGGAGCATCAGGCACAAAGCTCCTAGAAAGAGCATCGGCCTTCACATTCTTTGAACCTGGTAAATACGAGACAACAAAATCAAAGCGGGAGAAAAACAATGACCAGCGGGCCTGTCTCGGATTCAGGCGTTTAGCAGACTCGAGATACATCAGATTTTTGTGATCAGTCAAGACCACCACACGATGCTTAGCACCCTCGAGCCAATGACGCCACTCCTCAAATGCCCATTTCATGGCCAACAACTCCCGATTGCCCACATCATAATTTCTCTCGGCAGGCGAAAACTTCCTAGAGAAAAAGGCGCAAGGTTTCATAACAGAGCAACCAGGGCCTCTCTGCGACAAAACGGCCCCTGCTCCAATCTCTGAAGCATCCACCTCAACCTGAAAGGGAAGTGAGACATCGGGCTGGCACAAAACAGGCGCCGAAGTAAACCGGCGTTTCAACTCCTGGAAAGCCTCCACGGCAGCAGGAGCCCAGTTAGCTACATCGGAGCCCTTCTTGGTCATATCCGTCAAAGGTTTCACAATGCTAGAAAAATTAGCGATAAAACGACGGTAGAAGTTAGCGAAACCCAAGAACTTCTGAAGACTCTTAACTGACGAGGGCTGAGTCCAATCAAGAATAGCTCGGACCTTGACTGGGTCCATCTCCACAGCAGAAGGGGAAAAAATGAACCCCAAAAAGGGAACCTTCTGTACACCAAAGAGACATTTTGAGCCCTTGACAAATAACGAATTTTCACGCAAAATTTTAAAGACCAACCTGACCTGCTCCACATGCGAATCCCAATTCTCAGAAAAAACCAAAATATCATCCAGATAAACAATCAAAAATTTATCCAGATACTTCCGGAAAATGTCATGCATAAAGGACTGAAAAACTGAAGGCGCATTGGAGAGCCCAAAAGGCATCACCAAGTACTCAAAATGACCTTCGGGCGTATTGAATGCGGTTTTCCATTCATCACCTTGCTTAATGCGCACAAGGTTGTACGCACCACGAAGGTCTATCTTGGTGAACCACTTGGCACCTTTAATCCGGGCAAACAAGTCAGACAACAGCGGTAAAGGATACTGAAATTTGACAGTGATCTTATTTAAAAGCCGATAATCAATACAAGGCCTCAAGGATCCGTCCTTTTTTGCCACAAAAAAGAATCCCGCACCAAGAGGGGAAGAAGACGGACGAATATGTCCTTTCTCCAGAGACTCCTTGATATATGAACGCATAGCGGTATGTTCAGGTACCGACAGATTAAACAGTCTTCCCTTAGGAAATTTACTGCCTGGGATCAAATCTATAGCACAGTCACAGTCCCTATGAGGAGGCAGTGCACTGGACTCAGACTCACTGAAGACATCCTGATAATCAGACAAATACTCAGGAACTTCCGAAGGCGTAGAAGAAGCAATAGACACAGGCAGGGAATCCCCATGAATACCACGACAGCCCCAACTTGAGACTGACATAGCCTTCCAGTCCAGGACTGGATTATGGGTCTGTAACCATGGCAGCCCCAAAACAACCAAATCATGCATTTTATGTAAAACCAGGAAACGTATCACCTCGCGGTGTTCAGGAGTCATGCACATGGTAACCTGTGTCCAATACTGCGGTTTATTTGCTGCCAATGGCGTAGCATCAATACCCCTAAGAGGAATAGGATTTACTAATGGTTCAAGAGTAAAACCACAGCGCTTAGCAAATGACAGATCCATAAGACTCAGGGCAGCACCTGAATCTACAAACGCCATGACAGGATAAGACGACAGTGAGCAAATCAAAGTTACAGACAGAATAAATTTAGGTTGCAAATTACCAACGGTGACAGGACTAACAAACTTAGCTATACGTTTAGAGCATGCTGAGATAACATGTGTAGAATCACCACAGTAGTAGCACAAGCCATTCCGGCGTCTATGAATTTTCCGCTCATTTCTAGTCAGGATTCTATCACATTGCATTAAATCAGGTGTCTGTTCAGACAACACCATGAGGGAATTTGCGGTTTTGCGCTCCCGCAACCGCCGGTCAATTTGAATAGCCAGTGCCATAGTATCATTCAGACCTGTGGGAATGGGAAAACCCACCATAACATTCTTAATGGCTTCAGAAAGGCCATTTCTAAAATTAGCGGCCAGTGCACACTCGTTCCAATGTGTCAGCACGGACCATTTCCGAAATTTTTGGCAATACACTTCAGCCTCGTCCTGCCCCTGAGACATAGCCAGCAAGGCCTTTTCTGCCTGAATCTCAAGATTGGGTTCCTCATAAAGTAAACCGAGCGCCAGAAAAAACGCATCAACATCAGCCAATGCCGGATCTCCTGGCGCCAGCGAAAAAGCCCAATCCTGAGGGTCGCCCCGTAAGAACGAAATAACAATTTTTACTTGCTGAGCAAAGTCTCCAGATGAACAGGGTCTCAGGGACAAAAACAATTTACAATTATTCATGAAATTCCTAAACTTAAACCTGTCTCCGGAAAACAGTTCAGGAATCGGTATTTTAGGTTCTGACCTAGGATTTCTGATAACATAGTCTTGTATGCCCTGCACACGAGTAGCCAGCTGGTCCACACTTGTAATCAAGGTCTGGACATTCATGTCTGCAGCAAGCATAGCCACTCTGAGGTAAAGGGGAAGAAGAAAAAAAAAACTCAGAATCTTCTTTCTTATAATCCCTCTTCTGCAATGCATTAAACATTTAATACGGGCCTGGCAAACTGTTATGACCCCAATGGCGAGGGTCTCAGAGGAACGTGGAAGTCTACAGAATACAAAAATCCAGCTCATAGGGCAGTGGTAACTGGGTTGACCATATATCTACTCCTAACGCCAACACTAGCAGTAGCCGGGGATCATTCCTACGTTGATTCTAGATGACACGCGCCAGCCGGAGAATCTAGCTACCCCTAGTAGAGGAAAACAAAGACCTTTCTTGCCTCCAGAGAAGGGGACCCCAAAGCTGGATAGAAGCCCCCCACAAATAATAACGGTGAGGTAAGAGGAAATGACAAACACAGAAATGAACCAGGTTTAGCACAGAGAGGCCCGCTTACTGATAGCAGAATAAAGAAAGGTAACTTATATGGTCAACAAAAACCCTATCAAAATCCACACTGGAAATTCAAGAACCCCCGAACCGTCTAACGGTCCGGGGGGAGAACACCAGCCCCCTAGAGCTTCCAGCAAAGGTCAGGATATAGTTTTGGAACAAGCTGGACAAAAATACAAAACCAAAACAAATAGCAAAAAGCAAAAGGCAGACTTAGCTGATATAACTGGAACCAGGATCAGTAGACAAGAGCACAGCAGACTAGCTCTGATAACTACGTTGCCAGGCATAGAACTGAAGGTCCAGGGAGCTTATATAGCAACACCCCTAACTAACGACCCAGGTGCGGATAAAAGGAATGACAGAAAAACCAGAGTCAAAAAACTAGTAACCACTAGAGGGAGCAAAAAGCAAATTCACAACAGTTAACTGTGTCCGGTACTGAGGTTTATTCTTGGCCAATGGCGTAGCATCAATCCCCCTTAAGGGAATAGGGCTCTGCAAAGGCTCCAAGGAAAAACCACAGCGCTTGGCAAATTCTAAGTCCATTAAGTTCAGGGCAGCGCCAGAATCCACAAATGCCATAACAGAAAAGGACGACAATGAGCAAATCAGGGTAACAGACAAGAGAAATTTAGGCTGTACAGTACTAATGGTAACAGACCTAGGGACCCTCTTAGTACGCTTAGGGCAATCAGAAATAGCATGAGCAGAATCACCACAGTAAAAACACAGGCCATTCTGACGTCTGAATTTCTGCCTTTCTGCTCTAGTCAAAATCCTATCACATTGCATAGGCTCAGGACTCTGCTCAGAGGACACTGCCATATGGTGCACCACCTTGCGCTCGCGCAGACGCCGATCGATCTGAATGGCCAAAGACATTGACTCATTCAGACCAGCAGGCGTTGGAAACCCCACCATAACATCTTTAAGGGCTTCAGAAAGACCCTTTCTGAAAATCGCTGCCAGGGCATACTCATTCCATTTTGTGAGCACAGACCACTTTCTAAATTTCTGGCAGTATACTTCTGCTGCTTCCTGACCCCGACACAGAGCCAGCAAAGTCTTTTCTGCCTGATCCACAGAATTAGGCTCGTCATACAGCAATCCGAGCGCTTGAAAAAATGCATCAATATTGAGCAATCCAGGATTTCCTGGCTCAAGGGAGAATGCCCAGTCCTGCGGGTCGCCACGCAGCAAAGAAATAACAATCTTCACCTGCAGAATGGGGTCACCAGAGGAACGGGGTCTCAAAGCAAAAAACAATCTGCAATTATTTTTGAAGTTCAAAAATTTAGATCTATCCCCAGAAAACAAATCAGGAATAGGAATTCTAGGTTCTAATACCGGAGTCTGGACAACATAATCTTGGATACTCTGTACCCTTGCAGCGAGTTGATCCACACGCAAGGACAGACCCTGAACCTCCATATCAGCACCAAGATCCTGAACCACCCAGAGATTAAGGGGAAAAAAAAGACAAAACAAGCTATAAAGGAAAAAAAAATGACTCAGAACCTTCTTTTCCCTCTTTTGAGATGCATTTAACACATTGTTGGCCAGCAGTACTGTTATGACCTGGTGGTTAAGAGGCCACACTGATACGACCTGGTGGCTAAAACGCAACATGGGACGAGCTCTGAGGAGGTGGTAACTCTACTGACCGCAGTTCCTAATCCTAACAACAACACTAGTAATAGCCGTGGGATGTTCCTGACTCTCCCTAGACACCTCGTCACAGCCTAAGAGCTAACTACCCCTAAAGTACGAAATAGAAAGCTATCTTGCCTCAGAGAAAACCCCCAAAGGAAAGACAGCCCCCCACAAATATTGACTGTGAGTGGAGAGGGAAATGACGTACACAGAAATGAAATCAGTTTTCAGCAAAGGAGGCCAATACTAAACTTGATAGACAGAGAGAAAAGGATACTGTGCGGTCAGTATTAAAAACTACAAAATCCACGCAGAGTTTACAAAAATGAACTCCACACCGACTCACGGTGTGGAGGGGCAAATCTGCTTTCCCAGAGCTTCCAGCTAGCCTGAATATGACATAGTGACAAGCTGGACAAAAAGATACATGTTTGCAGAGCAATAGAGTCCAAAAAATGGACAAACAAGAACTAGCAAAAACTTATCTTTTGCTGACAAGGACAGGCCATATGAGAAATCCAAGGAGAGAACCAAATCCAACCAAGAACATTGACTGCTGGCATGAACTAAAGCCCAGAGCAGGTTTAAATAACAAACCCAGGCAAGGCGATCAGTGGAGGCAGCTGCTACAGCTACCTAAAGGAGCAGCAGTTCCACTCGAAACCACCAGAGGGAGCCCAAGGGAAGAACTCACAAAAATACCATTAGCAACCACAGGAGGGAGCTCCAGAACGGAATTCACAACAGAGATCTACATGATATATATATTTCCATCACAATCCCCCCTTAGATATCACTTGCCCTAATCCTAGCCTCCTGTTCCAAAGCACTGCAACTCTTTTGTGCTGCCGGTAAACTGACGCATGCCTAGCGCATACGCCCCACTCCGTACAGACTTTTCGCAAATGGGCAGTCAGGAGATCTGTCCCGAACGGTGGTTCGTTGCAATCAGTCTCTTAGTCAACAGCATGTGTAGTGAGCGGTGGGTATTCTTTATCAGGTAGGTCATCTATTCGGTCAGGCAGGGCATCCACAACATCATTCTGGCTTGGGTGTCATCCTCTGGTAGATATGCAAATTGTCTCTTCAGAGAGGAAGAGGACTAGAACTCTAGTGCCATCTATTGGAAGTAGCAATCCTAACAGTCAATGTCGACCCTTTAACGAGCCTTGTCACATGACTTAGGATATTAGCCAAACCAGAATCTCAATTTGCAGACACTGTTTCGGGGTACTGCCCCTCGTCAGTGCAAAGTGGAGATCTGGTTTGGCTGATTGAGAGGCATCTGACCGGGATCCAAGAAGTATCGTTTCTCCTTGTGGAGAGTGACTGCAAATTGAGATTCTGGTTTGGCTATTATCCTAAGTCATATGATTCGGCACAATTGGAGTTTCAAACACCATGGCGTCATTCACAGCTCTCGGGTCATATACCATTCTGAACTTGGCTGGCTCTCCTTTTACAGTCTTTTTCTTGACCGGGAAAAGCGGGGTATTGCAAGGCGATGTGCAAGGAACAATGATTCCTATTTCCAGGAACACCTTCAATTGGTCTGAGACAGCTTGACTCTGGGTGATGTACAGGGGATGATACTGGGCCTTACGAGGGTACGGTGTACCTGGCTTGAGTGACACCCGTACTGGGGCAACTTGAGGTTTTCCCACGTCCTGGGGTCCCTTAGACCATAGACTTTCTGGTACTACATCCAGTACCTCCTTAGGTAGGCCTCCGTCGGTTGTTTGAGGTTCTTGTAGGGCCGCCAGCATGATTCATCTTGGGTCAGGGATGAAAAAAGTGTCACGGTCCCATCTTCCTGGAACACTGTGGTTGCCTTCAGCTTCTGCAGTAGGTTTCGGTCCCAGCAGGTTGAGTGGCAGATCCCTGACACCACAAACTGGGACAGGATAGAGTGTCCTGGCTGAGTGCACAAGCTCAGAGGCTTTGTAGGCTGGGGATGTCTGACTTGACCATCAATGCCCACACAAGACACAGAGGATTCTGATAGGCAGGTAGGATCGGGGAGTTCCACATGTCTCATCACACTTCTGGCTGCACCAGTGTGCAGAAATAAAGATCTGATAACGCCATCCACTTTCAGTGTAACTTGAGGTATTGGTCCTGCAGATGGGGTTTTACATGCCAGGATCGTAGTGTCTTGCGGACCTGGCTTGCTTGCCCCTGTACTATGGATGGGGTACTTCACTGCTTTCTGTACTTCTTCCTTGACCTGTTTCTCTGGACCAACTCTTGGGTTGCATTGGTGCTCTGCACTGGTTCCAGATATGGCCAATCTTGCCACAGATGGAACACTTGACACTTCTATCTTTGTAGGGTGGTTGCCCTTCCAGGCCAGTGGTCACCATGAGAGGGGCCTTCTTCTGCACTCCTGTTTGGGACTCAATCCCTTTGGCTACTGTGAACAACGGCATGATGGGCACTGTAGCGGCAGTGGGTTTCGGCCTGCTGATTGAAGCTGCGGGCCCTGCGGGGCCTGGTGGTAAGATGGGGCCTGCAGGTGCGTCGGCAGCGAGGCCCGGGAGTGCCATGAAACCGGCGGCTGCATCCAACCCAAGGTCTTGGGGCATTACAGGGGCAGCGGCTGCATCTGCCATCACTTCTTCCCCCTGGTTTGACATAGCTTCTCCCCTTTGCTAACCTTATTGAGGTCGGTGTCTCCTCTCCCGAGTCTGCAGCGGTTCTTCCGGTGTGTCGCTCAGCACTTTGCAGCATCTTCATGTCTGGCTCCCCTTCCGGCATTCTCAGCAGCGCGGCACCCGTTTCCTTCTTCGTGCTCTTTCCAGCTGGCTCCGCCCATGAAGGTACGCCTCTTCCCTCACGCTTCGTGGTGCTATAATGGCGGCAGTTTTGCTGGGTCAGTCCACTGCTATTGACCTGTTCCCGGGCCTAACCACTATCAGTGGTTTCCTGACTGGCTCTCTTAGGCCATG